>NC_083324.2:95550570-95885831 GCF_963455315.2 Globicephala melas | reverse complement strand
TGACGATGGGCTTTCAAAAGGAAAACATGAATTTTAACGTCTTTACTCTCAAATATTGTGAGATTACCAAAGTCTTAGAGTTCTAAAATCTTTCATAAGCTCTTATGTACCTCAAGTCCTCTGGCTATAAGATCTTGTGTAGTGAATTTTTGTAAGAAGGGTCATGATGAAGAGTGTTTCTATTTAGAACACCAAAGAACAAACAAAAATCCTAAGATAACGAGCTTACATTTGCAGCCGCAGTGGTTTTGATTCAACCAAACAAATAATGTATTCTGCTGAAATGACTATACATAAAGTAATAATAACTATGTACATATAAATAAGCCCCACTCTTTGATTAATGAAAGATGGAGAATTATTGACTATTGGACTATGCAACCAAAGGAGATGATTACATGTATTTTTAAACAATATAGTGTTTCCCTGGTCTAGAGCCATGTTGATGTAATGCAGCCCAAAGCAAAGGATCGGACTGGTTGATTAATCCTGTTCCTTGTAGCCCTATCAGTAATACAATAGTACATGCTGCTTGCTGTTTTAGCAAGGAAAGACTGTAGAAGCCATCCACACAGATTTATGTGTACCTGGGCAGTGGACACTTAGTGGACACTTAATTGTAATCATACAGTTAACTTTTTCACTTGCAAAAGAATGTAACAGTTGCTTTGGCTGATTCTATAAACCACGTGTGAACATTTCTTGTCTTCTATTTATACAAGGCTCTGTTGCCTCTTATAGTCAGGAAATGATATGACATAAATTGTATACAAAATACTACTGCTTTTTTTATTTAATGTTCATACACAAAATTACTCTAAGTGGTGAAAAAGGAAGTATTGACTCTATATTTCCTTAAAATTTTTATATAAGCAATTTGGAGAAAACAAATCTTTAAAAAGCAAATGAAAACAGTTAAAATGAAAGTGTACTTCTAAATGTTATTTAATCACAAAGGAAAAAAATAAAAAAGCTCAGTGTAGGGATTTACCTATGAAGATTTTTCTGTGAATGTCGGAAAAGGTAAAATAGAGAAGGAGAGTAAACTCTGTAGGAAGAAAAGTCTTAAAGCTCTTAAATTAACTTTGTTCAAATATAGGAAACCAAAGGGAACCAAAACCTTAATTAAAGTTTACTCTTGCAAGCCTCTATCCGCCCCCTACCACTCCTTGCCTCCCCAGCTGAGAGGTTTCATCTCCTTACCCTCCACTTCATTAGAGCCTTAACAATCCATTATCCATTTCCTAATCCTCCACTGCTCCAAAGAGTGGGGTTATTAGAGTATGTGAAGGGTTGTTGTCATTGTGATGGAGGTGTGAATTGATCACTAAGATGACAACTGGTGACAAGTGTGGTTTATTAGACTGCTGTTTTGCCTCTTAATTACAACTGATTAGCCTGCCTGTTCCAAGTGGAAAACGGAAGAATTAACTGCTTTTGTTCTTGTTATCTACTACATTACGTTATTGTTTTGATTTCCTTTTCAACGTGACTCTTTTTTTTTCTTTATCAAAAGACCTAGACATTTCCCAAAGACCGCAATAAGGATCCTTATTTTCCAAAATGAAATTTTTTATTCAAATCTGTTTCCAAAACATCTATTTTTAGATTTTCCAAGGTAAAAATTTGTATTAAAATTGATTTCAAGAAGATTTAATTTTAACTGAGAAATTATTTTCCATGCCCTTAATTTGGCCTTCTTTGCATATTTATTTTTCTTAGGCTTCATTTAAAATTCTTAATTCAAGTAAGGTTTTGGGAAGAGCAATCATAATATCTGTACTTTGGTTGTTTTTTATTAAAGGAGAGGGCAAATTGTAGCTTCAATATTCATTCATTTGCTCAAAAATATTTTAAGGACTAATAATAGCCTACCTATGAAACAATTATGCTGTATACTTTTACTCAGGTTAGCATGCCACACATGAATGTCTTCATGTAACCCTTGAATGTACACTTGACACCAAGAACACTTAAAAATATTGAATGTTTTTGTTTACAAAACGAAATCCATCCAAATTAAATGGGTTTTGTTTGTCTCTTTGCTCACTGAACGTACTGATTTTTTTAAGTTTTGCTTGAACTAGTAGCTTTCTTCATCCTCCTATCGCTCAATCAGGTCTTAAAAGAAATAATAACTCGTTCAGCATTCAAAAGATCGAAGTTAGAGATGGTAATGGCTAATCGGAATACTTAGAGCGTTATTATAGCCAGATTCTGGTTTAGCAGTTAAAAATTACTTTTTTGCTGTTAACTAAATGTCTTGATTTTTCACGTATAGGGAATATTAACATTCTAATTTTAAAATTTGCATATTTTAAATATGTAATTCAAATATAGTAGCCATATCAGTAGGAACTCAAATACTGTATTATTTTTCTTTAGAATCTAGCCACAGTACATAAGAAATGTCTAGATTTCCCTTCCCTTTGTGTTCCCTTATTCCTGTTTTAAGTTCAAATCAAAACAGTAAGAAAGAAGGATCACAACCTAACAGAGAATAGAGAAAACTGTCCTCATGACAGATATCAAGGGGGAAATTTGGCCTAGTTATCCTCAGTACACATAATGGACCTTTGAAATAATATTACCTCTTTTGGCTATAAAATATTTATTCTACACAGACCATATGTAGTGAGAACTGATATATCTCAAGAATTGAAATTTTAAAATATAGGATAATTTTTTGTAACAAACTTTATGGAGTCATATACTGTGTTAAAGCTGGAAGACCCACTGGAAAACAGACCAATCAGAGTGAGAAAGGAGTTTCTCAACATGTTAAATATAGAGTTAGCACATGACCAAGCAATTTAGGTCCTAGCTATTCACCTAAAAATGATTAAAAATACCTCCACACGAGGGCTTTTATATGACTGTTCATGGTAGCATTATTTATAATACCCTACAAGTGAAAACAATTTAAAGTATCCATCAACTGATGAGTAAGTAAAAAATGAGTATACATACAATAGAATACTGTTTGGCACTAGTACAAAGAATGAAGTGCTGAAACATGCTACAACATTGAGTTAGCCGTGAAAGCATTATGTTAGGTGAAAGAAGCTAAAACTTAAAAGACAGGAAACTAATAGAGATCTTAGAGGCTTTTTCATCATTCCTGTCCAGGAGTATTCTGACAACCTACAGAAACTGTCCCATCCACTTAGCAACACTGGGTCAGGGTGACCTTACCCAGGTAACACCCTGATAGGGTTATATTTTTTACTTTTTTTTTTTAAAATTGAAGTATAGTTGATGTATAAAAGTATTTAAGGTGTACAGTGTAAGATTTACAATTTTAAAAGGTTATACTCCATTTATAATTATTATAAAATATTTACTATATTCCCCATGTTGTACAATATATCCTTGTCACTTATTTTACACCTAATAGTTTGTACCTTTTATTCCCCTACCCCTATATTGCCCTTCCCCCCTTCCCTGTCCCCTCTGGTAATCACTAGTTTGTTGTCTATTCCTGTGATTCTGCTTCTTTTATGTTATATTCACTGGTTTATTGTATTTTTTAGATTCTACATATAAGAGATATCATATAGTATTTGTCTTTCTCTGTTTGACTTATTTCTTTTAGCATAATGCCTTCCAAGTCCATCCATGTTCCTACAAATGGGAAAAATAGAACTACCATATGACCCAGAAATTCCACTCCTGGGAATATATATCTGGAAAAAACCCCGAAACACTAAATTGAAAAGATAACATGCACCCCGATGTTCATAGCAATTTACAATTGCCAAGGTATGGAAGCAACCTCAGTGTCCATCAACAGATGAATGGCTAAAGATGTGGTACATATATATACAGTGGGATACTACTCAGCCATATCTTTTTTTTTTTTTAATTTTACACCCACTAAGCAATTTACTGCTTATGACAACCCAATGTGATTGATTACAAGAAGAGACTGTACTGCTTAGGCAAATGTCCTCTACTAGTCTGTTAGTTTGTTCTTTTTCTCATTTTAAACTAATAAATTGGGATCCTGGGTTATATTTATGACTTCCAGTTACTGTAAATCTGATCATTTGTGCCTGAGATATTGGGAAAAAATTCTTGTCTCTTGTTCTGCAAAGCTGAGATTTAGGTAAGAATGTGATGAATTCACAAAAGTATCTGCCACTTGAAGATATCTGAGTGAAAATTCGGCTTTCTCATCTGCTACTCTTCATTCTGTGCACTGGATGTCTTTGGAATTAAAACATTTTTAAGTTTGCCATCAAATTAATTTTCAGATGATTCTCTTACTGAAAAAAGTGTTGATTGTTTCTGTTCTCTGAATTCCACTTTATTCTTACTTGAGTATCTGCTTAGTTTTTCCTTTGCATCTCTATCCCCTTTTGACTCATGGCAGAGAAAAAGAGATGCTGCACTGAGAATCAGGAAACTTAGGTCTCCTTGTCATAGCTCAGAAAATAACTTGACTATAACATAATCTTTATGGATCTTAGTTATTTTATAATTAAAATGAGAAATCAAATTAATCAGTGACGCCCCAAACTGGCATTGCATCAGATTTTCCAGGAGAGCTGTATCAATACAGATAAGTAGACATATAGATGGATAGATATTGATAGATTATCTATATTTTCTATTTCTCTCTCTATCATCTATCTATCTACAGATAATATGAGGATCTAGATATAATGACATAAACATAGACACACAAACATCTCTTCCCATTATCCAGACATACTAAATGAAAACTCTGGGGATAGGGCTCAGGGATCTGTATTTAAAAGAGCACCCCAAGCGTTCCTTCTGCTTAGCCACGTCTGGGAATCTTTGGGCTTGATGATTTCTTAGATCCCTTCAGTTCTCAAATTTTGTCTTTTTGTTTTATTGGTTTTGTCTGAGTGTTTTTAAGTTGGATTTGGCCTGTCATTGACTTATTTTCCTTTTTCAACCTATTCCCCTCAGACTCCCATAATCAGTATGGGATACGAAACAAACCACTAGGTGAACCTCACATTCCAAGTTTCACTCCTTCCTCTTTTGCTGAGGCAGGGGTCCTTATCTAAGTTTTTCTCTCCATTTAAATTACAGTATTGACCCTTCAGGATGTCCTCCTGCTTGCACAATTAACAGACTGTACAAAATGCTGACGCTAGGATTCTCCTGTAGTATCATATAAAACACTCACATAACTACTGCTTTATTAAACTTCTTGCCAATCAGATTATAAATTTTGCTTCAAGGCCTTTTAGCCTGCCAGTCTCTTCTGAATCTGTTTTCTCTGATGTGCCAGCACCTATCACAGCTCAGGTAGCTGGACAGCCAGTGGATGTTGATTTTTATTCCAAAGAGTTGTAGGCCAAGTCTACATTCTCGATTGTATATGTTCACTGACAGGGGGTTGCATAACAGTGAAAATTCCAAGGTAATCCCAAAGCCTCCTGTTAATCAAGAATTGCAAACTACCTGCCTACCAAACCAGCATGGCTAGTTTGTATATTATCCCTAATAATCACTTTATTAACTCCTGTCCACCCTCTGGTATGGTAGAGGTGCTAATGAGCAGTGAAATGAGTTAGGCGTGGGAAGTACAAGGCATCGAGAAACATGATAATTAGTCCCCAAATAATGGAAATTGGGAAGGGGTTTACACTTCTATACTCTTTTCTCATTGCCCCTGCTTTAATTCTAATTGCATTCAACAAACATTCATTCAGCACCTACTGCTGGTCAGAACCATGCTCAGTACTGACCAGTTGCATGGAGAAGTGAAACATATCACCCGTTCTGCACACTCAGGGGCTAGTCAGTATAGGACGGAGGATAAAACACATAAACTAACAGTTTTAATCTAGGATAGAATATGGACATTTCTCAGGTCCTTACTGCACAATTCTTTTTCCTAGAATTTGACAGTTATACAAGCACGTGTCTCCACAAGAGTATACTATCTGAGAGTGTTGATACAAACCAATATACTCAGCAGGCATAGTCAGTGTAGAATGATTTAATTTGTAACTTTTGTTCACAGTACAGTCTTGTCAGCTGTGTTGATAGATTAGATAGATAGATAGATGATAAATGGAGCTAGGTTGTATATATATATATAGATAGATAGATAGATAGATAGATATAGATATATGGGCATACATATATTTTTTCCATTATCCAGGCCCACAAATAAAAACTCTGGGAAGCAGGTCCACGGATCTGTATTTGAAGCAGCTCCCTAGTCATTTCTTAGCCAAGTCTGAGATGCCCTGGACTTGATGATTTTTTAGATCCCTTCAGTTCTTAAATTCTGTCCTACATCAGGCATAACAATTATGCATTCAAAAACTTGGAAAAATTTTGGAGTTTTAAAAACTGATGGTCAATAGTTTTCCCTTGGGTCTTCTAACAAATATAGAGCCAGAGTTGCAAAACCCAGGTGCATGCCTCTAAGTTTTGAGAAAGTTGTAAAATGTATTTGTACTATAATGAATGTGCACACTGTTATCACTATGATCACGACATGGCAGAGACTAAAATGTAAAGGTTACAGCTCAACATCCACAGTCAAAATAGAAAAAACAGGGATTATGAGCTTCCATGCAGGAATTCCACCACTTGAATATATTAAAAAGTGCAAAGAACACAGACAGTGGTTTCTGCTCAAACAGCAACACAGTATTTGGAAAAACAAGTACATTTTTAAAAGCATGGTCGCTTTTAAAATTACCATAAGACATTTTTATACTACCGTAGTGATTGAACTTATTAACTCATATAATGTTGTTTTAAATGAGTTCCCTCAAATGTGCCACCAAAAATCCTAATATTCAAAAGTGTGCCACGACATCAAAAAAAAAAAGAGAGAGAACTTCCGGTAGAAGACACACACTGAAGGCGTATACATGAATGACCATGTTAAGACAATCTTAAAAATAAAGTGAATATAATAACAAATGTCCCCATCCTAAAGTTGGCTCATAAAGACCCTTGATGGAGGAGGTCTTGCCTCCAAAAAAATACATGGATTAACCATAGCATGTCTTCTTGGTGATTTCCAAAGTGTCTTTCCACTGATAATGCTCTTTGATTACTCATTGCAATGGAAAATTAGATTTTTGTTCACACCAGGAATTTTGATGCAGATTCAGAAAGTCTGTGGAGTTCATTACCAGGTTTTTGTCACTTCTCAATGTTGATTGCCCTTAATCGTGGGAACCCTACTGGGCTTCCTACATTACTATTCAAGAGTATTTAACACTGCCCATTTCTCACACCAGTAGTAATGTATCAAAATTCGCATCTGTGATATTGTGGTATAATAAGAAATATATATTTGGTCTTTATCCCAGTTTCATAATTCCCTGAGTGATAAGAGCAACTTTGGTTATAAATATGGTCTTAGTTGCCAGTTCCTCACACAAGAACTTCTAAGACTTTGGGAATTTCTAAAGTGATGAGAGTGTTTTTCTGTACACTAGTGAGGTGCCTGGTGTCTGGGGGTCCCTGGATGCTTTCAGGATGGGGGTTGATCACCAGATTGAAGGACTGAAACTTTCAGTCCCACCCCTGACCTCTGGGGAGTTAAGAGGGGCTGGAGACTGAGTCAGTCACCAAGGGCCAATTACTTAATAAATCATGTCTGCATAATGAAGCCCCTAAACCTCTTTAAAAACCCTAAACTATAAGATTCAGAGAGCTTCCAAGTCAGTAAACACATCAAGGTGTTTGGAGAGTGGTGCAGCCAGAGAGAATGGAAGCTCTGCCCTTGTTCCTTCCCCCAAACCTTGCCTTATACATCTCTTTCATTTTGCTTTTCCTGAATTGGATCCTTTATAGTAAACCAGTAGATGTAAGTAAATGGTTTTCCTGAGTTCCATGAGCTGTTTTAGCAAATTATCAACTCCCAGGAGAGGGTCACGGGAATCCCTGATTTATAGGTGGTAGGTTAGAAGTATGGAAGGCCTGGGTGTTTGAAGTAGGGCAAGTCTTGTGGGACTGAGCCCTTATCCTCTAGGGTCTGCACTAATTCTTGGTCGTTAGTGTCAGAATTGAACTGAATTATAGGATACCTGGACAGTTGGTGAACTGATTGGTGTGGGGAGAAAATCCCCACACATTTGGTGTCAGAAGTGTTCTTTGGGCAGAAACAGATCATAGCATCCTCTTTAGAACTGCTTTGAGAACACTTCTTCATTCTCATCAGGTACCACTGACTGGAATAGCTATCCCCCCCAGTTAACATAACCTCCATGAAAAATTAAGAGAAAAGCATTATTGTATGTTTCTTTCTCCAAGTTGTAGAAATAGACCAAATACTTTGTCTCATCATTGATGACTTCATTGCTTAATTCAACAAACATGTGTTGAGTGTCAGATCTACGTGAGGTGTTATCTACCATGATCAGATGCTGTGATGAGCAGAACAAATAGGACTCAGATGTCACAAAGCTTAGAGTCTAATGAGCGGAACCATCTCCGTAATGCCAAAGCATCTCCATTCTCAGTCTTGAGACTTGGATACCTGTGAATTTCTACAGCGCTCTTGCACCCTCCTTAGCAAAGCGTGCCCATCCTCTCTCTCTTTGGTGCCAAGCATTCTCCAGGCAGCTTCAGAGAAAAATAAGTCATTCAGTTCTTCACCTCTAATACTACACCAGCTCATTTGTGTCCACAGAGCTGAAATCCACATTGTATATTAACAGGAAAAGAAAGATACTGAAGAGGGAGTGCTTGTTTATGTGTCAGGAATCTATTATATACACTCCCACATACCCAGTAAAAACAAAATTGCCCCTTTGATGAGTACTCAGAATATCCAGAGAAAGGAGATTTCAGAATATTTGTATATTTTTTTATTTTTTGGCAATACTCAATCGAAACAGTTTTCTTAATGTCTTCCCTGTGTTTCAGGAAAATGGAAGTGTAATCATTATCCTGTAAATAATTTCTTCATGTAGTAAAACTGAAGATTAAAGCTTACTTTTTTTTCAAATTTAACAATTCCTATTTAAATGGTTCTTCCATACACTCATGATCACAGAACATTTTTTCACTATAGATATATATGCTAAGAAAAAGCTTCTCAGTGTAGACACCTAAAACAAATTACCTTTGAAAGAATCCCTGAGCCAAGGAGAACAACACTGTTCCCCGGAGTCTGTATTCCAATGGCATTTATCCGTTGAGTCCTAAACCTTTACACACTTTCGTTGCTTCTCTGAAGTCACCTAATACATCTTCTCACCTGGGCAGAGTAGACGTGAGTCCTGTATTCTGCTCTGGGACTGAATGACTTAGTGAGTAGACAGAGGATTGCCTCATAGGTCTCCACGAATCCAAAGGATAGTCTATTTTCAGAACACTGTGAAATGCTTCCAATGTTAACCAGAATTGGAAAACACATAATAAGTAAAAGTTATTTGGATATTTTGGTATATTATTCATATCTTTGTTTACTTTGTTGTCTTTGTTTTTTGTTTATTCAGATCTCTCCTATGTTTATTTTCTGGTCCCCATGGGATTCACTGTCCATCTCCATGGGGACTAGAGTTCCACATGCCTTTTGGACTCTAAACTGAATTCCATGGGGGCATTTAAAGTGTGAAAAGCAAACCTTGGTCACTTTACCTTGAGAAGCATAAATGACTTTAGGAAGAGGAACAAAGAACATCATTCTATTTTGAGGAAACGGGGAGTAGAAAAATAAATAAGACAGGAGAGAAGTCCCTGAAAAAATTAATTATGTTTAACTTCTAGAAGGAAATGCTCTTCATTCAGTTTAGTCATTCTTTTCCTTTTTTTTTTTTTTTTTTTTAAAAAAAGCGTTCTGTCCTCCTCGGGGCAGCCCGCAGAACCAGAGGGGCTGGAGAGGTTGGGCAGGGGGCCTGTCTGCTTCATTGGATGCACTCTACTTCTAGAAGGTTCTCTGCTATATATATATATTTTTTTTTTTTTTGAAGATGTTGGGGGTAGGAGTTTATTAATTAATTTATTTATTTTTGCTGTGTTGCGACTTCGTTTCTGTGCGAGGGCTTTCTCTAGTTGTGGCAAGCGGGGGCCACTCTTCATCGCGGTGCGCGGACCTCTCACTATCGCGGCCTCTCTTGTTGCGGAGCACAGGCTCCAGATGCGCAGGCTCAGTAGTTGTGGCTCACGGGCCTAGTTGCTCCGCGGCATGTGGGCTCCTCCCAGACCAGGGCTCGAACCCGTGTCCCCTGCATTAGCAGGCAGATTCTCAACCACTGTGCCACCAGGGAAGCCCAGTTTAGTCATTCTTATGGTAAGGTTAGACTACTGGCTAACCTCACGCTTGAGTGGCCTTACGTACACAAGACGTTGCACATATTCTGCTCCTTGACGGGTGCATTTCTCAGCATCATGCAAATTGAATACTGGGTATCCCCAGAAATCAGGATTTCTCCCTTAAAGGACAGCAGTTTTGATGTGTAAAGCTGGGAAAGTTCTGGTGAGATTGATGGTTCAGCTCAGAACTTTGACATTTGGATTAAAGCAGTACAGAAATGAATCTTGTATTTGACATTTAAAAGGGAGGCTTTTCTACTGCCTGTAGTTTCCTAAATCATACCTAAAGGAACTGCCATGACAGAACAGCTTGAGAAATCACTTTCCATTTGTTTCTATATTTTCCCACATTATGGCCAATGAATTGAGACTCAGACTCATTACATACTTGGTGTCACAGCAACATACAAACTAGTGAAGCAATTCGTGAATACTAACGATTGTTCCCTTTTTTAATACATATAATAGCAAACTTTGATTTGCCAACACATCCACTTGGGATCTTTAAGAAAGCATAACATTTGAAATGGCTTTCTTCCTTCTTATTGACTATGTGTACGTCTTTGGTTCTTTTTGAGAAACAGGGCAAGTGGTATATAGGCATGAACTGCTACAATTCGAATGTTGAAAAAAGAGAATTTCAATGAGTCTAATGGAATGTTTCAGGTAAATAAAACATTTAGAGTCTTTACTCTGAAATGAAGCAGTGTATCAGCTTGATAGTTATATTTATAAATCCCCACAAGTTCAAGATAAATTAATACTTAAGTCCAACATTTTTATTAAATTTAGTAAGAAAATTTTCTCAAAATTTTAGAATGGCAAATTATGAAATTATTTTCTACAGAAAGTTATAGGTACTTGAAAGGACAAAATATGCTTTCAAATGCCATAGGTTTGACTTTTCAACAGTGATGAATAGATTGGAGAATATTAAAGTGCAATAATTTATCTCTGATTAGGTTATTGAAGAAGATTCTTGCTGTACTTACAAATGCTTCAACTTGTATCTCTTCTTCCATGAAGTCATAATTACAATGTCATTAGTAAAATTGTCAGTATAATATGATATTCTTTACCAAAGACTATTAAAACAATATTATAGAATATATGGGTGTGTATATCACTTAAAGAATCTAAAATAAATGATTGCGTTTTCTGAACCTAAAACTATTGACTTGAAAAACATACTTGAAACTGGAACTGTACCTGAGAAGATTGATTGTTTAACATAGCTTTAAGGCAACTAGATGAAAATAAATGGGTAAAAATATATTCACCTCGTAGCTTTCTCTTGGGTTCATCTCTGTTTTATGAATTGAAACCTCCTTGCCACCTCCTTCAATATACGCAGCAGCTCCCCATTCCACACAATTTTCCCTGTGTCCTCATGTCATGCCTAAATTATTCATTCACTTCATGAATAGAAAGAAAACCTCTTGTCCTAAAGCACTTCTGATTTTTAAAAAATAAAACGTTTTTTTCCTAAATAAATATCTTTGGGTTTTTTACGTTAGGGTAGTGAAGCTCTTGGACATACATTGTGATTGTACTGCTTTACATCTTATTTAACTTATTCATATTTTTGCACATTGTTACCTCCCTAAGATATGTAACTGTCTTCTATAGAAAAGAGAATACATTTATTGAAGTATTTATTATATGATCAGTATGTACTAGTCATTATGTTAGGTGCTGTATATTCAGAGAAGAAAAATGACACAATCCCTTTTCCACAGAGCTCACAGAAGTCTATGTGAGGAAGCAGGCAAAGGAACCATCCTGGAAAGAGGGGCAGGTGCTGGAAGAAAGGTAAGCACGGTGTGCTACGAGGGCACAGAGCAGAGTGGCCAACTCTGACTGGAGATGAGTGAAAGATCCATGGAGGAGAGCAGATATAAACTGATTTTGAAGGATGAGTAGGAAGTGGGGTGTTTGGAAATGCTGGTCAAGGGAAGGAAAATTTCAGAACTGCAGTGCTATCCGGCATGTCCTTGTATCCCTGCAAGGAGAAGAAATTGAAAGGCAGTGAAAGGAATTGATGTTGAATATATAGGCAGGGCTCAGATCATAAAAGATCACGCACGCTAAGCTAAGGTTTAGGGATTCCTAAAAAAAAAGAAAAAGAGAAAAAGAAAGAAAGGAACAAGGCAACTATTTAAAGGTTCTAAGTAGCAAAATCAAAAGGAAAAATCATTTTAGATCAAACATCCTAGAAGTGTGGAGAAGGATTAGAGAAAGACTGTGATGGGAAAGAATTGTCAGGAGGTTTTTGCGTAATCCGGTGGCCATGGGGATGCTGAAGGAGGACAGGTTGGAGAGATATTGGGAAGATTGAATCCACATAAGTTTATCACAGATATAATCTGGATTTTAAGGGAGAATAAATCAAGATAGATGCCTGCTAGTTCTCTTCTTTGTATATCTCAAAGGATATTTATGCTGTTCAATGACAGGAGAAAAGAATTTGATGGCAGAGCACAGGGTAAGCGTGGAGATCACTTTAGCTCTCCCATGTTGAAATTGTGCTAAGACCTTCACATGGAGAGATCCAGGAAGTTGAATGTATGGGCTTGGGGCTCAGAAGAAAGACTTAGAGGCTTAGAATTGAGCGGCACTATTTTAACCTATAGAAAAAATAAGATTTCCAAGGGAAAATGTGCGGTGAAAAGATAAGAAGCCTGAGTATAGAAATCCGTGGAACGTATATTTGTAAGGTGATGATGAAAGACCCTGTAAGTGGCTAGAAATAAAAGAATAACCAGAAGAAAACTCTGTCAGAAAAAACAAGGGAGACAAGCATATTCTGGTCCTGTCTCTTGCAAGTCCCAGAAAATAGCTGCGTGTGTTAAAGATACATTAATTAAGTTGTATATGTAATGTGAATATACAGTTAAATATGTAATAAAATATATAAATTACATTATTTGAATAAATACGTGACATGGAAATCAAACAAAATTTACTTTATAGGAGAAACAGAGTACCCTCCATATCACTGATTGCCCATCACACATGGACCCTAGATTCTACTGAACTTTAGCTTTGCAGTTTGATGAAGCCTTTTTGCTTGTATTTCATTATTGGGAGATCTCATAAGCAAGCCTCTGTTTCATGGCTCCACAATAAAAGATGTGCATTTATTTAATCATGCTCCCATCTTTGGGGAAAAAAAAATCTATCAATGTTTGCTGAAATTTTGAAAAAGGAAGTACCAAAGGAGCCTTAGCTTTGTTATAGTCACATTCTACTTATCTCAAATTATCTTTTTTCCCTTGTTCTGTGTCCTTGTCTTTTAATTATTCCAGAGGCATTATTTTCTAAGGAAAAGAGAGGTCCAAAAATACTAGGCATGGATATTTGCACTTAAGCCTTCATTTTACTATTCAGGAGAAAAAGCAGAGGTGTCAACTAGTAAACTATTGTTTTCTGGTGAACTTTTGTGAAGACTTCACATTTCTTTACTACCATCCTCATTTGCACCCACAATTGCAACTTCAATGAGCTCATTAAATGCATACGTAAACCCCTCCTCTTAGGAAAGTCATTGGTCACAAATTAATAACAGCATCAGGAGAGGGTGTGGAGAAAATGGAACCCTCATACACTGTTGGTGGGAATGTAAATTGATACAGCCACTATGGAGAACAGTATGGAGGTTCCTTAAAAAACTAAAAATAGAACTACCATATGACCCAGCAATCCCAGTACTGGGCATCTACCCTGAGAAAACCATAATTCAAAAAGAATCATGTACCACAACGTTCATTGCAGTTCTATTTACAATAGCCAGGACTTGGAAGCAACCTAAGTGTCCATCAACAGATGAATGGATAAAGAAGATGTGGCATGCATATACAATGGAATATTACTCAGCCATAAAAAGAAACAAAATTGAGTTATTTGTAGTGAGGTGGATAGACCTAGAGTCTGTCATACAGAGTGAAGTAAGTCAGAAAGAGAAAAACAAATACCATATGCTAACACATATATATGGAATCTAAAAAAAAAAAAATGGTCATGAAGAACCTAGGGGCAAGACGGGCATAAAGACGCAGACCTAGTAGAGAATGGACTTGAGGACACAGGGATGGGGAAGGGTAAGCTGGGACGAAGTGAGAGAGTAGCATGGACATATATACACCACCAAATGAAGAATAGATAGCTAGTGGGAAGCAGCCGCATAGCACAGGGGGATCAGCTCGGTGCTTTGTGACCAGCTAGAAGGGTGGGAGGGAGGGAGACGCAAGAGGGAAGAGATATGGGATATATATATATGTATAACTGATTCACTTTGTTATAAAGCAGAAAGTAACACACCATTATAAAGCAATTATACTCCAATAAAAATGTTTTAAAAAACCCCAAAACAAATTAATACCAGCATCAATAAGCTAGTATAAAATTGAAATAAAAATGATTAACTTATATCTTTCTAAAATAGAATAAAGAGGAATGAAATTACTAAATGATGAGATACTGTGACACATTGAAATATACTGTAAAAATGACTGAACTGTCATTTGTCTTAGGAATTTCATGCATCTAAGTAATTTTGTATTTAATGGGCATCTTTCCTCTCCAAGTTTTTTTTTTTTTTTATACTTAAACAAAAATATAACTGTTAGCACCTTAACAGCATTTCTCCCTTAGTCCACGGGTATGTATTTCATTGACTCAAGGAAGTAACAAGAGGCTTGTTCACATGTTAAAGTGCCCTGGGATCATTAACATTCATCTTGTCAACCACCAGAGATGGGCACTTGGTTAAATGATTCTAAATACATAGGATCCAGAAGTGCAATAGTGCAGAGGTAGCAGAATACCTCTTTAAAGATTGTAGGATCTGATGACTATATTGTTAATGGTGGTTTGGTTTGAGCTCATAGAATGAGAAGCACATCAGTATTTCAACACATATAATCCCTGAATACTATCCACTGTCTGCATAATTTTCTGTTTATTATCTCCTCCTCATAAACTTCTAAATTTAGGAAATATGTCTTCTGTGCCCAACATTTCTGCTCAGATAAAGGAAAAAGAAGAAACCCTAATAAATAGTATAATTTCATAAAGCTCTTGGACATTTGCACAGAGCCTACTAGTAAAAGAAAAAAGGGGAAAGAGGAACGCTGCCTCTCTAAAAGCATCTCTGAAATACAACACAAAAGTCTCGGTTGATCTTTGGATAGAAAAGTAACCTGAGTAACGTGACTAAAATATCTGCAAACAGGACGCTGTTGTTACATGTTCTCCTAGGTACACAGTAAAAGCAGAACTACTGGAAGCACACATTAAAAAAATAAAAAGTAGCCACAACCACCTTTTTAGAAATAGCTGCTCTTGCTTTATTTTTATTTTATCATGATTCTCAAACTGTGGGATTAAACTATGGGAAATCACGTAGAGGAACTTCTGAATGCATTAAAGAGAATATAACCATAAAATCTAGTCCAGTTTATTATAAATTCTATTTTTAAAACCTCAATGGACCCGTTAATGTGTTCTAGAATTCCTTAGGTCATTATCTTGCCTCAACTTTCCTCTCACCACTTTGTTTCATCTTTCACTGGGGTCCTCATCACATGAGCCCCATTATTAATTAACCTTCTTTCCTTTCAATTGCTAAATTCATCCTATACTATTTGAACATTCAAACACTAAAGTTCAGAAAATAAATGATCAATTTATTAAGAAAATAGTTCTGCTTCCAATTTCAGATAAATTCTGTTAATTTTTGAAATAGAGGAAATGCAAATTTATCCATTCCTTTGCAATTCTTCACTGTTTAGGCTATTATGGAAATCTTTAGAATGTCATTTTTCTTTTTTTGAAACCACTTTTTAAAAAATATCTGTTTATTTATTTGGTTGTACCAGGTCTTAGTTGTGGCATATGGGCTCCTTAATTGCAGCATATGAACTCTTAATTGCAGCATGCATGTGGGATCTAGTTCCACGACCAGGGATTGAACCCGGGCCCCCTGCATTGGGAGTGCAGAGTCTTACCCACTGTGCCACCAGGGAAGTCCTGAATGTCATTTTTTTAAAAGTGTTGTTTAATGCATAAACAAGTATATAACTTTAGAAAATCAGCCACCAGCCTGACACAGATATTTCTATCTCTCCAAATTGCCTTCTTGTTCTCATTCTCATTTCATTCATAACTACAAATCTATATGCTGGTTTCTAACCTCAAATTTTATCCTAATTTTTCTGTGTTGCTACATAGGCTTCTAAACTACTCATTATTGCAAGGTGGGATCTCTGGAAGCAGACCCTGAGAGTTTGAAGTGTTAGATGTTTATTAGGGATGAACGTCTGTAAAGTTCAGGGGAAGGAAGCAGCCTTGCACACAAGAAAAGCTCAACAGTGAAGGAGTCATGACATGTCTGCCAACTGGGCAGGAAGAGCTAGAGTGAGTATTGACTGGCAGAGTGCCCCATATTGGGCCAAAATGGCTCAGCCATTCTACCTCTGTCCTGCTTAGTCACAGGACTTGGGCTGCCTCAGGAAGGGCAGCTTTTTGAAGCTGAGGCAGACCGTGAAGGAGCAGTCAGTAGGCACTGCCTGCTGCCCGCGCTCCCTACACATGGGCCATGCATCTGCACGTCTACCTCACTCCTTACCTTTTGATGGCCAGTGACAAAAACCAAAGTCAAATTAGCCAAAATTCACCCTCCAGCTTCCAAGTTCTAGTCAATGTCAAATATCACCTGTCTTTGTTTGTAAGAGGTTAAGTGCATTATCTTATGATTGACCCTTTATTTCATAAAATAGAGTGAAGATGTTTAATTGCCATAAAGTATTACCACCATTTATAAAGTCATTTTTCTTTCTTTCCTAAAGATTTCTAGTCAGTGGAAAATCCTTTCAACTGACCTCTCCTCTTCTAGAAGAAATTATGCATGGGAATTTATTTTTTACAAGCTTTCATTGACACCTCAAATCAGTATCTGAGATGTGCTCTATGCTAGAGAAGCTTGTGCTTCAAGCTTTGTCTTGGCTAGATAAAGAATTTAAAGGTATGGACCAATTTTTGAATAAGGATGAAAATTCTTTTTTTATGTGCAGTTATGAAAACATGCCTTTGAAACATCTTGCCAAAGGCATTTTTGTCTTCTGGTTGTTATAGGAAAACATGGTCATCCCAAAGGGGTAAAAGAAACCGAGCTGTGTTCGACCTTAATCAGATTCACAATCATGTCCTAATGTAATTTGTCCTAATCCATTTTAGAGAGAGACAACCATTTATGATTCCCAGAGACGTGGGAATAAATGTGGCTTTATGGAAGTCCCCTGGGTCTTCTATATACTATATTTACAAGTTCATAAAAAAAGCTAATTGCATTTCTGAAAGGAAGACTTTATGGATGAAAAGTATATTCTAATGAAAAAGCCCTACCTACTCAGGCACCCCACAGTCACATGGTACTATCTGTTGGCTGTCCACAGATTGTATTTTGGATCACAGTAACTTATTTCAGAATAAGGAGTGCACACATTACTGTATTACCCTGATCACATGTGTCAATGTTTGAGAGACAATTCTATTTTTAGTTTTTTTACTGGAAAAAAATAGGTAACACTTAGCATAATAATCAATTACCCTGTAGTAAAATAGAAACTGATTGGTCCCAGATTTTTTTTCTTTCCGATGCCTTGGAAGATAAATACATTAAGTGACTTGTTAAAAGAAAAGTAATTCTTTTTTTAAAAAAAAAGACCCACGGGCTTCCCTGGTGGCACAGTGGTTGAGAGTCCGCCTGCCGATGCAGGGGACACGGGTTCGTGCCCCGGTCCGGGAAGATCCCACATGCCGCGGAGCGGCTGGGCCCGTGAGCCATGGCCGCTGAGCCTGTGCGTCCGGAGCCTGTGCTCCGCAACGGGAGAGGCCACAGCAGTGAGAGGCCTGCGTACCGCAAAAAAAAAAAAAAAGACCCACCATATTTTTGTGTCTGAGAAACATGAAGCTATTGTAGAGAATGCTGCCAAGAGTAATGAATGTACAAGTTTATTTTTCAATGAAATCCTTTTCCGTGGATTTTATTTTTCATTACAAACATGTTTTTACAAAAACAATGTTTTCTATAAACAGAACTGGCAATAGATGACACACTACTAAAGCAAGCCAGAAATGTAAATAATCAAAGAATTTTTATTTACTTTTCTGCAATAATCATGAAATCATACTGACCTAACATTTCATCATTTATTTATTTTTCGCCTGATGTATTTTTTTTTCTTTATCTCTGGTGCATTCTGATGTTCATCTGTGACTAAATTAACTCCACTTCGCTCTCCTCTGCCAAAGGTGCTGTATCTTTTCATGTAGTTAAGGATGTAATTTCACAGGCCGAGCAGTGTGCCTTATGGATATGGTAAAAATAGTATAATTGTTCACGGTTGATAGGGGGTATGATCTTTGACGGTGTCTGGGAATCAGCTCTTCCCTCAAAAGTATGATGAATCATGAATTAACTGATTGACAGATATGAATTTGAACGAAAACAATAATATCTAAATTTAAATAACACAGTATTTCTGTGTATTCAACATAGCTTCTCTGTGCCATGACTAAAGGTGTATGTAGGTCTTCAATTTGTAAATTTTGGCCATAACTTTGGTCAACCTTAGGGCTTACATTTCAGGACCCTGGACCTCTGCACACTTTTTGGTAAATGAGCATTCTCCATCTTGCCTCCCCACCCCCTACTTACATTATCAAAGAAATACCTTAATACTTCATCTAGTGTTCTTCTCTCCACCTTCCTCCTTTCTCTCAAGAGTCCCCAGTGACTTCGTGGGAGATAATTATGCCTGTAGCTCAGGGACCTAAAGTAATCACCAGGCTGGGCGTGAAAGGATGCTGAGATGCAAACTGAAGCGCCAAGCAACAAAGACTCAGTGCAGATATTAGGGAAAAGGAATAATTATAGCAGTTACTCCATTGGCCTGATTTCTGCCAACCTACAGGATATAGCAAAGAGGCCAAAGCGTAAACACCACTTAGTATTACTCAGAATGACTCATGGACATTTGCTATTCAGGACTGAGTGGAAGTCTTTGCCCAAAGATATGTGCTGTGGTAACAAAGCTTCCAGAAAAGCAAAGCAAATCTCATAGACTTTTGGGCTCTTATTCAGTAGAATATCACCTTCTCTCTGTGTCTCCCTTTAAAGTTTGAAGTTGCCATAAGAAGCTCTGTTCAGAAAAGCTGAATCATAAAATATCACGTAAAGTCATGAAATGCCATTAAGATGAACAGTTTATCTCAGATGATTGGAGTCTAATGCAGCTGAGAACGTGACTGGCGATGTGATTGTTGAATGGGATGCTGGCATTCACACCGTCACAGTCTATAACGCAAATTCCCACCAGCCTCCTAATGTTTGCTTTTCAGGGGCCAAATGAAATAGCACAGAATCAACATAACTTGAGAAACAATTATGAGTGCTGTAGTAAGAGGAAAGCTGCTATGTCAGAAATGTAGCAGGCATCATCCATAAGATATGACAAAGGAGAAAAGAGACGTTCTCTGGAAGAAAGTTCCAGATCTCCCAGGACTGACTCCATATGCCTAGGAAAGCCTTGGCTTATACATTTTTCCTGGAGTAATTATTAATTTCACTCTAAAATGGAACCAGTTTAGACCAATGTCATCCTAGCTTTAGTCCACTTGACATGACTCAAAAGTATCAGCAAGCAGATTTATTTTGAGCTTCCTTGATTCCTCTGGTATTGCCACATGTGCTTCTTGAGGGATTTGTATTAGCTGTATTATTTAAACAGAAGAATGCAGTGTGTTCTATTGGATGATATCAATATACAGCAATGAACGTGCTTCATTGCATAAAGGATCATTAATAAGAAAAATAATGTAATTTTAAATCCTGATTTTTACTACATTTCCAGCAATGTTTCATAAACTATACAAAGTTCCTGGGAAAAGGATTCTTAGAAGTGAAAACTACAGAATTAAAAAAAAATTTTCTAAACTATAAATGGGCCAAATTGTTCCATTGCTCCAACATGTAACATTCACATGGTTGAATGGAATAAGCAAAGTTATCAGATGAACTGTCCTACGTCCCAGTTGGCAGCTTAAGGCACTGAATAATGGAATCCACTGAGTACTAAATACGTCAATTATCTATTTAATTTAGGACATTCATGGACTGTCACAATTGTTCTGAACACTGGCAACTTCAACTCAGGAACAAGGTTATAGTATTATATAATGTTATGAGTCAAAAGGCAATTTTTTCTGGTTTTCTTTTCAATAATATTTTTGTCCCACACGTATGCATGCATTTTGCTCAAGATGGTTTCCTTGGACAAGGAATCTAAAGCCAGGTTCATTCACGGTTGCCAAAGGTGACCATAGTGTACTGTCTTCTCTCTTATTACCAATTGTGAAACAATCTGCATTGATTGTTTAACTAGATAAAAATATTCATCTTAAGCAAAGTGAGCGACACATTTTTGGGGAAGTTTTAGCGGACAGAAACTGAAGTCCTATATAATTCTTGTAGTCAACACTGCTGTTTATAACAGTAGCTAATAAGCCATTTGACGCAATATGTGAATAGGCTTTGTTTCCTTTCTAACAATTCAGATTGGGATCCACATGGCTAGATTACTACAACAGCTCTCTTGAAGCTGAAGCTGGCTGCCTTGGTTGAACCATTCCCTAAACAACTAAAGTGCGTTAGTACTTTAAGTTTTCTCTGCACTAGGGTTATTTATTATTAAATGATATTAGGATGATCTGGGGCCATAAACCACAAGATTTAATTGCATGGTTTTTTTTTTGTAATATGCAATAGTCTTGGTACCTGTTATCAATTTCTTTCACTTAAGGCAGAAAATCACCAGAGAATAAATGAAGTAGCTCATTTCATTTAATTTAGTGCTTTAGATCCTAATCCATAAGAGAAATGACTAACTTGTAAACAATTTTTTTTCAATTATTTTGATTTTGAAACTTAAGAGAAGCTGTCACAATGATTTCCAAACTGTTTTCTCCAAAACAACAAGTGTAATTTTTGATACAATTGGGCCCAATTAGAAGCATTGGAAAATAAGAACGGGACTGGGAAATTAGGTCAGCTGAATGGTCCAATGGTTATGATAAAATGTTGTGCGTGAATATTTTCAAAAACCTCCTGGAATAACTTGCTACACAAATGAGTCCCATGAAGTGAATCTGAGAGTTTCCTGAGTCCTAATTTATTTCACTTGCTACATATGGATATGAACTAAGGCAGATTTACCTTAAACTTTCAAGGAAGAGGAAAGATCCAGGCTTTTTTCCCAAACCCTTTTGATACCAATTTAGCCAATGAAGTCAATTGGGCACTCAATTCAGCAGGAAAAATTACTCGAATTTAGAAATGAACTAATAGAGGAGGCCAAGTAAAATAACTGAACTCATAATCCCACAGACATTCAATGTGAAGCTGAAGTGAATATTCCTCAAGTAACTTCAAAACTTGATTAAATACCCAAATACATCAGTTTTGATCATTCAGCCTCGAAACTTAGTTTTTAAAATGCTAATGTGCTTTACCTTGTATATAGTAATCATCCTATTCTCTATTTTATGCTGTATAGCATAGTTGTAGCAATAGAACAAGGTAACTATGAATTCCCATATTGCATCATTTATGTATTATTTATTCATTTATTAAGCGTCTATTGTATGTGAGCCTCACTCTAGGGACTGAGGATAAAATGATGGATAAACAAAAGCTCTGCATAAAAATTTTTAGTCAGGCCAGGCAGATGGGCAGTTAACAAAATAGTAACCATAGCTTTCATAAGGATTTTGACAATGGATGTCAAGGCTACACTGGGAGTACAAAGGAGCACCGCACCTGGTCTGGGGTGGAGCGGGGGTAAGAGGAGGCTTCCTGGAGGAAATGGTATTAACGAGAGACTTGAAGGAGTTTGTCAAGGACTGAGAGGGGGGGACGTAGACACAGCCCCTCAGTTAATTGTTCTTTCTAGATAGATGTTCCTCATCTCAGAGTTGCAATAACTTAAGAAAGTTGTTAAAACCTGGTATCCCCAGGCCATATCCAGCCTTGGTATAGGTATGCTAGCCTACGGTTACAGTTGTTGTTTATAAATTGCATTGATCACAACATTTAATTTTATGTAGAAATCCATGATTTTGGTTTCTCTTGAAAAATTGGAAGCTCCGGAAATAGGGAGCTTGCCTTCCTGAGTAGCAGTTAATGTCTTTAGACCTTATTTGAGCCCTCAGTATACCATAGCCCCCGTCATTCTTTACTAATCCTCAGAATTGAGGCTGAGTGTCAACGAACATTTCATTTTTTACCTCATCAGTTTCGCTCATTTAGGGCAGTTTCCTAGCCTCTGTAGGCATTTCAGCTTGTGCCCCAGGCTTAAAGCTACTCCAGGTTTTGAGTCAAGGAAACACCTAATATTTCATAGCCTTTTGGGTGTTTAGTTAGGCTGGTTCTTCTTTACTACAGGGTGTACAGATGGGGATTTAGTCTACAACATTTAATATTTGATTCTCATATCTATATACAGGCAGCGTCCCCCTGGATATTTGTTTAGCACATTCTGCTTTTCTTGTTCATACTTTGACCACATGTTTACATTTACACTTTACATTTTGTCATTGCTCTCAATTAAACTGCACATAATTTGCTTAAACAAGACACATGCTCACATCCACAAAGTGTCATTTTATGTAAAGGCATATGCATGAACTATAAAGAAAATAAGATTTAAAAAAGAATTTAAAACACACTCAAGCTTCACATGTTTGTACTTTGTGAATGATTCTCTCAATCCCATCCAGGCCATCCAGGTTCATTGAGGAATTTTTTGAGGCAGATAGCAGAAACCCTCACACTTGGATGTTCAAATGAGAAATATGAAGGACATCTCAAAAAGAACAATTTGGTAAAGGCATCTGGACAGCACCTAGGGGTACATGCATATACAACTGAGAAAATAATAATATTGCAGTCTTAATGAACTCATTCACCATGCAGTACACTCTTTAGTGTCTTTTGTGAGCCCTTAAACTGTACGTCAGACATTTGGAATTAAATTGAGAACCATGGTGTGAGAGAAGAGGGACACTTCAACTTTACACTTTTTCTTGATTGTTTAATAAGAGAGGAATAAGCAAGTGCTATCCAAGGGAGAAAAACAGTTACTGGCTAGGAACTCTGAATTCCTGATACAAAGCTGGTCTCTCTTAAGTATCATGGAAGATATTTGACTTGAATTGAGTACAAAGCACTATGAGTCACTAGAAAATAGTGAATGAGCAGCAAAGGGGAGGGAGTTGTGGGAGGGGAAGAGGGTGGGGGATTACTGTCCTTGCAGCAGAGGAGGTTCAGAGGAGGGCAGTTTTACCCACAAAGCACTTGGGTGGGGCAGGGGGGACAGTGAAGAAGGGAGGAGGCCATATCTTCAGTTCTCGGGCTGGATAAGGTTGATTGGCACACAGCATCTATTCCTACTTCCTTTCTGTATTCCTCTGTGCTACAGAGATGAAAAGGTAAAACCTGCATTTCCTAGACTGTCTTACAACGCAGGGTTCTGGCTAGGAATGAGGTCTCTCTAATTAGATGTACCGGCAAAAGATCCAAAAGGTAAGAGTGAGGCAGAGACTATCTCCTTGATGTTGATTCTGACACCAAGGAAGACCATGGAACGTGGGCGTTGAGAGACATTTGCAAAAGCCAGTCTGAGCATTGCCAGGGCTTTCTGATTCTTACATTGCACCTGTTTTGTCTTAGAGTAGTTCTAGAGCTGCCTTCTTGTTTCCTGCTACTCCATTCTCTGTAATTATTTCTGAAAGCCCCTTTTTGCTTAAAATGTCTAGAGTGATCTCTATTTTCTGCACTGAACTTAAACTAATATAGTCCTACTTCCAGAATTTACAGATAACAGATGGAAGCCAAACACTTGGGTAGTTGCCTATAGGGGGTTGCGATGGCTTTGGTCATTGTTTGGGAAGATCTGTCTATAATCCAGGTCTTTAGTGTAGAGGAGAATACTTCAGAAGAAAGGGCTACCAGAAGTTGGATGCTGCCCCAAACAAACAGTCGAATATTGCAGGTTGTGTTAGGGCAGCATATAGTTGGTAAAAAGAAAAAAAAATAAGAAAAAATTAGACTAAAGCATCACTCACTTAACTAAAATAATGTGTTGGCAGTAGGGTAAAGGGAAATTTAAAACTGAGAAGACTTAAAAAGTATTTCAGGCCCTAGGTTGAACCTGGCAGAAGTGATTAGAGAACTAAATGAAAGCAATCTATAATGGTTAGTCTCTGGATTCCATATCTAGAGGCATGATCTAACTCTAGAGAAGTGAGTGACGTACAACCTGACAATAATAGGACCGGCTGAAGAATTAGATTTGTAGTGAGATTACGGGTAGAAAAGCAATTCGGGGGGCTGGTTCCTAAGCATATACGCTCCGGCCTATTTCAGTGATCAGTCTGCAGAGACTGCATGCAAGTCTGGTATTCCAGAAAGAGTTAAGGTGGTGCAGGCAGGGCAAGAAGTAAAGGGATATTGAAAGAAGAGGGACACTGAGAGAAGTCTTAAGGAACAGGAAGAGGAGAAGAAAGTATGGGGGAAGAAGTTTATCACTTGTAATTCAAGAGAATTATTCAAATTTATAGCCAGAAGTCAACTAAAAGATCACAAAATTGAGTGATCTCACTCCCTACAATAAGAGAGAATGTCCTCCCAACCATTTATAAAGAACTGTGGTAAATACCTTGAAAGGATACAAGTCTAAATTATAACCCTCAGGAGAACACTTTTGCCTAAAATCTTATTATCCCCATTGAACTTAGGGGTCCCCGTTCCAAAGCAGCACCTCTGCCATCAGCTATGGGGCCTTTTCTGTGAACAAAGCTGGCTGGCGGGTTTGCTAACCTTCTGTAGTGTATCCAGTCTGCCATGCCCACCGTCCTGAGCCATCTATTCCCACCTATTTTCTATAGGCCAAAGTCATCTTCTAGCCTACAAGCAGCCGTCCCATCAACGAATTAAGACAGGCTCAGGTATCCTTGTCAGCATGTTAAATCCTAAGTCTCAAAAAGTACCCAATAATAATAATCTCTCCTCTATCCAGCCTTACGTTAAGCACCTCCTGTGTCAACACTCATTCATTGTCGTCCATATTCTTTCTGTTCCTGCCAGTACATACTATTCAGGACCTGGGAATAATTTGGTGAATACTCCATTTCTTCCCAAGGAGGACCAGTGAGAGCAGTGTGTAATGAGGCATCTACTTTACGTGAGGTCTTTGTGGACCTTCCACGCAGAGGACACCATTTCTAGGATCCAGGCGATTCCTAGGATACCAGATTCTCAAGTGCACCACACAAATGTCTTTATTTTAGGTCTCAAGGATCTTTCTTTCTCTATTAGCCCTGACTTTAATATGGAAAACTTTCCAGGGCTGTAAATTGATTATGTTTGTTAACTCCACCACCAGTGATCAAATCGTGGGTCTGACTTCATTATGGTCCGTTCTTGATGTGCAGGATAAGGGTCTCTTTAAACCCTGACATGAGGTCCTCTGACTTGCACAGTGTACTCTGACATGATAGTTGGATGAGCATATCATTACCTTTATCAAGGTTTTTATAGCAACTAACAAAACTCGGCCAACTCAGTGATCCTCACAGTGACTGTCTAAGAGCTGACGCCTCCCCTTCATCTGTACCCCATTGTATTCCAACACAGGTGAGAGAGCTAGTCATTGTGATACAGGAGTTTTCACCACCCTCCTCATCACCAGGATAAGACACTGCTGCCATCCTATCAGTGGGTGACCGAATTCCAGAATGCCATTGTGAGGGTCGGCTTCCTAGGATGCTATTTCAGTTTGTGTTCTGTCAACATCAGATGCTAAGTCAGGATTTTGGTTCATACAGTTCTTTGAGAGCTGTCACAGGAAGCATGGAGATGTAGTGAAGAAATCAGGAAGGGAATGATGTCAGAATAAGGGGGTTATCATTATTGGGGACTAAGCTTAGACCCACCCAAGACCCTTTCAGATACTAAGTAGAACGTATCTTAGATACACCCCACAGAAGCTCGAGGAAGCTGGTGTATTTATCCACCAAACCCCATCTCTCATTTCTTGAGGACTACTCCTGGGGCTTAACTCCCTGAAACTTCTGGCTGTTTCCATAGCCGGAGAATGCTCTGGGGCAGGAGAACGCAGGAAGCCTCTGGCTTTGAATAGGACTGTCTGCCAGTGCCTTTGAGGGTGAACTAAAGGGATGTGGGTGGAGTATTAATAATGCCCGCTCCCGCTAGGAAGCTAATCATCGATGAAGAAAAAATTACAGTCTCGGTCAGCTCACAGTTATGAATGCTCTGGGGTCCTTCACAGTTTGGCAACATAAAGGTTGCTTAGCTGACAGACTAAAATATTTAGCATAATCCTAGGAATCCCTGCAAGGTCTTTCTTTACAATATAAACAAGCTGAATATAGAGAAAGTGAACTGGAGCTCTGAGTTACTCTCAGGATGTGAAGATGGGCTCTTGCTTGGGACTATAGATTCACTGAAAAATGGATACAAGATATGTTCTTACAGCAACAAAGAATGAATGAAAGTAGAGAAAATGAAGCATTTTAATGTACTATTTAAGCTACTACTCTCTTTAGTATATGTCCTTCTACTACATGCATGTACATTTATATGTGTATGTCAAATATGTAAAATATATACATACCTATATGATGCACACTTCCATTACAAAACCATTTATATATGTGATTTTCTGTGCTTTTTATAAAAAGTAATTTTGCATGATTCTTATTAGATCCAAAGCATATTGTTTAAGACTCAAAGCCCCAGATGTGATGATTTCGACTTTCTCACTGTCTGAAGATTTATGATCCACTAAAGGGAACTAGATAGATATAGATAGATAGATAGATAGATAGATAGATAGATAGATAGATAGATAAAAAGATAAATATAGAGAATATAAGTTATACAGTTATACATCATTAAAATATGAAAATGTCTTATGGCAGTTCAGATGATAATGAGATTACGTGGATTTTAGCTGAGCATTAAAAGAACAATTAGAATTTGGGTATGCAGAGATGGGAGGGGGTGGGGAGCAGATACAGACTAAACACTCCAAGGGGCGGAAACAGCTTAAGCTATGAGTTCAAAGACTATACCATTTAAAATAACAACAACAACAAGCTTTGCATTTCAAAATTTGTTGTCCTAGGAAATACTGTACAAAATTCGAGTTGAAATATGCCCTATGGTCAAATGCCTATCTCTGGTGTTTCTTTAAGGTTCAGATGAGATAACAGATAATGTGTATAATTGTACATAAGTACAGTAAAAGGTTAGTGCCAGTGAAACGGCCACAAGGGATATTAAAATAACAAATGGCTGAGGGGTGCTTCTTTACCCCTTCTGCCTGGTGCACCTAGTTAGCTATTGGGGTGAAACTCAGGAGCAAAGTGGGGTCCATTGCTGGTTGTTGTCCCTTTCTGGCTGATTTCTCTTTTGACCTTTTGGGGTTCAGGCTGTTCTCAGACTTCACTTGCATGCCCTTTTCCGCTCTCTTTCTAGTTTAGCTCTCAGTGTTTCCACAGCAGATTAATGACAGCTAATAATATCTGATATATCTGGACATTGCCACATAATGAGTTGCAGTCCCACTGGGTCCCAGAAGTGTCACCACTAACAAATTCACCAGACCTGCACATAACTAGCATGTTCAGGGAGTGACCACGCAGTAAATCTGTAGAGGCAGATGGATAGCCCAGGAGAGAACATATAAGGGGGAGAAAAGCCCCTCCTTATCATGCCTCACTAAATATACGTTTCTTGGCAAGAATATTTTCTTGATAACAAACTGTGGCTGGGTTACCTTTACAGTAACATTATTCCTTCCATGGCTGATAGGCAGAATTTCATTATGTCACTGCTAATGTTTCAATATTTCTGCAAAATGTCACCATATGTAAATTAAGAGAGGTTAGGGTTTTCCTTGCAGTTTCCTTTAAAGATGCACAGCCCCCTTTTCACAGTAGCCTCAGTGCTTACTTTACACACTTTTTGATTGGCTGGAATATAGTGACGAAATACACAGAAACTTTGCCCTCACCTTACCAGGACTAAATGAAACAACACACATACTCACAAACATTGCCTTAAAAGCTACAAAGAGGGCTTCCCTGGTGGCGCAGTGGTTGAGAGTCCACCTGCCGATGCAGGGGACACAGGTTTGTGCCCCGGTCCGGGAGGATCCCACGTGCCGCGGAGCGTCTGGGCCCGTGAGCCATGGCCGCTGAGCCTGCGCGTCCGGAGCCTGTGCTCCGCAACGGGAGAGGCCACAACAGTGAGAGGCCCGCGTACCGCAAAAAAAAAAAAAAAAAAAAAGCTACGAAGACAACATTTACTAGGAGGAGAAAATAAAAAGGAAGAAGAGAGACTTCCCTGGTGGTGCAGTGGTTAAGAATCCACCTGCCAATGCAGGGGACATGGGTTTGAGCCCTGGTCCGGGAAGATCCCACATGCCCTGGAGCAACTAAGCCCGTGCTCCACAACTACTGAGCCCGCATGCCACGACTGCTGAGCCTGAGCTCTAGAGCCCTTGAGCCACAACTACTGAGCCCACGTGCCACAACTACTGAAGCCCACGCTCCGAAACAAGAGAAGCTACCGCAATGAGAAGCCCACACACCACAACAAAGGCCACAACTAGAGAAAGCCCGCACGCAGCAACAAAGACCCAATGCAGCCAAAAATAAATAATAAGTAAATAAATAAATTTATTTTTTAAAAAAAGAGGAAGAAGGAATCTAGAAACCCACTGTGCGCTTAGTCTAATTATCGACTTGGAGACCTATTTCTCCTACGATAAAGCACTTACATCCACATGGAAGTTTTAAGATTTGTCTCAACAGTCAGAACAAAATGGGAATGTTTCAGATTATGTTTGGTGTGGTGCAGGGCTGCCCTTGATCTTTCAAACCCAGCATGCAAGTCCACATTAGGGTAAGGCATGCTCCTAGAAAAGTGGAAATATGGCTGTGGAAATAAACCTGGTGGGGGTGACACTTCTGGAATTTGGGTCAACCCTTTTCCTACAAGAATATTGTTCTGACCCTGAGCCAGAAGGCCAAGGTCATCACACAGGGAAGTCTTAAAAAACAAGCTGCAGAAAGAGCACTTCTGCACTGTGTCTCCGGGAGACGTGCTCATGGAGGTTCTTGTCCTCTTTCACCTCTGATTTGGGGTGTGTGGCAGTTGGTCTTTGTATTTTACACCTCACGATGCTTCCAGCAGCCAGAGGGATGGAGGAAAGGTGTCCTTCCCAAGCTGGCATTCTGGAAAGACAGTCCCAGGTGCTCAGGATGGTACAGTAGGCAATCAGCACCTGTAACCTTATAATTACCCTGCAAGGTGATCAGTAAGGACCCTGAAGACAGAGGCTCTCCTTCACCCTTCAATCCACTGTACTCAGGCTTCTGCCCCTCACCCTACTTAAGCATGACATTAGTGACCTCCAAAGTGGTCACTTTTAGACCTTTTTTGATTTTCATGTCCTATATCTTCAATGGGCAATAATATCCCCACACCTGGCATCAACTATCCTTATACCTGCTAATTCCCAAATGTAGGCTTCCAGTTCATATCTTTCTCATGAACTCAAGACCCATTTAACCAATGGTCTATTGAGTAGCTCCTCCTGAACGGCTCAAAGTCTTCTCAACCTTAATGGGTCTAAATTCAACATCTGTGTCCGCCAGTGCAGCCCCGACCCCACCCCTGCTCCTCTTATATTGAAAAATGTGATAACACTTCAAAGTACCCCGTGTCCAAAGCTATTGTAGGCGTCATCCTTCCCCTCAACCTCGTACTCAGTCAATGACACAATTTTCTTAACTGTCTTTCACATCCAGCCCCTTTATTTGAGATGCGCACTTCATTACCCTTCCTTTCTCTCCTGGATTACAGAAGACATGCTGAAATGGTCCCTGATTCAGGTCTTATCTTTTACCAGTCTTTCCTCATTTGGTAGCAGAGTGATCTTTCTAAAGCCGAGTACAGTCATGCTATTCACTTACTATACACCCTTCAGTGTCTCCCCAATGCCAAAATAATCAAACCGAAATTCCCAAACTCCTTGAAATAGCGCCCGCAATCCTCCCTGCCTGGCTTCTGACTGCCTGACTCAGCAGCTTTATGTTTCAGTGATGGTTGTTGCTGTTGTTATAGGAAGTGCAGAATCTCAGGCCCTACGTCAGTCCCACTGCATCCGAACCTGCAGTTTAAGAGGCTCTCGAGATGAGTTGAATTCATATTTAAAGGCTGAGAAGCACTGATGTGGCACACTGGTTCCCAAACTTGGCTGCCAGTGGGATTCCTTGGGGAGATTTGAAAAGAAATGATGCTTGGGTCCTATTCCCAGAGATCCTAATTTAAGGGGTTCTTAGATATGACACCAAAAATATGATTACCAAGGAAAAGAAAGAAGTTGACAGAATTGGACTTCGTCAAAATTAAAAACTTTGCTCTTTGAAAGACAGTATTAAGAGAAGAAAGACAAGCCACAAACTGGGAGAAAATATCTGTAGATCATCTATCCGATATAGAACTTGTGTCTAAAATATGTAAAGAAGATTAAAACTCAAAAAGAAGACACCCTAATTATAAAATATGGACAAAAGTCTAAACAAACACTTTACCAAAGATGACATGTGAATGGCCAATAAGAACATGAGAAGATGATAACATTATTAATCATGAGGAATGCAAGTTAAAACCATAATAAGATGCCACTACACTTATATTAGAATAGTTAAAAGCAAAAAAAGATAGACTTCACTAACTGTTGGCAGTAATGTGGTAGATGGAACCCCTGTTCACCTCTAGTGGGGATGCAAAATGGCAGACCTGTTGTGGTGTTTGTCAGTCTCTTAACACATTAAGTGTATACTTTCCACATGACTTAGCCCTTCTACGTCTAGATATTTACTAAAGGGAAAAGATATATATATATATATATATATATATATATATATATATATATATACACACATATATATATATATATATATATATATATATATATACACAAAGACTTGTACTTAGGAGATCATAGTTGCTTTATTGTAATAGCCCAGAGCTGGAAAAAAAATGAAATGTCCATCAGATGAGTGAATAAACAAGTTGTGTTATATACAGAGCACTGCTCAGCACTAAAAAAGAATGGATGATTGGTACTTGCAATAACATGGATAGATTTCAAAGTATTTGTGGGGGGTGAAATAAGGCCAAACAAAAGAGTATACTGCATGACACAATTTATGTAAAACTCTAAAGAATGGAAACTAATTTACAGTGATATAAAGCAGTGCTTGGTGATGGGAGATAAGGAGGGCTGGGGGAAGGGCTTACAGAGGGATCTGATGAAACTTTGGGGGCTGGTGGATATGTTCACTAATTTGACTATAAGGATGATTTTACCAGTGTAGACTTGTGTCAAAACTTAACAATTGCACATTTTCTTTTTGGGGCCACACCATGCAGCTTGTAGGATCTCAGTTCCCTGACCAGGGATTGAACCTGGGCTACGGCAGTGAAAGCCCGGGATCCTAACCACTAGACCACCAGGGAACTCCCCAACAATTGTGCATTTTAAATATACACAGTGTACAGCATGTCAAGTATATCTCAATAAAACTGTTAAAAGAAACCACAATGCCCATGTTAGATTAAAGCAGCTTTATCTTTTGCTTTTTCTAGGAATTAAATATACTAAATTACTTTCCCACTGTGTTACATGTCTCCTTGCATTCCCAGGGGCCCTCTCCATGTGAGTTCTGTCCAGAAAACTGTTTTGTGCAAAGATTCAAATCAGTGGTCACTTCCTATGCGAAGTCTTCCTGGCACATCCTTGAGTAGCTAGAAGGGCTTTGTTTTTTATATCCTCCTATATTTATAATGATTATGCCAAATAAACCTTTATGCATCTGCCTCATTTTAGATGGTGAGCTTCTAGTGGGAAGGAACTTAGCATGATTAATGTAGGATTTAATATTTGGCAGGTGCTAAAAAATGTCAGTGCACAGAAAAAAGTGGATGACGTTGGCCTGAGCCACAGCATCTGTGAATAACTAAACTCTGGTAATGACAATAGATGTAGGGTTGATGGGTAGGGTTCAGGATACCATAGGGCCCCCCTTAAATACTGGAAGACATTAAGAAGAAATTTTGTGTGTGTTTTCTAGAAAGTTTCTTTCCTCAAATCACCAAGGTGACTCAGTAATAAGCACTTCTTTTAATTTATGTTTTACTTTTTTATTTTTTGCGGTACGTGGGCCTCTCACTGCTGTGTTCTCTCCCGTTGCGGAGCACAGGCTCCGGACGCGCAGGCTCAGCGGCCATGGCTCACAGGCCCAGCCGCTCCGCGGCACATGGGATCCTCCGGGGCCGGGGCACGAACCTGTGTCCCCTGCATCGGCAGGCGGACTCTCAACCACTGTGCGACCAGGGAAGCCCAGTCATAAGCACTTTTATCTCCAGTTCCCTTCTCCACCTATTGTTCCCCTCCCAGATGTAAACACTAGCATGGCCAACCTTCACAGCAAAAGGAATGCTCTATATACTGTGATGTCTTTCTCCTGTTTGCCAAACAGAATGCTCTCTTCGGTTTTCTTTGTATATTTAAGTCTTAGATGTCTTTCAGGGCACAAACAAAAGTCTCCCCGCTCCATAAAGCTTCCAAGTCTGTCCATAATGAGTTCTTCCTCCTCTTGATTCTTTAGAGTAATAATTACTGTATGGCTTGAGACTTACATGCAAATTAAAAGAAAAGATAATCAGTAATACAGAAGGGTAAGTGATTCCTTTAGCAAGAAGATTGTAAGCGATCAAAATCAGAAAATACTTATTAGTCTCCAGTCAAACCATGCCAGCCCCACCTGCAATGTCATGCACAGAGAATTTTTGAGGAAATATACAAACAATACTTCTTTGAAAATATGTTCCTCCTTTAGTGTCATGTTCAAATAAACATGATGCTTAAAATTGTTAAAAAAAAAAAAAAGACAAGGACAAGATTTTTTCTTCTGAAAAAATCTGGCTTAAAAAATAATTTATTTTCTTATTGTAAATGGTAAGAACGGCAGATAGATATATAAGTCATTTAGTAAATGCATCAGTTGTAAGGTGAAATCACCCTTCTATTCGTCTGAGTTCAGGAAAATAGGCAAGGATTTGTCATGTTCTTTCTGGTGAGGAAGAGAAACATTCATAGAAAGTTAATGAACAGATAAATTCTCAGCTCTTGAGATTATTTTGAATTATTTGTAAATTATTACCTATTATCTATTATTGTTATTACTTAATAATAATAATAATAGCTACCATTTATTGAATGAATATTGATGCCAAATACTATACTAATAACCACTTTATATTTTTAAGCTTATTTATTCCTCACATGGTCCTATGAAGGGGATTCTCAGGAAGCATATTTATACTTGCCAGTTTAATTTGATCCAGTTTATTCAGATTAATATTTTTTAAGGATTCCTTATTCAACCAGATTTCCAAGATAGAAATTTGGGGTCAAACTTGACACTTCCCACTACCTCAGATGCCCTCCTAAGTTAATCGATTGCAAAGTCCTGTCACTTGTGTTTGCTACTTCTAGTATCTCTCATGAAAGTCTACTCCACCCCCCCGCCACAACCCCGTGTCTCCACAACCACCACTCTGGTTCAGGCAGCCACTAGTGTATCTCCCCCTTAAGCATTCTTTTCATATGCACTCTTCACCACTCTTCAGAGAACTCTCAAAACAGCATCCCAGGGACTTCCCTGGTGGCGCAGCAGTTAAGAATCCGCCTGCCAGTGCAGGGGACATGGGTTCAATCCGTGGTCCGGGAAGATCCTACATGCCGTGGAGCAGCTAAGCCCATGCACTACAACTACTGAGCCTGCACTCTAGAGCCTGCGAGCCACAACTACTGAGCCCACGCGCCACAGCTACTGAAGCCCATGCGCCTAGAGCCCATGCTCCACAACAAGAGAAGCCACCACAGTGAGAAGCCCGTGCACCACAACGAAGAGTAGCCCCCGCTCGCTGCAACTAGAGAAAGCCTACGTGCAGCAACAAAGACCCAACACACACCCCCAAAAAAACCCCCAAACCCCAGCATCCCAAGTAGTCATTTTCCCTCAAAATATGACCACATAGCTCCTAACACGGTGAGGAAAGATTGGAATTAGAAAAATACCCAGCCGCTTGCATGAGGGTCATTATCTTCATCATGTTCTTGACCACGGCCTCAAGGAGGCTACATTACAGAGATCCTTTTGAAGCAAAAAACAAACACAAAAAAAAATGATGACGAAAAAGTGAACAGTGTTATTCATCTCAGGCTATAATGAGTAAATATTCCCATGATGAATGCAGTCACAGTCAGTGTTCACTGCATCAAGCATCACAACACATCAAGCCTTACTTGAATAAACTCATGTGATCTTTTCCACAACCATGTAAGGCAAGTTCTTTTGTTAATCTTCTTTTACAGGTGAGGTTACTGTAGTTCTGACTTATTAAGGGACTTGCCTAAGGTCATGTAGCTACTAAATGGCAGAACTAAACTGGAGCCCAGGAATGTCACTCACTCTAGAGCTTCATAGAGACGGTGTGAGTGGTTCTCAGCCCCACCTGACTCAGCACTCTATTTAAATCGGCTATTTTGTAATTCCTCCTTCATCATCCTGAAATGAAATTCATAGATATTATAAGATCCCTAAAAATGCAATGAAACATTTAATACAAAGCTGTAAGTTTAACATAAAGGTGTAATAAAGAGAAAATATTTTACAGTAAAATAACGTGCATTTTATTATGCAAATACTCGGCACAACAATATTAGAAGACATTACAAAGAACTCAGGTGTTTACAGCTGAAGTCCCCTGAATGAGGCAGCTTCAAAGGTAAATGATACAGATGGTCTACACTGGTGACTTAATGAAGGGTAGTACTGCAGTCACGTGGTGTGATTTTCTAAAATGGTGAACAGATTATGGTAATTTTCCAAGAGAAGCAGAGTGACACCTTAACTCAAATTTTGCGGCAGTTGTATTCCTAGAACGTCCGATGTAGATTAAAACTGGGTTAAAAAACATAACAAAAAACAACAACAGCAACGACTTTTATTCACATGCTACCTGAGCTAGCCTCTAGGTTCAGATGAACAGATATCCATCTACATGAATTTCCGGCAAGACTAACAGAAGTCTCATGATACACAGGCAATTCCTTGTAGGGCAGGACAGAACCACACCATGTAGTGATAACTAAGTGTCTGGCTTCTGCCCACTCAACGCTACCAGCACCCCTTTAATCATTGTGACAACCAGCAGTGTCCCCACAAGTATCCTAAATGTCCCCAGGCATGGCAATGCCCCATTGAAAACCACTGTATGTCACGATAGTCACTCTCATATAAACTCATGGAACATATGCCTCTTGCTAAACAAGAACCAAATTTCTTCCTTTCAACTTGGAATTTCAAGCTGATTAATCATACATACACAGCATTGTATTATCTAAAATAATTACCATCTATTGTACAAATGGCATTAGCAAGGAATTGAACTTTAACTAGACATTGATACTACAGAGAAAATGTACCTCTTATTCAGAGACCACCATTACATTTGGGATCCAAGACGTGCCTTTGGAATAGAATTGATAAAGTCTAATAATCGATAGATATATACAGCTAATAAAGAGGGACAGGTCACTTAGAACTTTTTGGATGTTTTATATTTCCAATTAAATATAATTTTTGAACAAATGTGTAACTTTGAAAGGTTAATTATTTCAGAGGGCTCTGCCATGCTTGACTGAACCAATATCATTCAGTTTGATCCACAGAAAATTTCATTTAGCAAAGTCATTCTTTCATAGGTCACGTCTCTTTATGCTTCCTATGAAAAGCCATGTATCCATTATCTTGCAAAGTAATGTTGTCTCTTGTTTCTGTTTCATATTTACAAATACATGTGTGTTTATATATGTATGTATACATTTATATGCATTGTATAACTGTAACAAAAAGACTGTAAATAATTGTGATTTTGGTGTACAGTTAAGGAATGCCAAGAACTTTATATAATTGCTTCCTTCCATTCTACCAACAGCCCTAAAATGTGAGTCTCAGTAACTTCAATCTGCAGATGAGGAAACTGACACTCTGAGAAAGTACGTGGTTCCCCCAAGTCCACTGGCCAGGAAGCACACAAACCACAGTGCCAACCAAGGTTTGGCTGACTTTACAGCCTGTCCTTTTTCTACTAGACTATGTTGTGTCAAAGAAATACAATAATCCTTAGTGGGACTTGGGATACTAACTCATCTCCCCAAAGGTGAAATGAAAAGAAATAGAACCCCTTGCAGGGAAACCCCAAACCCAAAACCTGCATGGATGATGTCCAACCACTTGCCTCCAGCTACCTGGAAAGAACCAGAATGCTCCAAGGACAACAGTTTTCAGACTGGTATTCTAAAGCCCAAAAGAGAATCTGAGATGAGTGGTCTTACTCTTTGTAGTTCAAAATGTAAGGTATTAACTGTTTAGAAATTTGAAAACTTTGGTTTGGAAATATAGAAAATGAAGAAAACATTAGGATTCCAAGTTATATGTACCCAATGATATACATAAAGGTAAAACTGAAAATGCCCCTGTGTTTATATTTCAATAACAACAAGGAAAGTAGCTTTATTGAGCAGCTACAATGTTCCAGCTTCTGTTCATATTTTAAAACTGACTTATATCTCAGAGGAAGTTAATTTGGTGCTATTTTATGCATTTTGTGGATCCAGAATTGGGGTTTAAAGAAGCTAATTATTTGCTGAAGGTTACACAACACAACAGAACTGGGGCCTGAACCCAAATTGACTACTCCAAAGCCATTGCTTAAAAACAGAGAATCATGGGCAATTGTCTTTCTCTGCACTATTCTCTTAGTTTTAAAGGGTCTTATATTACACTTCTAATTGAAAATGATTCATAACTGTTTATTTTATGTAAAATTAAAAAAGAACTTTACATCTCATAACTGACAACAATTACTTAGGTCCTACATGAAATGTAAAACAGAAGACTATATACTCATTAATCATCCATCGAACCTGTTTCAAGGAGCAAGTTTAGTCTTATTAATCCTCGATAAAAAGTGGAATTGATATCCACATTTTTAGGCTGGATAATGAAAATTTGTTTTACAAGTACTAATTAGTAAATGCAAAGTTCTTAGACTCATCTCTGGCACATTGTAAGTACTCATAGCTGTTAGCTAAGGCTGCTGGTACAATTATGTAATGCGATCTCAATCTGTGCGTCTTCTTGTTTTGGAAGATGACTTTCCCGAGTTGGACAGTTGTTGCCTATTTCTCCCCATTTCAAGAAACTCTCTGTGCCCTAAATAAAACAATGATCCTTTAAGAAATCCTAAATAGTCAGACACTTTTAAGCTCAAAAGCCAAACTCGTGGGAAAATTATAAGTCACAAAATTTAACTTGTATTCTATAGACAAAATGACTGGCTGATTGGCAGGGTATTTCACAGAATTTTGGCAAGTAGCAAATTCTCTGAAAAGAATTTCAAGATGGCTTTGCCATCCCAGGGTCCTAAAATATAAAAGCACACAAAGTGGGTCTTTCTTCTGGTAAAAGCCACATATAAGAAATAGACATAGGATAATATGCTTGGAATGTGACCTCATAGCAAAAGTGCCTTCTTTTAAATCTCAAGTTTGTAATTTTGAAAACAAAATGCATCATTTCACAACAGGAAACCACTGGGGATGATGAGGGGCATAAAATATGTTCAAACAAATTCAGCTTATTTAATGTTTCGACTCTTCCATTTTTGTTTCCTTCTCTTGAGCATGCAGTCCTTTGTTTATAGCTGTTGCACAGGAGAAAACAAGTGCCTTATGTGCATGAGAGATCCATCATATGCTTACCTGGAGGAAATTAAAATGATACACAGTGTAATAAGGCAAAAGGAATGTTGAGCAATTATTCAGGAAATCGGATTGGCCAATGAAAGGGCAGTAATTCCTTAGATATTCCATTCTCAGTGAGATCTTGTTCTACCCTCAGAGGTGTGAAAAAAAAAACCTTGCCTGTAGAACCCCCATGGGAAGTCAGTGCAAATCAGTGCACTTCCTCTTTTTGTTCTGCATAAAGGACCTGAAAGGCAAGGAACAGGTGTCACAAGAGCTCCCTGAGAGCATATAATTGTTACTACTAATAAGAATAAATGGAACCTTTGCATCTATAAGTAAATCATGGGAGGTATGTATTTTTTCTCAGATTAAAAAATCGGTAAGTATCAGGGCATTTTCCTGGGATTAATCACTAGCTAGAGTTCTGTTACTTGGATATGGAACAAAGTCCAGACATTAATCCTGAAGAAATTCTCTGCCTCTCGGTCATGGATACGGATCAACATGTGGATTATTGCTCACCCTTGGATTCAGGGACGACGCTGCAAAGACACCAGTCTGGGGGCAGAATTTAAAACAAAACAAAACAAAACAATCCCCCCTCCCCAAAAAACCACACACACACATACAAGAAAAAGAACTCCTAGCTTTACCTGGATTATTTATTGGAGTCGGAACGTGAATAGAATTTACCAAGTAAATCTTTTATTAAGCGGTGCTCTGAGTAGCTGCAAGTCCAGCATTTCGTGAAGAGAAGATTTGCAGCCGCCAAACTGCCCAGGCATCTTTTGCTTCAGCAGTTGCGGAATGATTCTCCGAGGATCAAAAGCAAACGACATCACGTGGCTCCTTGCCAACTATGCAGCCACTGCGGGGCATCAAGCCTCACCTGTAGGGGAAGAAAAATCCCTGTTAGGGAGGAGCTTAGTATCAGTGACGACTGTTCCCACAGGGGTGAACGTACATGTGTGTGAGTATTTAGTCATCAAAAACCGGTATAGTAGAAAAACAGTGATAATTTTAGATAGTAGCTAAATATCAAGTTTAATGAGAATATTGAACAGTCATTGAATGACATTAGGCATGGGGATTCAAGGTTCATGCTTCTATATGCTAATTGCATTAGTTATTTTATATTTCTAATGACATATATCCACACTAGTAAAATTACTTAGATATTTTTGATAATTTTTAGATACATTTGTTAAGGATCAGTAAATTAGCATTTGTATTATTTTTCTTTTACGTTGCGGAAACAAGTAATTTGGTTGTTGGGAGTATCTAACTATACAATGAGGAGGTAATATAAAGGAATCTTCATACAAATATGGTGAGCTCACTTTAGAATCTGTGATCCTCTCCCCAAATACCACCAGCCTCTCTCCCAGAGGACTTTCTCTTTTTGGACTAAACTGTTCAGACACAAGTTCGTACAAGGGGGTCCAACTAATAATGAAAGTGGGGGAAAAAAAGCTGAAATTGTAGATTGATTATTTCTCGACTATCTTGACAAGAAATGACTTCTAAAGGGTTCCTTCTATTGCTTTCTTCATTGATCAGAGAGCTCTTACTTAAGGCAAGAAAAATTCAAAGTCCTCTCATTATCTCAGAGACTGTGTGACAAAGAAGAAAGTACATTTTCTGTGAAAGTAAAAGACCTAGCCCATAGGCCAACTGTTTCCTACCTGTGGCATTTCGCTTGATTTGAGCGATCTGCTCTAAAAAAAATGGCCAATAGCACTAGCTTGGACTTGTGTGGCATTTTATGGTTTCCAAACATTTTCTCATGTAATCTCAAATATCATTTTTCCGATGAGGAAACAAAATATAGGAAAGACTAAAGGACTCTTCACCATCTAAAATAGTGGCAGATGACGGACTAGGTGTGGAACACAAGCAGTTGTGATCTTCCCCCGAACGTTTTCACTAGATAAGTCTCCTTCTGTCACCTTCAGGAAGACAACAGTAGAGGACACAGCCTTTAAAATCTCTCTTTAGATCCTAAATCCTATGATGAAGGCATAAAAGGAGAATAGGTTCCTGAAAACTTGTGGAAGAGAAAAATTGTTCAATTTTTTATACATTTTTCAAAGATAATTGGGAGCAGACAATTGGAAGAGTTATGTGAGAACAAAAATGATGGACTCACAATTGACTTAGAAGCTGAAAAGAGCTTAATAACTGATCCAAAACCATAACTATGACTAAGGGAGCCTGAATAGGTGCTTCCCCTGCTTTTCATCATTGTCACCTTATATTAGTCAATGACATCAATATGCATCTACCTTCCAGGAGAAAGATACCCATATCTTCAATGTTTTCTTCCCCTTTACCTCTTATTCTATTCAGTCAGTTGTCATATTTTGATTCGTATACTTATCTCTCTGTCTCTGGAGTCCTGATGGTAATTCCAGGGTCAGTTGTTAAGTATCTCTAGTCTGAATAACTGAAGTAACTTCCACAATGCATCCCCTGCCTTTAGTCTATTACCAGTCACCTTCCGCCAAGTATAGGTCAAACCGTATCGTGATGGCTTTCACATTACCCAGGGCAGTGGTTTCCAAATTTGAGCGTGCCTCAGAATCAAAAGGACAGCATATTAAAGCAGATTTCTGGTCCCCACTCCCAGAGTTTTTGATTTAGGAGGCCTTGATGGGGCCTACGAATTTGCATTTCTAACAAGTCTCAGGTGATGCCAAAGGCACTGGGTCCGAGACCACACTTGGAGAGCCATTCACCTAGAAAAATATATCCTAACCCCTAGCCCTACTTTACATTTCAAGCTGTACCTGTCACTAAGTCAATTCATACTCAAAATAACTGAGTCTAATGGGGTACTTTCCATTTGTGTGACATGCCACACAATTTAACATTATAACATCTACTGTTTAGATAGCTCTGGTGTCAGGTGCCTGGGTTTAAACTCTGCCTTGAGACTCTAAGGGAAGTTTGAACTGGAGTGGTTTACCCAGTATTTTGCCTCTGAGTTTTCTCAGCTGTACAAAAGAGAAAATTGTATGTTCCCACCTAAAAAAGACCTGAGCTCTTCATCCCTTGTAGACATTCAATTTATGTTTGCTACTGCTATCATTTATTGAGTTGCCTTTTAGATGCCAAGTTTTGGGCCATTCTCCTTCAGGTATGTTATTTCTAATTCTTACCATAATTCTGTAATGTAGCTATTTTTATCCCCATTTTAACATATGAAGGAGCTAAAGTTCATAGTGTTTAAATTTGTATCTGATTCCTCTATTAGTTCAAAGCTGTGTCTTTTTCCTTAGTCATGTTGACCCCTTCATATCATCTTTGATCATGTCATTTCCCCCACTTCTCCATTTCTCAGAGTTCTGTCCAGTCAAGGCCAATCAAGAAGACTTCCAGAATTTGATCATCCTCTGGATAGACTTTGGTGGCGTTTCCCTCAGAGCACTGTTCTCATTCTGCCTTGGTGTTTATTCAGCCTAAAAAGCATGTAAGAAACTTTCTGGTGGCCACTGTTCTTGGAAACACTTCTACCTCCCACAGTGCGGGGGAAAATGAAGTGAAAATTTGAAAATGAAACTCTAACAAAAATCTAAATTAAAATTAAGCTTTACATGGCCTCTCCATTCACCATTTTGATTCTGATAATCTGAGTTGAAATTTATATTGCAATAAGAAAATGGCTGAATCTGCTAAATCATTTAACTTGGACACATCTAGTTGAATTTAGTCAGTTCAGATTCAGCCATTGTGTCAGTGATGGTTTGCATTCCCCCCTCCTCAGCTGAAGTGCATGGCTGGCTAAGGTGAAATGAAATTGAAATTAATCCCAGCAACAGCGATCTCCCTTTCTATTCTTGACACCCAAGGTTAGTACTTAAGTAAAAGTAGAATTTATTGTCTCTAATTGTTTGGATGTATTTGTTAAAAGAGCTTCTTGGTCTGATTACTATACTAAGGATTGCCTCAGGTCTCTTTCTTACTCTTTTGTAAAAAATCTTCTAAACTGATCATCATTTCCCTTGCTTTTAAGTGGCAGTAGATATGTCGTTTCTTCACATTAGCTGTTTTAAGATACACGCTTTTAAAACCAAATTTTGGTGGGTTTTATTTTTAAATTATTTTATCTAAAGAACTAGGTCGGAGTTCACTTCTGTCATAATCTTTTGCTTTTTAAAAAACCTATATGCCTCTGATCTTTTACCTTTAAAGTCTAATTTGAGTTTTTGAGAAAACTCAAATGTCTTTATCGCGGGATTTATTTCTGATTTCTAAGATGTATAATGTGAACATTATATAGAATTTTACCTCTTTTAAAAAAGTTTTCTCTTACTTTTCACTGACTAAATTCTGAGTTAACGTTTTCTACATCCTTAATAGTAAGGAGCTCCCACAGTAAAGTCAATGAATAACACACATAGAACTTCTACATCCTGAAAAGAGTAATATATAGTATCTTGTATTCCAATTAGGTGGAACAAATATGCTACAATTTGTAATTATTATAGCTATTACCATTATTTTTAATGAATCCATTCTTGAATTAAGGTTTTCTTTGGCTTATTCGCAGTGTTGTAAAGACTGTTATAAAAAATGAGCAAGGCTTTCAGCCATTTATAATAAAAGCTGAATGACTAAACAGACCTACATTTTTTTAATTTGCATTAATGAGTTCATCCCCAAATATATATGCAATAATATATAAAATTAAGTTATAAATGTAGGGATGTGCTCCAAGTCACCATGAAAATCTGCATGCAAATGCATAATAATCACAAATCTACAATATTACAATATTAAAAAATACCCACAATTAAATTATCATGTGGAAATAATCATAATGTTATTGGAAACTCAATTATTGTGGCAACCCTTGTCGGGGAATTAGCAGAATATGGCAAAGGCAAGTCAGACCTGAATTCATCAAATATATATTATCACAATATTACATGTTCACTTCGATTCCATGCAAAGACAAACATCCTCTCTCACTAGTATCTGCTCAATGCATTTGTATTATTCATGAACAACTCTGTGATCTATTATACATACAAAACTGATTGTATGCTTCTTGCCGCGGGCTATGATGCAGACACACAGAATTAATTTTATTATACACACATGCATGATAATTGTGAAGGATTCGGTCAAATACCAAACTCTGTTCCTGTGCCCCATTATTGCACTTTCCAAAAAAAAAGGTCTAAGGTCAGCAGCAATTTCTCTTCCTGACAATGAAAGTCTTTGTCGTTTAGAGTAGAAAGTCCTGAGTACTAATGAGCCCCGAACTGTGAAGAATAGTCCACGTACTCCTCTCTACCAAAGCAAAGAAATAAGTGCATTTGTTTGAACCCTAAAAACTTTGGTCAAGCAACATCACTGTTAGGACTGTTTGGGAATTTCTGCTTGTGGCAGCTCTGTATCTGGCCAGCTCCCCTGCAGGGACCACTGGGTGAGGTCCTCTGACACTGACCAGGGCTAAAGCAGGATTCAGAGGTGACAACAACCAGCAATGTTAACACGGCTACTTCCTTCCTCAGCGAGTGTCCTTCCTGGTTTCACCACTTCCTCTGTACTCCTTATAAACGGTTGTCTCCTTTCCTCACTTGTAAATTCCCTGAAGCCCTTGTTTTCTTTGATTTTTCATCTTTCTGTCCCCTGCGCCTTGCAGAGGGCTAAGGATATAGGAGAAAATAAATGCTTTTTCATAAGATATTCCAGTACTGCTGTCTATCATAATCTTATTTTCTGGATTGTTCTATATTGTTCTGTCCAATAGAAATATAACACAAGCCAAATACAATTTTAAACTTTATGGTGCCTATATTTTTTTAAATGTAAAAAGAAATAGTGAAAATTAATTTTAATAATATTTTATTTAGCTCTATATATCCAGATTATTGTCCTTTCAACACATACTCAATATGAAAAATTATGAATGAGATAATTTACTTTTTTGTGTAAAACCTTCAGAATTTGATGTGCATTTTATACTGCCAAGGATTTCTCAGTTAGGACTAGCCACGTTTAACTGCTTGGTGTCCACACATGGCCAGTGGCTGCTGTGTTGGACTAAGCAGGTCTATATGCTGGTAAATTCACTAAAATGAATTAGTTAAATCATTTTGTGTGTGTGTCTTCCAGATGCACTGATTATCAACTGCTTTCACTTTTCAATTGATTTTCTATATGCCATGTGGGTGTGGCCTCAGATTCAGAGAGCATTTTTTTTCTAATTAGAGCAAATAAAAATAACTTAAAAAATAACCAAATAATTTTTGGAAAACACTCTTTGTTGTTTTTGTCATAGACAACTCTTCTAGAGTTAACAGATGGGAGTGTCAGTCTTACACACAATCCTCCAGTTGTATTGTCTGAGTAAAATATGTATATGGAAGAAAGTGCAATATCAGAGAAAGGGAACATCATTTAGAGTCAGAAAAATCTAGGACAAAATCACATGTCTGCCCACTGAGCCATAATTCTGAGCTGTGGCTCCAAATCTATAAAGTGCCGTAACAGTATAGCTCTTGGGTGGATTGTAAAAAGTCAGTGAGATATAATGTGCTTGGGAGGGTGTCTGGCATATAACATTAGGCACTCAATAAATGTTAACTATTTTTATTTTTATCATTGTTTTTATGATTATTTAAAGACACCCAAACTGTCACCTACCTCTTTCAGTGGAAGTTTTTATAAAAAATAAGGATGGCAGTACCAGTCCTTTTGGATCCCAGCTGGAAAGCTGATCTATGGCAAGTCGGGTAAATCTACGTGGAAGATCCACAAAGCGCCATGTGCAGACTGTCACTTAAGTGCTTTTTTACGCTGATAATCTTTCCCTCTCTGGGTACAAACTAGCCAATACAAATTTGTTAAGGGATGTGTTTCAGGATCTTCACGGAGTCAGACCATCATAAAGAAAGATCTGTTGGAGGCTAATGAATAAAAAGGCCTCCACTTTATGGCAGATCTGTTGGTAACTGAGAGATGATTTGTGCAAAAACATAGGAGAGTCCCCTTAAAATGTACACACTTAGTTTTCTTGTTGTTTTTAAGTCATGGAATACATTGGGACATTCCCTTTTCTTTTAGAAGCACAGTTGCAGTATATGTAAGATGAACACTGGTAAGCCCTCTGTACATTTCTAATGCAACAACAGTGGATAAGTTTTCTGCTTCTTCACCTAGGACCACATGAGGAGAATAGACAAGTATTGACTGAATGAAGAGATCCAGTTTTTGAAAGCAGATGACCCTGGGAGCCATTTTTGGCCATTTTAATAGGGAAGTTCACATCCCAAGGGCTAAGTCTTACAATAATGTTCGCTGAAATTAGACACCTTTGTAATTCTTTTTTCCAGCTCCTTTAGAGTCTGAATCTGTCATCCCCTCCCTCCTTAAACTTTTGGCTCTTCTACATGCCTGAGAAAACATGCATTTGAAAAACAAATGTGCAGGGGGAGGGGGGTGGGGATGGGCCATAGTGGCCAGTGTTACAATCTGTGTAAAATCATGGATTTAAGTGGTGTATAGTCAAAGCTATTTTTTTCCTGTGTTTTTATAGGCATTAGCTTCAATGCGCTTAATCATGGCTCCTTGTACAGCATCTATAGCAACACATTCTAAAACACTGCCGATATAATGAGGCTTTTCTCAACAAGTAGCAACAAGATGATGGCAAAGGTGAAGCTCAAGGAGGGGTTTTTAGGAGGTCTTTCCTGGAACTTATTAGCTCCATAACTTTCTTGTGGGTTTTTCTGTTATTTATTTATTTATTTTTCGCTGCGTTGGGTCTTCGTTGCTGCGCGCGAGCTTTCTCTAGTTGTGGCGAGGGGGGGCTACTCTTCGTTGCGGTGCACGGGCTTCTCATTGCGGTGGCTTCTCTTGTTGCGGAGCACGGACTCTAGAGCACAGGCTCAGTAGTTGTGGCTCGTAGGCTCTAGAGCGCAGGCTCAGTAGTTGTGGCTCGTGGGCTCTAGAGCGCAGGCTCAGTAGTTGTGGCTCACGGGCTTAGTTGCTCTGCGGCATGTGGGATCTTCCTGGACCAGGGCTCGAACCCGTGCCCCCTGCATTGGCAGGAGGATTCTTAACCACTGCGCCACCAGGGAAGTCCCTGCTGCATAACTTTCTGACAAGCTTGTTTGTGGCTCCTCTAACTTTATGCAAACTTTGAATATATTTTTTAAAAATCCCTGCAAATTAATTTTTTTCAGTTCTTTTACTGAAAGAAAATAGTAGCAGTAGTGGAATTTAGAAGCTTCCATAACTTCTCCTGTGCCAGGTACACCATTTCTAGGGTCTTTCTTTATATATATATATAGACAGAAAGAGAGAGAGAGAGTATGCTTTATTTTCTTTTTTAATTTTTATTTTATATTGGAGTATAGTTGATCAACATTTTAATTTTATATTGGAGTATAGTTGATCAACAATGTTGTGTTAGTTTTAGGTGTAAAGTGATTCAGTTATACATATACATGTATCTATTATTTTTCAAATTCTTTTCTCATTTAGGTTATTACAGAGTATTGAGCAAAGCTCCCTGTGCTATACAGTAGGTCTTTGGTGGTTATTTATTTTAAATACAGCAGTGTGTACATGTCAATCCCAAACTCTTTCTAACCTCTTTTACTCTATGAACACCCTCATTTCAAGTTAGTCTTGGATAACCTAAGGCTTCTTAACAGCTCCAGACACTTCGATGTTCTGGGAGAGGACACACCTCAAGGTGCATGACATGGATTCCTATCAGAGAGGTGAGGCAGCTAATGGTACATTTGCATCTGTTGAATGGTATTTGTAAACCCTGTGTCTAGAATGTGGCTGCATTTTGACGAATGTGCTGTACTACTCCGAGAAAAACTTGTTTGAGTTGACTTCTTATGTTTCCTGGTTTTACTACATGAAATTGTCACGCCATGAGGCTTTCTGTCCTCCTTTTTATTCAGTCTTCTTCTTAACAGTCTCTTCCATATACAGTCAGCTAGTAGTAACAGAAAAGAAAATTAAAATACACTTTCATTGTTGGCCAGAGTTTTTTCTTTTCTCTTCGAAGTCTAGCCCAGCACTGTCTGTAAGAAATATAATGTGAGTCACAAATGTGAACCAACTCTGTAATCTGAAATTTTCTAGTAGCTATATTAAAAAAGAAAGAAGAAACAAGTTAATTATAATAATGTATTTTATTTAACCAAACATATCTGTTATAATTGCAACGTGTGCCCAGTATGAAACAAATATTAGTGAGATACTTTACTTTTTTTTTTTACTAAGTCTTTGCAATCCTGAGTGTATTTTATACCTGCAGCACATCTCACTTCGGACTAGTCACTTTTCAAGTTTTCATGAACATGTGTGGCTGCCCCATGGCTACCATATTTGACAAGCAACTCTGACCTAACTCTGAACTGCAGAATACTGCTACCAATAAACGAAACAAAAGCTTTCTTTTCACGAAGTCCCACTGCTGAATGCTGACTGACGTTTGAACAAAGAAAATGTCCTTCTATTTAAAAGCATCGGAACTATTACTTTTCTAATAACGTGCAACCCTTGGGTCACTTCAAGCCATTTCTCATGATTTGCATTAGGTGTTCTTTGAGACACAACATTAGTCCAGTAATAATGAAAATGATATACTGTACTATTAACATTCTCAAATCTTTAAAGCAAAGTGATCTATGCCTGCAGCACTGTCCAGGCTGGCTAATTAAACAGCATACAGTTGTAAATGGCTGTTGTAGTCAGTTCCCTATTTAAAAATACGGCTCTGGGAAGTGCAGTTTATAGTGAAAGGGGCGCTACCAGGATTGATCAGCTCTACACAGAGGCCGATGAGGCACACAGAGGAATTTTTCCTTGAGAGACTGGTATCTTGTTTTGTTGTCAGTATGAGGCCTTGGCCACAAATGGGCCTCCTGTTGAATGCAGGCGGTGGGCCAGGGTAAGCCAGACACCCGTGGGCCTGAGGCTGCAGGATGGCAGTGCTGCGGGCATGGAATCAGGCCTCTTGTTCTTTCACATGTGAGTCAGCAGTCCAGGGCGACAGACCAGCTGTCCAAAAGGAGCACACAGGCTCCACTCCACCCCGCAGCCTCTAATCTGCCGTGATTCCTTCCTGAGCGAAGGGATTTATTTGGGTGTGTAAACTACAAGATGACTTGTCTCCGCTCTCTCTCCCTCTCTTCCTTTCTGCTGGAATTAGAACTAAATTATTTGCTTCTCCTTTCCTTTAAGCTTTTGTCCCACCACTAATAATCCAAGTCAGTCACTTCTCAGATTTTTTACACTCACCTTTCCTTTCTTTGTAGGGCAAGTGGCATTTGAATGCCTTCAGTTCTTTGAAATGGAGCTAAAAATGCAGAGGCAGCGACATTAACAGAGAAGGAGAGGCAACTTTTTTTGCACATTCCACTTCCTTTTAAAGAACTCACAGAGAAGACCTCAGGTAAACTTCATTAGCCTTACGAAAACCCTGGAAGTGAACTTAGTGACACTGCCTTCTCATTTCCAAGTACCCTTCACCCTGTAATGATCTTTACATCATCAAGTATTATTTTCCCTACATCAGGGGTGTGTAAAATGGTCTGGCCACAATCATGGTGCCTGGCACAGAGTTAGTGCACAATGAATGAATGAGTGAAGGGGTGAGTGAGTGAGTGAATGAGTTACTGTCAACTCAGACTTTCTGGTAATCTCTCCTGAGTCTTCAACTGGAATTTTGATATTTTTAATATTGTATCAAAAAGTGTGAGGGAACTTAGACTGTAGAAACTAGGTTGTCCCACATTACTGCTTTTGCTCTTCCTCTAGATTCCTGAGATTAACGGGCAAGTGAAAATATGTTTCCCTGGATTGAGTATGAAGTAGAATTAGGATTGGAAAAAGTAGAGAAAGGATTGGATCTATGGTCCGAGGTTGAAACCATTGAAGAGGCAGTGTAGCTGTTCGTACATGATAATAATTCCTCTAGGTATCTGGGTATCTAGAAATGCTATTTTTAAACATATATCTGGCTAAGTAGAGGGTTTGAGTTATCCCCTTTGCTTTACAATGCGTATAACTCACATTTACCTAAAGTTTCTATTTAATCTGAATAGTGCTATAGAATAATGTATACTACGCTCTGCAGTATGACTCAGCCAGCAATTGCTAAACCTTGGGTGTGTTCTAACACACAGCTAGCTAATACCTCAGCTTGCCTGAAGGAAGAGTGAGCTGGTCACCAAACAGGAGCCCTGCAGTAATTAGATGAATAATCCAGGATCAAACTCCAACTGTGTTTTGTAAATACATTCTGGATGATCTTTTTTGAGCAGAGTGGAACTAACTGCAATAGTTCAAATTGTTAGAACTGTCCGGGTGGCCACATTGATATACTGGAGGATGTGGTCAAATCTAGAAATGACACTGATTTTAAGATAGCCTCCTACAATAGGCCTTCCCTGCCAGTACTTTGCATAGTTTAGCAAAGGAGAATCGTAAGATTTCCACTAGGGATTCAGTCAGTCTGATGCAGATGGAGATTGCTGTGTAACATATGGCTTAAGATAGCAGTAAATAGCAGAGGAGAGCGAAGATTGAGAAATAATATTTAGGGACTGGGGTGATGAAGCACTGAGTGGTCCATTGCCCATTAGGATCTTCTCTAGGATATCCTGTTTAGAGTTAAGTCAATTCTGAAGGATATATAAAACCATCATTTGTGTAATAATATCAAAAATAGATACAAAACACGTTTAAAACAATGCCCAAATATTCAGGAGACAAGCACATAGCCTCTACTTTTGGCATTAGACAAGCTATTTTCATGAAAATCATTTAGCCCAGTAACTAAATAAATAGTTCATTTTTCAAAGCAGATATTATGACATTACATCGACATAGGAAATCCAAAATAAAGCAGAATGCTTGCATCACAGTGCTCTAGCCTATTAAGATACTTCTTGTTTGGAGCTATATTTTAAAACTATGTAAGAAATTTAATCATATTCTAAGTATCACTTTCCCTAACTTATAAGTAATAGCATTTAGTGGGATTGGTTCTAAACGTTTACTCACCTTTTTTGTGCAGTTCATTTTTATACAAGGCATAAATAAAATTAGCATCCATATAATTGGGTGTCTGAAGGGAAATGCTGAACTGCAATTTCCTTGGAGATCAGATGAAACAAAATAAAAAAGTATGTATACTGTGATTAGTACAATTAGTCATATGCACAATCACAGGAGTAAGCAATTTTATTTTACAGTTATCCAGTTATCTCCGTTTCTGATAATATTCATTGTTCTGTCATATCAGCTCTTGCCCCACTCCACCCTCTTTTAAATATCATCAAGTAAACCATATTCAGATCATGCTGACTTTTCTCAGTAAAAGTTCTTATAGAGATGATTGTTTTCTCCTTTGTGAGAATGTGAACCTCTAAACATTGACTAAACTCACTTGGGCATATATTTCAAACCACGACTAAATGTAGTGATATATTTTAAGTAAGCAGAAGTTCAGAATAATCTCAATATTCCATAACCCTTACCATCAGTCTCAGTAAAAACAGATCAATGGAAAACAATATAGCGGAACAGCAAACATATATACTGAAACCTTATTTGTAGATGATTGCTATAAACGTTAACACCTATCATATAGAGAGAGGTATACTGAAAATAATTCGATTTTACAATAAGTACACTGCTTCCTGGAAGAAAGGTAAACTGAGTGTTATAAATACATTATTCAATTGAAATCAACACAACAAAGCTACTTCCTAAGTGTCTCATAGTTCCAAGTTTACACTGAAAAGGAAAATGTCCTTTTGAGTAATTGAACTAAAAATCTAATGGACTTGATAGATGCTTGATAGTAACCAAATGACATCAAATCATCTTATTGATTCAATACAGATTTCAGTTAACTAAATATTTTATGTATGTGAGAGAAAAAGAATCGAAACATGAAGTGAATGGATTGGATGTTTTGGAAAAATACAGATCAGAACATTATCGTGATTAGCTATAACATTTTGGCTCTAACATAAGACATGGACTGCACCAAAGCCATAGGCGTATTGCCATAGAAACAGAAGTCCCACTATTATTTCACAAAATTTCCGCATTAGTACCCCATTATTTTTCTGCATGCATTAAATCCCTTTTATCTTCATGTGACAAATCCACAATTATGCCAAGAATATGAGTCATATCCTTAAATACCACATATTCATGAAAGAATCTTCAGAAAGCAGAAATTTAACAGACTATTAGGGGGAAATTTTTAACTTGACATTGAGTAATTTTTCTATCAGAAGTATTTGTTTCCTCTCCTTGGACTTCTGAGATTCTTTCTCAGAGACTTGCATGGAAAATGTCAAGAATTTGTAGCTGAATAAATAAACAAAAGACAAGATAGATGAATCAACTCCTCAGGCTCAAGATGGTGGCCTGTGTGATGTTTCAGTCTTGGAGACTGCCGACATGATATACTTACATATTGCAAAATAATTATCACAGCAGGCTTAGTTAACAACCTCTATCACCTTGTAAAACTATTGACTTTCTTTCAATATGTAAGAAATACATAGTCTTCAGAACAGAATGCCATGATAAGTACTCAACAGAAAACAAATAAGTAAATCCACATATAGACATATTGTAGCAAAACTGCAGAATGTGTGGGAAAGAAAACCAACTAATACCCTAAAGCATTCAAGGAGAAATACGTTACCTATAGAAGGAGATGATTAGAATCAACATCACTCTTCTCAACAACCAGAGACACCAGAAATTAAGAAATCATATCTTTAAAATGTTCATAAAAGCAACAAAAAAATAACCTCTTAATTTAACAAGCTATTCAGGATGAACTGTCATACAAACATAAGAGCTAGCTTTGTTTCCTCTTCCGCAACATTTTCCTTCCTGAAGAAGTCAATCCTAAAGCCATCTAGACGGGGCTGAGTAACACCAGGCGAGATGTGGGCGATGGAGAACGTGGGTGGGTGGCACAGGATGTCAGAGCAGAGTGACGAGAGAGTGGACATGGGGCAGGGGAGGGTGTGGTGGGCGAATCGGGAATAAGAAACCAGGACCCTAGCACAGTGAGAAGACTCCAGCAGAGTAAGGAGGGTGCCCGCATGGAGAGGGGAGCTGTCCTGGTTGTCAATGAAAAGTGTGCTGAGGAGGGCATCTGCACTGACTATGCGAGGTGGTTATATTCAGGGGAATTGACCAAATAACTAAACGTATTAATTCTAATGGAATCCATGTTTCTCACTATTAGAAAAGAGTTATAAACATGGAAGAAAGGAAGGCAAGGATGAACTTCATGGTTTTGGCTTAGAATGGAATCTATACTCCTGATTTTCTAGGTAGACTGATAGATAAATATTTTTATATTTCTATCAGCTAGGATTTGATCAGAGAAACAGAAACACTAGGAATGACATAGAATAAGGAATTGATTGTGGAGATTTAACCTTACGCAATCATGGGATTGGATTATGCAATTTACGTAAGGCCATTGCTTCTACCTCTGATGCTGGGCCAGAAGTCAGCAGAGCAGGCAACAGGAAAGGAACATGGTTGTGAAATGGGGAAGGCAAGGCAAAATTGGAACCCGGGAGGTTGAACACATGTCTGCCTCTCACTGCCTCCAGTACTGACGCTGAAGTGATCTGTAGGAGAAGCTGACTCCCCTCATCACAAAGATAAAGATGCACCTGACAGTTCCAGCAGGAGGCGCTGTGGATTCTGATGCTGCCTCATGCCAACCGGATGAGAAGGCAGATTTTCAAGAATGTTCTGACACTATGCCAACCTTCCGATCGTAAACGTGGCTGCTATTTCCCTTCTGCATTTCAGATCTCACTCAAATTTATCCTGGGGCTAATCCTACCTCAGAACCATACAGAGAAAGGAATTCTGGGAATCAGAGTTTGAACTTAGGTAAGGTGAAACAGTACAAAGTCATCACAATCACAGAAGGAAAAGAGCCATGTTTTATAGAGAAGCCTGGAAGATAGCACTTTAACCAAGGGACCATCCTGAACATCACCAGTCATGAAATAAATTGAGATAGTGTGCCCCCTGATAGGATGCAGTGAGAACTCAGTATCTCTCCGGAAACATTCCTGTCAAGGATTGTAACCTGAATCTATTGATGAGAAAACATCAGGCAAATCCAAATTAAGGGACATTCTTCAAAATAACTGGCCTAATAAGGTTAAAAATTGTCAAGGACATAAAAGTCAAAGAAAGAGTCAGGAACTGTTCCTGACTGAAGGAGACAAAAGATATGACCAAATGTAACTCAGGATTTTGAACTGGATGTTTTGCTACAGAGGACATTCTGTAACAATTAGGAACATTTGAATGAGGTCTGAGGTGCAGAGTGGTAATATTTCAATGTTAATTTTCTGATTTTGATGATTGCATTGTGATTACGTACGAAAATGTCTGTTTATGAAAATATACACTAAAGTGTTGTGACATCAGCTTGGCAACATACTTTCAAGTGAGTCATGGAAAAGTCCTTGATACTCTACTTTTGCAACTTTTTGATAAATTTAAGATTAATTTCAAATTAAATTAATAAAAGGGATGAAATCAAAGTACTAATAAAAATAGTAAACATTTATTCTATGTTTGCCATATACCAGACACTGTCTTAAGCCCTTTATGTGTATTACCTTATTTAATTTTCACAACCCTTTTAACCTAGAAACAACTGTTATTACACTTTTACACTGACACACAAATGTTAATTTCGCAATGTCATATTGCTAAGAAGTACATAGTCAAGTCTGAACCCAGTTTGTCATCAGAGTTCGAGCATTTAATCCTTACACAATACTCATATCTTTCAAGTAAAATGACTGAGAGGGATTACCACAGTGAAATCCTCAATGAAGGATGTATTTTAGTGAGAAGAAATAAAGTGGACATAAGTGTGGGATAAAAGAAACAATAGTGGACATAGAAACTGATAGAATGAATTGATAAATACAATGAGCTATGTACTGTGAAGAAAAAGTGTTTAAAGAAAAACTCTAAATAACATGATTGTTTGAGATTTCAAGGATTTTCAGTGTATGATTAAAGAGTACTAAGTTCCTTCTGATGTCAAGAAGGAAATATTTTAAAATATTGAAAACCCAAATGTTTTGTGGAAAAATTAATGGTTAAACGTGAATATTAAAATCTTGATGAACCCTTAAAATAAAGGAAAAATACTCTATGCCTTTGGGAATGGCAAATGGACAAAAAATACTTAAAATTTATCAATGTAAAAAAAGGGCAGAGAATGAGAAAAAAGAAAAGAGGATGTTAATGAAAAAACTAATGTAAAATGATAAAATTAAGGCAAAATATATTTATCATTCAATAAATTTAAGTGGGTTAAACTCATTCACTTAAAAACAAATATTTTATAATGGGTTTTAAGAATCTAGCTCTCTATGCTATTTATAAGAGATATACCTACATAATCAACCTACATAAATCTTGAAAACAAAGGGATGAAAAGAGGAAAAACCAGATGAATTCCAACAAAATTATTACAGAACAGTCTAATTCTAAGAAAGAGTTTTGAGAGTCGTAGAAAAACTAGATAACTATTAAAAGAGCAATCTACCGGAGGTTATAGTAGTCATAATCTAGTAGGCACATAAAAACGTGCCTTTAAAATGTGAAGCAAAACTGACAAAATGACTTAATTCTAAATCGTAGTGAGAAATTTTAACACACATCTCTCAGAAATTATAGTTCAAGTAGATTTTTAAAATGGTAGTGAAATAATTTGAACATTATAAATACATTTAATCAGATTTGTGATATAATATGTATATGTATATATCAAGCAAGTATAAGATATTTCTGCCATTTCCGTTGTGTTTCTGTGGTCTCTTTATGTGTGTTTCTGTGTATAGCTATATTTATATCTGTATCTATAGATATTTCCTATGACAGAAGTATAATTATAAATTAATGTGAAAAGGATGGCTGATGCACTTAATGGGGTTGCGAATGCTTTTTAGCTCTAGAAAAAAAATTTTTTTTGAAGTATATTTTTACCTAACACCATGCACGGAAAGTGTGGGGTTTTATCTTAAATTTTAAAAAAGCTTTATCAGTATATTACATAAACGTGTGTATGTACACAGACATCCATACATATAAATAAGGACGGTAGAATATTAACAATAAAAAAAACTGGGGAAAATATGCACAGGTGTTCTTTGTACTCTTCTTAGAACTTTTGAGTTTGAGATGATTTCCAAATAAAAGTACTTTTAAAGACAATACGGGGGACTAAAGAGTAGCCACAGACTGGGGAAGAAAAACAATACAGGAAACCAAGAAAGGACTATTACCTAGAAAATGTAAAGAGGTGTAATAAGTCACTAAGAGAAAGGAAAAAAGCCCACTATAAAACTGAGCAAAGCATATGAACAGGCAATTCAAACAATAGGAGAATGGAATGGTCAATCAGAGTGTGAAAAGGTGGTCAATCTAACTAATCATAAGGGTATTAAAAGAAGAAACCCTTTATCTTTATCCCAGTGATAAAAGTTGCATGGTTAAAAAGAGAACACCAAGAGTAGGAAAGAAAGTCATGCAGTCCTAGTGGAAGAATAAATTGGTACAAGTATTATACATTGGGAAGCAATCTATTATTCGCATGTGCAGAAGGAGGCAACTCATTATTGCCAGCAGAATGCCTCAGATGTAAAATGAAGGGAATGCCCTTTTGCAAAAATGAAATGCCAGCTCTCTGGGTTGACCCTCTGGAGCAAGTTTTGGATGCTGGCTGTTTTCTGCACCCTTCTGTAGCAACCCTTCGGGACAGCATAGATGCTTTGCACAGCTGGCCCAATCACTGGATCCACACATCAAATAAATGTACATCAGATAACCAGATGCAAGCCAGTGACTCAGCAAGCCACTTGTTTGTTTCCAAATACACAGACCTTTGTTTGCTGGGGTAAAGTTTTACATCAGACTATTTCAACACTTGTGGTGGCAGAATATCAAAACCACTCTTGCTGTGACACTTGGCCAGAGTGATGAAAGGTGGGATTTTAATGTGGATGCTTGACTAAAATAATAAGTTTCATCGTTGCCATTTTGTTTTGGTATTTTAAGCACAAGTGGAAAACAGCAGAGGGTATTGTTTCTTTGGAAGTAGCACTCATGACTCAGTATTTTCAATGCTCTCTGACTCCTTGAAATTTCCCTTTGGTGACAATTTCATTCTCTGTAACAAGCAAGCATTCTTGTTGCGACAGCCCACAGACAGAAACTTCCCCTTATGGAAAAAATGTTTGATGTTGAATATTGTCATTCTCATGCATGTTCCTTTCATTCACACTAGTCTGAGTTTGCTTTCAAATATGCTTTCTTGGGGGCAATTTTATTAAAATGAACTTATATGAAGTATTATGTCATTATTTGCTACTCACTTGAGTCAAGCCGTTTGTTTCAGTTGCAAATTTTATTCAGAGCCAACAAGGTAACCTGTCTTGACCCTGGTGCTGGATATAATAATAATCAGTATTTATTGAACATTTATTATGTGGCAGGGATTGTTCTAACAGCTTTCTGTGAATTACCTCATTTATTCTTGCCAGGAACTCTATGAGGCAGATTCTATTATTATCCCATTTTACAGGTGAGGAAACAGTTGCAAAGGAAGTTTAAATCATTTGTTCCAGGTCACTCAGTTAGCAAGTGAGGGATCCAAGATTTAAACCTAGTCCGACTTTAGAGAATACATGTCTAGCAGCTATGTTATTCTGCCTCTTGTAAAAATCAATCATATTTCATACCATCAATATAAAAAGTAGGCCGATTTTCAACCTAGCATCATAGTACGTAATAATTTTAATTAAGTGTACCATTTTCGCAGTTACAGTTTAGCACAATTATTGAACCCTTGGCTTCCCTTTAACCTCTCTCGAGTTCAGTCTGAAAATAAAATTGCACTGGAGATTAACACTAAAATGTCAGACTCATGGGTCTGGACAATAACTAAGTTGTAGAGGTTTCAGAATGTAGGGAAGCAGAGTCGTGATCTTTCCCACCAGGAAAGGGGCAGAGGTTCATTCAGGTGGATAGGCATTTGCATCACAGAAGCAGATAGGTAGCCCGGAACCAGGCATGGATAGTGGCATTCTGGCATAATAAAAAATACTGTTTCAGTGACTCTGACCCCTTTGTCAGTCCTTGCTTGCTACACGAGTTCCTTTAATACTGGGGTCTTGCTTTTCCTCCCATTTCTCACAGGGCTGGTGTAGAATTTTTCAAGGGTTTTCAATTGTTCTTTCCCTTATGTACATTACTTCATCTTATCCTCATAGTTTTGAATGCTAAGAAGCCAAGATGGTTTTCAGTTTTTGAGGAGCACGCTGACTTTCAGAGTGTTTCGAAAGATAGAGATCTTACCATTAAGCGAAGTCAGAGCTAAGAAGATAACACCGTACCCAGGTCTGTGGACTGTATCTAAAAAGCCCTTTTTGATCACTACATCTTTAAAGGAAAACAACACAAAACCTCCCTTGGACCACTGCCATTCTCACTTCTGGACCTTGGTCTGTCCTTCTGCCTCAGACTCTACCTTCCATCCATTATTTTTAAGAATCACTGTACCCAATAAGGTGACCCCACTGTGCCCCTAGCAGTCAGGTTACAGACCTTTCCTATATCCACAGCCCTACAGAATCTCATGCCTACCACCGTTATAGCATTTATCACAGTGCATTTTAATCCGTTATTCTTTTTTACACATCTTCATCCTGAACTTAAGGTCATTGAGGGCACAGATATTGATGAAAATGATTACTTTTTTAATTATTACTTTTATCCCCAGTGCATAGTAGAGTTCCTGGCAAATATTTAGTGAAGTTGCTCACTAAATATTTGTGGAAAAAATCCGTAATTTTCAGTTTGAAAATCACTCTTACAATACTATTTATTTGACCTTCAGCATATCGTGAGAAAGAGCTATCATCTCCTCCTTCCTGGCAGTGGCATACCAGGGGGGCTGTTCACAGCAGAATGTACTTGGGTATCTTTGGCAAGATTGGTCCCAGTGTCTGAGTAACAGCTAGATTGCTGAGATGGGAGAACTGAAACAGATGATTTCAGTACAAGTAGGTTAAAACAATCCTCTTCAGATAGTGTATAAAGTGCAGTGTTGTGTGTTGTATTGTGGATAATTTGCAATTTAAGAATTCAAGAAAATGTATTCTGTGCTGAGACGAGTTTAAGTTATTACTATGATGTCTCTATGCTTTTTCACAAAAAGTTGACAGCTTAACATTCAAATAAAGTAATTGAAATACCTCATAAATAAAATGAAATGTGTAGAAATCATATTCTCTTGCCTAATAAAAGGTATTATTAAAAATAATGAATATTATTTTTTTTAAAGGAGGAAATAATGTAGATCGAGAGCTCAACACAACAGTAGACACATGCAAATAATAGTCAATTCTCTGGTTTAATGAAAAGTTAACATATACTTTTGGATTACAAATTAATTATATTTATTTAGTGGTTATAAATAAAAATCACCTAAATTAAAAAATAATTATTTTAAATACATGACAGTTAAGTATTGAAAATGAACACTTTTATAGAAAACATTTTGTTGTATTTTATAACTGTGATTGTAGGTAGAACCCCCCCGCCTCCCCCCCAAAAAAGTTTGTTTTTAAAGGTGTCTTAAAGGAAATCAGGACTTTAAAAAGTTTTGGTTTGGACAGAGAATGGTATGTACAGTGTGTGTATGCACTCTTTGTTATATTGTCTAGCTACTCGGTGTACGTGGGTGTGTGTGTGTGAAACTCTGTGTGTGTGTGTATGTGTGGGTGAAAGCATGTGTTGATATTACTGTTTCAGTGCTGAGAATTTCCCACCAGGACAGACACATAGCAAAAGGCAATTGGGAATGGTAGGAAGTGTTTATTCAAAACCTAACTCAGCCATTCATTAACTTGTGCCCATTATAAATTATTCAACCTCTCTGAACCTCAGTTTCTCTATATGTGAAACAGGAAAAGATGAGGATTCGTGGCAGCACATATACAATACCTGATACAATGCATGGCATGTAGTACAGATACAATAAATGGTAGATATGATTATTATCACTGTTACTCTTGGTATTACTCAGTTACATTTAGATAAGTCATTGGTAAGACTCGGAGAGAAAAGACCTAAATATTAGGGTTAGACTAAATATACTCCAGTGTACTTCCACTCCTGAGGTCTATGACCCTTCACACTGCCTGTATCATGGTCACCAATCACAATTATTTATTGGAATGGTTTTTCAGGCCTTATTTTTACAAATTCCTTTCCAACGTTTGAGACCCTTTGGTCTTAGAGCCATCCTACGGCACTGATGTCACTCTGTCCATCTTGCAGATTAGGAGGCTGAAGCCTGGGGCGTTCAAGAGATTAACCTGTGACCCCTTGACCAGTGCTGGACCAGAGATCAAATGCAGGGTTCATTCTATGAAGCTCTACCCTTCCTGACTTTCTCTGTTTGGCCTCTAAGCCAGCCACAAGCAAAGCGCTATGCTGTGCAGACAGAATTTACCATCCAAAGTAGTACATAGTGGTGGGTGAAAAGTGGTGCTGTTATTAATTATGCTGTGACAAGAGGAGTAAATCAGGCCAAGCAGGATATAGCTTCACACTGGTCAGAATATAAAAATAATGTGTGCTTTCAAACTCTTTTTTCCTTAGAAAAATAGCTTGGGAAGTAGAGTACAATTAAAACAAACAAAATTCCTCAAAGTAGCATAGAAAGAGATAAATGATAAGAGCTATAGCTATAGGAGGGAAATACATTCCTTAGGCAAAGATAAATGCCTCATTCATTTCTGATTCCTGCACTTAGCATAGTGCCTAGAATATAGCAGAAGCTCCATAAATGTTTATTAAATTGACTTGGATTTCTTTGAGTTGAGGTATTTGGTAAATGAGGGAGGAGGAGATAAAGTTCACACAAAGGCTTTTCACTTGGCCCATGGTAGTAATAAATTTGTGATTATTACCTGCCCTTTTCTAAATGGGCAAACTCGAAATATCATCGTGCGTTAAGGTTATAAAGCAGAGGGCATACGAAGCCATGACTAATTGCATTGTGGGGGATGATTGGGGGCAAAAGGCAGAGATAAGAATATTTATTTCCTGTTCGAACAAGAATATCTTTGTTGTAAAGATTAATAAATAATTGGCTGATTTCATTAATATCGGTCAAATATAATTGAAATGATGGGTTGAGTTCAATGAAAAGAAAAGGGCCCAATATCATATTCTTGGATAGGCACAGCTGCATGTTTTGTAAATGCTATTGAATGTAATGTTTCCCTTTTCATATATGACTCATACCTGATGCCACAGCTAAGTAGATACATTACAGTGTGCTCAATAATACAATACAGTCCTGTATTTCCTGTGAGTGCACCTTGAATTTATTTTGAGGTGGGAGTTGCCACATTTCATGCCTCTGAACCAATTAAAAGTGATGTCATGTGTAGAATGTGCAGGCGTGTCAGGTTGGTGGATAAAGAAACCTAGGTGTTGCACAATAGTTTCGTGGCTGGCTAGACACACACCCTTCCATTTATTGGGCTTCAGGGGTTGGGTCTGAGAATATTTAGGAAAAGATCCGTGAGGTAGAAAGATTGTTCACTGAGGAGCTAATCCTAGCCTCCAAGGCTTATAGCAACTACTTCTCATTAAACCTTCCCAGGCTCCACTGCTTCGTTTGCTGTCTGCAATTCTTTTCCTCAGGTAAAGAGCTTTGGGCATCGAAGAGGAGTCAAGAATGTTGACTTCTAGATCTGTCTGTGCCACTGACTACATGTAAGTCTGTGGTCAATTCTCAGAGCTTTCTGGGCTGCAGTTCTTCCTGTTCAAAATCAGTGCTTCACATAGAGTATGCCTAAAGTTCTTCATGTCTCTAATGACGTTTCCTGGTCTACCTTCTGCAAATATTTCTGATCTTTCCATGGTGAAAATGAAGGTGTAAATGCAGGTGTGTGAGAACTCTCATCCTCACAGCTAGTAGAAAGAGGAGAATTCACTACAACTGAAAATCTCTCAAAACAAAGGCTGCTTTGGAGTTTCTACCTCTCCTCCCAAACGTTATCATGAAATTTCCCCCCAGTTCTCTTCTAATTTCTTTTCTTTTTTCTTTTTTTTTTTTTTTTGATGTGGACCATTTTGAAAATCTTTATTGAATTTGTTACAGTATTGCTTCTGTTTTATGTTTTGGGTTTTTGGCCGTGAGGGATGTGGGATCTTAGCTCCCCGACCAGGGATTGAACCTGTACCCCCTATATTAGAAGGCGAAGTCTTAACCACTGGACCGCCAGGGATTTCAATCAACCTCAATTGTCCTGAAAATCAAGACACTGGCAGCCTTTGAAAGTCTAAAGCATTGGAGAATTGTTAAGTAAAAAATCAACTATGTTAACTGCAATTATATGTGACTTTACTTAAGAAAGTGCTTTAGTTCATCTGCTAGAAAGATTTCACATTCACATTCAAATTTATTTAGAAATTGCTACATAGTTATACAGTGACCCAAAAGATTCCAAAGGCTAAGGTGGAAAGTTTTCTCAATTGCACACTCCAGTAGGAGTGACAATTGTCACATTTTCCTAACTAGACTGTGCATTGAACCATGGCTGGAAGATCAGACTTGTGAGTGTAAACATGGAGCTTGGAGGGAAGAGGGCAGTCAGAACAGGATGTTCTAACAGAACCCAAACACAGGCAGACATGGGATGACCCATTCACTGAGGGTGAGAGGGAAAGGCCTCAAACACCATGACATTTCATAGGAAAGGGCACCCATCCATGCGTTGGCCATGGCTAATAGACTTCCTATTAATGATTAATCAGGAGGATTCCGTGGAGAACACAGCCTCAGTGATTTCTCAAATCCCAGAATGAAGCATTTGCCAGGTGACTTGAAGGTCTGTTAATGATCACTGAAGGTAAAACCTGCTGGTTGACAGTTTCCTACTTTTTTTTGAGAAATTATTAAGCTCCTCTGGGATAACTGTACAGAGCTTTTGATAAAAAATATTAAAATTCTATTTAGATGTATAATGTTTTAATGCAAATTTTTAACCATAAAAAACCAACCGCTCCATTCAGTTAAATTAATAGAATTACAAAAAGATGTAATGATAGCAATTAAGTCTTGAAAATGCAAATTTTATAGTCAAGGACAATTACCTCATTTATAGTATATTGGAGTGGTGCCAGACAAGGTAATTTAGATCCCCCCAGCCCACAGTTACATCAGGATGGATATCTTCATTTCATTAGTACAACAAAGATGGGTGAGAAGTTAGCTAATACGCAAAAAAAGGAACTAAAGAGAATTTGACCTTTCTAGTATAACTAGAACCAGAATTCCTTCACTAATTTGTCAAGTATTTAATGAGTACCAATTATCTAAAATATTAGTGGTATATATTTTTCTACCTTAGATTTTAAAAATCTCTTTATTTTCAGCATCCACAAAACACTGGTTTCTAGAGAGATCAGATTTCTTCAAAACCAGGGCAGGTTTTTGGTGCTTGATGCGCATCTCGTTGGTGCACTGTGCAGATGACCTGATTTCATGTTGATTAGATGATACCAAGGCTCCCTGCAAAAGAACAATGGATTTTTCTCTAATTATCTTCTCTTTTATTCAGGCATGCTTCAGGTAATTTTTGGTGTCTTCAAGTCATGCAGCTGTGAAATTGTGCTACTTAAATAATTATTTTTGACATTTTTAATATTTTGCCATGTATTTTCTAATGTTCTTTATTTTAATATTATCGTGTTGGCTGCAGTTCGTTTGTACAACACTCAGAACACATTATCCTTTCCACATTACAGGAAGATGAGTAACTTTAACAAAGAGAGAGAGAGAGACTGATTTAATAATAGGTTTTTCAAACACCTATGTTTATATTTTCTTAATGCAGTTATCCTGCTTATATTCATAAAAACAACCCCCAAAACAGAAAACCTATATAGCCCATAATCTCCTTTTGTTGCCTCTAGAGGGCACTAGGTCACACTCCTGCAGATAAAGGGCTTCAAATCTAAGCCCTACTTGCTGCTGCTAAAGTTTTTCTCTTGAGTCATTATCTCTGGAGAGAAAATGACTCCTCTCTAAGGGAAGCACCGACTGAGAAGCAGGCGGTTTATTCCTCGCTGTAAAGCTCCTGGACAGAGGGCAACATGGTGACAGAGGGCTGGTGGTGGTCAGTAGGTGGGCTCTGGAGACAGACTGATCAAGTTCAAACATGGCTCAGGCACTTCCTGGATGTGTAATGCTGGGCAAATTATTCAAACGTTCTGTGCCCCAGTTTCCTCATCTGGAATATGAGGATTATAATAACACCTACCACACAGTGTGGTTGTGAGAACTGAAAATAACAATTTTATACATATATATATATATATATATATATATATATATATATATATATATGAATTGGAACAGGGATTTCCCTCAACAAGCACTCAATGAGTATGTTATTACTTTCAACCCCTTTTTTGGAGCGTAATCCTCAATAAAGATTCAGCACTCCTCCCCCTGGGATTTCTTCTTTAATCCCCATGACTCAAACGGGCAAGGCTTTTTTAGGACTCTCTGAGGGAGAAACACAACTGCCTTACATAGAAATACCCAAAGATATTGGTACTTTTAAAGAAGCTTGTGCTATTGATATAATAGGTGTCAGAACAGAAGGTAAACCTCTTTGAATTCCGAGTGACATGATAACTTCGTAATTTTACTTTCTCGGTCACTTTTTGGCAGTAATCTCCAAACCAAGACATCTAAAATTTATTATAATGAAAGGTCATAGGAACATATGTATACTAAATGTGTATATGTATACTAAAAATGTATACAGGAAAGATTCTATATACATTCAGTACATAGAAAAGACTTTTGTTTGTTTATTTTGTCTGATTTCTTTAAATGTCATTTATAGTAAGAGTCATTAGGGCTTTCCCCCCCTAAAACTTACTTAGTAGCTAGAAGAGTTAATAAAACTTCTGTGAAGATCAAGTTTTGTCTCTAGTGATGATACTCAAGTCTTTGTAGTTTCATTTTTTTTTGGTTCATTGAGCTGGTAGCATAAGAATTTTGTCAAAATACCCATCTTGTTGCCGGTGGTGGTGGTAATACTCTTCTCTCTTTCCCCCTCCTGATATTTATATTTTTTTTGAGGTAAATTTATCAAACATTCATTTCTAATGTTCTTAAGAACTGCTTAAGTAACATCCTGAAGCATATATTTTGAATACTACTGATGAATCCCCAAAGCATGCCTTATCCGAGAAGCTTTGTAGGAAACCCTACACATTTTGGGTTATGTAAGTGTTCAAATAAATATTTAAAATCAATTGTCTCTGATGCTCTCAGCTGTGACAGGAATTCATCAGTAAGCCAACTGATAGTCTTTGCCATAACCTTTAGTAGAACTGACTTTGCTCAGGCTGTAATCAACAAACAACCATATGCCTGGATTGCATTTCTCAAACTGTCAGACTGTCAGATTTTCAAGTGTCTTGTAAGAATTTCAAATATATTTGTATTGATGTACAGAACTGATTGGGTCATTATTAATGAACTAATCAGCTATCTTAAAAACTGGTTAAATAAACAGTTATTGCAGCCTCATAACCAAATCAACTATATATGTATCTCTTGGCACTCCTGTGATCTGACCCATTTACAGTATGCTACATGCCAAGTTTTACAGATCTATTCAGAATGAATAGACAAGATGAAAAGAGATTTATATATGTATTTTCACTCTTTGTAATGAACAAGTCTACATGAGGAAATGATACCTAATACAGCCTTAGTCTCTTAACATCAAGATAGAATTAGAAGCTAAAACTTCATTGTCCAGTTCAAAGAGAGAAATGAATTGATGTTCTTACTTAAATGGTTTCCTATGCAAAGCCACCAAATTTCTGGCATTAAAAAAAAAACAAAAACAAAGGTACATCTGATATCCTAGCTGCTGTGTCTGAGTTGTAAAATCCCATCTGAGATCATAATAGGATATTGATTAGTTCGGATGCCTTGCAAAACTGAATTGCGATTCTTGGTGGAGTACTAAAGGTCACTGTTTGATTACGCAATAATTTTTCAAATACAAGAAATGCTATTTAAAAGTATGCTTGAATGATTGGGTTGTATTATGAGAAGGAGATGGGGGGATGGAACTTCTTTCATAAAGATAGGTGATAGTTCTTTCATAAAGCTAGATGTTAAATTCTCATAACATCTTTTATTTATTTATGTTTGACATTCTGTAATATTTTATATACTAGAACATAAACCATGAAATAAATTATGAATGCAGTTTTTACTTGTTACGATCCATGTGATACCCAATCTATGAAACATATAATTCACTTGTTTTTTTCAGATATTAATTGAGTTTGTCACCGGGACCAGCTTATATTTAATAATATTTATTTTCTGAGGTCATTAAAGTAAGGCATTCTGCATTACATTATAGAAAATGCAAAAAATATATAAAGAGGATAAAATTACCTATAATTCTGATATTCTGGTTAATTTCTATTCTATTCCCCTTTTTACTTATTAAAAACAATATAAAATCTTCTCTTATATTTATTATACTTACTACAAGTTTTAAGATTAAGATCATCTTATACTAGTTTTTAATGACTTTCCACCTTTCTATTTCACTGGGAATGTACCCTTACAAATATTAGATATTATTGGAAAATTGATTCTTAATTACTGCATAATATTCCAAATTAAGAATACAGCATATAATACTTAACCTGTTAATTTGTACTTATAATCCCTCCCACAGATTATGCCAATCATATGACCTATTGTTTGATTGTTACGAGCCCTGTATGGTGGAGAGTGACATTATTTTCTATGGTCCCATTACTCTCTTCTCATATCATCACCTTTTTCTTTCACCCACTTCTCTGTTTGACCTTGCAGGTTTCTTTCTAACAACTGGCAACATTGCTCCATCCTGACTCTCATTATTTGCCCAAACAAGGATTCATCTTTGATGCATTGAGTGGGCTTGATCTGACTTGGCAAGATAAAGACATCCATTGAGTCTATCATAAGGATGAGCCAACAGTATTCTAGCACATCATTAGAGTTCAAACGTATTTACTGAATACATGAATGACTAACTGATAGGAAGCAGGTCAGAGAAGGTAGAAAGCAGTGCATGTCGAGAGAATAAGTGGAGAGTTTGAATAGTAGTTCATGGAGAAGGAGGGAAAATGGGGCAATGTAGAAATAAGGAGAATGCCAGAGGAATGGGCAGGAGTAGCAGAAATAGGGTGGAACACATGAGAATGGGCTGGAGGAGCTGGGTGTTGGAAAAGAAGCAGTGTGGAGATTAATTGGTACTCTGTAGAACAGACCTGTTCTACAGCATGGGCAACACAGCAGAAGCATCACGAACGATACCCCCTGGCCTGTATAACCATCCACTGAGACAAAAGAGACCACTTTCATGTTAATTATTTTATTTAAGTTATCAATAATATGATATACCTATTAATTTAGGTTGTATGCACCTTCGAGACATTGATAGAAGTGTACCGTCTAGAATTCGGGAGGCAATGGAACTGTTTCTCTATGTGCAATCAGAACGTCCTGGAGCATTTGACTCAGGTCTAGACTTAGACATTTTAAGAGGAAAATAGGCACAGGAGGAAATGTATCCTGGAAGATGATCAACTCAGTGAAGGAAACCTAAAATAGAATCACAAAATGTTAATGGAAAACACATGAGCCTATGGCACCTAAAACATGACACCTTTTGAAGGAGTATCAGGTAGAAAAGGAGCCGAGTGGCTCATTTCACTATAAGGAGAAGAGACATGAGTACAGTGTGCAGGCTTTCCAGGAAGACAGATTTTTCTTTGTTCAAGGAAAACCCACTAAGCAGTAGAAGTGTGTGAGTCAACATTGGAGGTGCTGAAATACACATTGGTGAACAGATGGTGGGGATTCTGTTGTGGAGAGTCAAACATCTGCTATTTGGTGGTGCCAGATGATCTTTAAGGTCCCAGCCACCCTTGAGATACTATAAGTTTGTGCGAATCTCTATCTAGATCAAGCAGAGAAAGCAAATATGAATTTGGATTTCTGTATCTTAAACTGCTTTAATAAAAGTTTGCATTTTCAAACCACTTTAGATTTTATGCCATCAAAAATTTTACTCTGATCTTTCATAAGAAAACATCTATAACAACTATAATATTGTTTTCAAGATTAACAACTACAGTTGTAATCTAAGATGCTGCATAGGTTTTCTGAAGAAATCTCACTTTCTAAGTGCCAAGATAAATCATTGAAAATGGCCCTGCTCTTGAGTTGCTTATGTATATCATGCATTTAGAGTGTGGAAAGGACCTGCAAGAATTGCTTCAGAAGTACCTAGAGGGAGACCTAATGGAACCCAGAGGAGAGACACAAAGTTTATGTTGGGACTATCCCAAAGTTAGGTCTTGAGGGCATGCATAGGAACTAGCTGAATGAAAAAAGTAGAGAGTAATGTTCTAGGTAAGAAGAAGCACATACAAATGAGAAGCTTAAAGAGTTTGCAGGTATCAAAAAGTAGGCTGGTAAAGTCAAAGCTATGTTTGAAGTGAGGTGTAACAGATGATGATGCCAACAGTAGATACAGTCAGATAGACAAGTACACTTTATGGTACCTTAAGAAACATGAAATTTATACCATAGGCATTAGAAAACTATTGACGTGAATCAGATGGATTTGACTTCAGCTCAAGGGTTGCTACTGTGTAAAGATCATGAAATATATATTTAAATAGACCAAGAATAAAGGCAAAGAGACCAATTGGAGATGACTGTAATAGCCCTGAGAAAGATGTTTAAAACCTAAGCTGGACCAAATAATAGATATGGAGAAGACATGAAAGAATTACAAATTATTTTTAAAGTAAAGTAACTGATTACGAAGATTGATCGAAAATATTAGGCATTAGGAAATGCAGTAGTCAGTAATGACTCCAGTTTCTTACTTGGGTGATCCTATTAAAACCATCAGCTGAGATTAAGAACATGTTTTGAGGGAGGGAGTTGATTTATTCCATTTTGAACCATTAACTTTAAAACCCTTCAACGTCCTTAAGTAGTTATGTCGAGCAGGCACCTGGATACCGAGGTTTAAATCTGAAGAGAATGGTTCTGTTTGAAGATATAAATCAAGTTTTGTCTACATATAAATATCCAGGAGAAAGAAGATGGGAAAAGAAGTGGGCTAAAGAAAAAAAAACAAGAAGAGAGAAACACCATGTTTAAAATGATGAGCAAAAAGAGGTTCAGAAAGGAATAAGAGAAGACGTGGTGGGAGAAGCAGGAGAATCAACAAGTCTGATATCATGAAATCAAGGGAATAGTTCCAAGGAGGATTAATCAATAGCAGTAAATGAAATCCACGGTCTAGCAAGATAAGGGCTAAAAGTGCCTGTTTAATTTGAGAATTAAATGGCGACCTTCAGGAGATTGGTTTACATGGGGTAGCAGCCAGAAGAAACATTGCTGTGTTGACCATTAGATGGGAAGCAAGGAATTAAGGACCCTAAGTCTTTTCATAGGAAGGGTTCCTTCTCCTCTGTCCATATTTGAGTTTAGAGAAATAAAGAGCAAAGAAAAGGTATAGGTAGAAGAAAATACAAGGTCAAGGGAATAGTAGTATTTGTCTTGCTTTGGTTTTAGAATGGTAAGAATTTCAGCATGTCTATATGTCCAAAAGAGTAAGATTTAGCACAGAAGGAGGGTTGAAGGTAATGAAGAGATTTGTGACAGAGAGATGGAAGGTGACATTGGCCTTAAATGGGAGGGGGGACAACACATTTTTTGTATTCTATACTCTCATTCAGCTTGCTTACTCATTACAGGTAGATTTGTGTATGTGTGTTGGTGTGTGTTGATAAAGTACTTTTTTTTCTTTTAGCAATTACCTGGTACTGAATAGAGTTTAGTTTTATTCCCTAAATTCGTAGCTATAAGTCTTCAGATCCATCTTCAAAAAATCTTCATATTTTTTTCTTTAAAGGAAGACATTTTTAAAACAATAACCCTAAAGATAAGTTCCATGTTTTCTTCAGTACAATTTTTTTTTAATATCTCATATAGTACCCCTGGGCTTTGCTCCTTCTATTTCCAGAGAGGTGAAATGCAAGAACAGATTGCTTCCAAGATTAATTATATAACAAATGTGAGCAGTTCTCCTACAACAAACAGGTACAGTGGCAAGAAAAACAAAAAACGTTAATCTGAAAAATCTATCGTAGTTGATGGACTTCTTACCACGTTACTAAAAACATCTATACTGTAGAGACAGAATGCTGCGCCTATAATCATGAATTTGCGAATATGCTGCAAAAATGGGCATCAAAATAGAAGTTTGATGAATTGAATGGATGCTGGACTTCTATAGAATACCAGTGACACTCACTTTAGATAAGGGCTCTACCAATAACTAATGAGAAGGGAATTTCATTACACAGCTCACATACATCACAACTGAAATATTTTATGTATTTGCTTTAATCATTTAATGTTCTGTACATAATTTAGTCAGTGTTGGTTTAGTTCATCCTGACTCTTCTGTTGGTAATATTTATATAGCCTGAGATAAAGAGCTTGACCCAGTATTGTTTAGAATTGTTATCCGAACGTGGTGGAGCCAGTTGAATTCATTGTCTTTGTGATTTGTGGACACAGTAGAATACATTCCTGTCTTCCAAAATTGACCCTTTAACCAACTTGGGCAGTTAGACAAGGACTCCTTTCTTATGTATTTTTAAAAATATTTTAAATTATGTGAGTAGTACATTATTTTTATAGTGACTCAATTTACAAATAGCTCCCATCAATTCACATGTGCACTCAAACGTTTTACGCGCCAGTGAATTTCATCCAATGAATTGCATCCCCTATTTAGTTTTTACTAAGTCTTTTCAGATTATATCATTAAACTGATGTAAAAATTTTCTGTCTGTGGTGCTACCATGTTCTGTGACTTCCTAGTATCATTTCTGCCTCCTTCATGTTTTTATGAACTTTCCTTTTAAAAAAGCTTTTGGCTAGAGGAATCTAGCAGTTCAGCAGAATTTCTTTTTAAATGGCTGTAAATATTTTAAATCCTTGGTATAATTAGATACCTCCATACGTTGCTATACACTTTCTTATTTCATATACATATGCAAACTCAGTTTGCCTTAGAGGAAGGTATGGTTGCCTGTAAGGGGAGACCCCAGCCAGTGACATCAAAATACCCAACTGAATTCTCACATTTTCACGTGCTCTCCTGTCTTCCCACTTTCCATAAACTGGTCACCAGATTTTTTTCCTTTAAACTGACTTTTAAAATGTCAATCCTTTTTGTAAAAATTAAGACGCTCAAAAAAAACCCACTCTTCTAGTCACATGTGAATAAAAAATGTTTTGTAAATACATTGATGAAGAAGAATGTATACAATGTATAATTATATGTTACATTAGAAATTTTCAGTTTATGTATTTACATAACTGGGATAACTCTTCAGTTTGGACAATCTTTTCCCTCTAGCTTAATCAAATATTTTCAAAATATCCTTTACTGAGACACTACTGTTTTTACTGGGCATCCATAGCAATTTGTACATTGGTTTGTTGTAGCATTTTCATACTATTGAATGAATAGTATTTATAAATTTATCTTTTCAAATGGGCCAGGAACTCCTCAGGAACAGGGATGGTGTTTGATTCATATTTATCTATTCATCAGCTAGCTAATGGGTAATGTCTAATCACTGCCTCTCCACCTCCTTAGGACTACAATTCAGGACTAGCCAAAGTGGACCCCAGAGAGCTGAGAACAGATGAGACCAAGGAATGACCAGAAACAGCCAGAAAGAAATTGAACCGGTGCACAAGGGTCAACTATATTCAAGGACAAATGGGAGTTAAGTCCAGAGACAAACGATATCCATGTGTCCCTTCCAAAGGGCAGGTGTGGAACCAGTAACAGCAGCCAAAACAAGAGACCAAAAATCAGGTGTCAATGCAATGATGAGATAATAGTGAGATGAGGGATAGATGAAGGGAGAGAGTCAAGAAATGTGAATGTCTGTAGTGTCGGGGCACTTGGAGGCTGATTTGGGTGATTCTACTTACGCCTGTTACTATGTTGGGTGAAAACAAGAAGAATCACGCATGCATGCATGTATACATGTGAGCACACACACAAAGGGAAAAGGAGACATGGAGGGAGCTTATATTAACATATGTAAGATCAATTGATAATATTTATGGGCCCTTTGATGGCATTCGTTGTCTGATGCAAGTCCAGGATACCTTGAAAATGATGATGATGCTGGTAATAATAGCAGTCATTATAATAGAAGCCTATTTGCTCAAGATGCTATGGGAAATTATGTACGACCATAGTACTATTCAACCTTGATTTAGATAGAAGTATCTAGCAGATAAGGGACTAATATATAGTTATTGATTTGATTTGAAAAATAAGAAAGTGTCAACCCTTCTAAGGAAATACATAAATTATATGCCTAGGCATAATATTTCCAAAGGTGTATGTGAAGGTGATACATTTATTGGTCCGAGACATGAAGAGCGAGCCGTCAGTGGCATGCTGCCAGAGCGCTGCTGTCACTCCTGTGTCACTTCATCAGGAGCTAAAGAGCATTCTGTGAGCTCTTCTGGATTGATTTATTTCAGGTTTGATGGAGAAAGCAGTGGGAATTTGGGAACTGTTTGCATAATGGATGGGAGAACTTGGAGAACAAGAAAGCTTTCCACAGATAGAGGCACTGAGAGCAACAGTGCGAGTGGGAAGAGCAGACAGAAGGCCTCACCTGAAAGGAACGGCGACGATGCATCAGGGGATGGGCAATTCCATATGAAGCTTACATGCATAAGATGTTTTCATAATACCAAGACAATAGGTAAAGTATCATGGCAGCTGACTGCAGATGTTCGTGACGAGCACAGTACTCTGCTCTCACTGTCCTGCAGTTTGCGCTATTCTAAATAAACCGGAATGTTTTCATTCTTACTAGCATTATGCAACTTATATTGAGGAGCTTACTAAGCTACTTAGATAGATGTTTCTTCTAGATGTTATATCTTCCAAGCTGTCTGCATATTGTAAGGATTTAATATTCCCTAACTGGGTAATGGTATTACTATACTCTGAAATGGTCCCTTTGGGACGACCCTTATGCAGTTTCCTGTTTCCTGTCAGTGTGGTTTAACCTATACAGTGAAGAGAAGGGTTGCAGAGGCTTAAATGTTTCAAAGTAAAGCTTGCTTGAGTTGCATAAACCAATTGCTACCTGAATCAGAGAAAGTATCAGGCATGCTCAGGTTTTTACTAAGAAACCTTGAAAAGCTGGTTTTTGTCACTTTTTTTGGTCATTGTTTTAATGCCTTCCAAGCAGATATCACTTATAAAGTCTTAAAAAACTTAACGTGTATTTGCAAAGAGGATTCAAATGAGGCTTCCCGTTCTCCTTTTGTTCTCTGGGCCTTGTTTTTCTATCTTTTTTGCAGTACTTTAATAAGCAGGGAATTATTCACAATTAATGATGGCCAATCATTACAGTGGGGAATATACACTTATAAAATTATGACAAATAGCCACACACCGTGTGATCAGAGTATACAAATTACACCATAAGCAGAAAGTAGTTATGCTTGATTGGAGCAATTAAATGTTTTCTTTTAAAAAAATAACTCCAGTGAGAATATTTTAGAAAATGACTTTTTAATCATCTGTAGAACTGCTAAAATTATTGTCTCATAGTAGTTGTAAAGTACAGCATGTTTAGAATTAACTGTAATCCCTTTGCCTAGCCATGGGAGTCTTCCCCAAAAAACCTGTTTACCTGAAACTTCTTTTCAATCACAGACTTAATATCAACTCATTCACCTTTTGAATAAAATGACAATAATTTTCTAGGACTAGAAAACGTGACATTTGGCTTCCAAGAACAAGCAAGTACTGCCCACTCTGTACAGCCAGATTAGGGGGAAAAAATTCCTAAACAAATATGCCTTATCACATTGTAGTTAGACTGTCCCCACCAGTTTGGAACTTTTCCAAGGGTTGAGGGAAAGTTCTGTGGAGATTCGACAAAGAACCTACGTTATTCTATAGGACCACTGTCGAAGGAAGCTGAGGAGTAACTTGGTCATAAATTCAATAAAACCAAAAATTTTTCCATTGTCTTCCATCACAAGAGTTTAAACCCTTAATTTGGATTTTTCTAGATTACTTATGTATACCTACAACATGTTGATTCAATTTTGTAGTCTCCTTTGCCACGTGATAATAAATTACATGAATTTTTATAATTCGACTTACTTTTTTTAGCACCACCTTAATCGTTGCATGATTCATTTAATCAATTAAACTAGAACCAAGAGAGAAATATAGCTTATCTCTGTTTAAAAACGTCTTACCTTGATTATTTTGAAATTTACACACTTTTTCCTATTCCTATTTTTATTTATTTCTTTTTGGCTGCGTTGGGTCTTCGTTGCTGCGCACTGGCTTTCTCTAGTTGTGGTGAGCGAGCGGGGGCTACTCTTCATTGCTGTGCGTGGGCTTCTCATTGTGGTGACTTCTCTTGTTGTGGAGCATGGGCTCTAGGCGCATGGGCTTCAGTAATTGTAGCTCACAGGCTCAGTAGTTGTGGCTCTCGGGCTCAGTAGTTGTGGCTCACGGGCTCAGTAGTTGTGGCTCATGGGCTCTAGAGTGCAGGCTAAGTAGTTGTGGCACAGGGGCTTAGTTGCTCTGCGGCATGTGGGATTTTCCCGGACCAGGGCTGGAACCCGTGTCCCCTGCATTGGCAGGTGGGTTCTTAACCACTGTGCCACTAGGGAAGCCCTCCCTATTCCTAGTGTTTTAATTGTCTATAGATTCACATGAAGATAAGTTTTCTCAAATGCCTCTGAGGCAGTCACCCCCTGTCTCCCACAGCCTGCCTGAGGTTACACAGCTTCTGGGGGAAAAGCTACAGTGAGCTTATCATGAATGATCCTTTTTTTCCTGACTTCTCATATATTTTTTACCTTTTCTAGGCGATATGGCTTGAAGAGATGTGTTTGTTGTAGAGTTACAGCCTCATTCAGGGTGCGTGAAGGGAAGCTTTTTTGGTCACCAAAAAGATATCCAAATATAATCACTTTAGGAAAGCTGACTTATCGTACAGAATGAAAATGAAGTTTCCAGACTTTAAATTCACACAGTGCTGTCTATGAGGTAAGGAGTCTGGCCAACTCTATGGATTATATGAATTTGTTTCTCTTGGTCTCTTTGTTGGTTTCTTCACTTTCACCATCTTTATAGCCTTTAGGTTTCCAAATTGAGCCCTGGTCTTCATATTATGTATAAATACAGTAAGATATCCATTTAACCAGACTCAAGTGGACGGGTGACTTGCAGTGAAACTAGAGAAATCTCTAAAACAGATAACTTCTACCATTCTGAGTAAGATCTCTGATCACATTAAGTAAAGGTAATCTCCTTATACACTCAGAACTCTGGATCTAAAACCAAAGAAACTTAAGAAACCAAAACTTAGAATTTATAAAATAGCAAAAGCTTAAGTATTCTGCAAATTCTCAGCTCTATTTCTCAGTTCTCATTAGCATATTTAATTGTTTCCAATAAGACCTCTTTGCAGCAGAAATAGAAAGACAACGTGTGTCAGTGCGCTGATGTGTGGTATCATTTGAAATCCACACAGGATCTCCATCTACCTGCTGTGCTTAATTTCAGTATACAGTTTTATGATTAATTTTGTTTTTCTTCAGTACATCAGAATGTTCTAAGTCATTTGTGTTTATGCATCTTATGCTGTGGATTAAAGTGGATTTAGGATTCCTAAGAAGTGAGCTGTTTTTGAATTTGAACTCTAAAGACTATCACAGAAGACAATAGATCCTGATTCCTCACTTGAGATTTGCAGTACCATACATACCTGACCCCAGAGTCCCTCAAGAGAATTCAAACAGTCTGTAAAATTGGATGAGAAAAAATGCTTCTCTATTTTCACTAATATATGACAAAAATTTTCAGCTTTTCCTTTCATGTTTAATATTGCCCCCAAACCATTGAAGTATTAGCAGTACTTTTGATTTTGTCACCAGTAAAAATCACAGGTATATACATATCATATTGTTACAGATATCCTGGAATATGATCTATCATCGTAACTGATTCATCATTCATTCATCATGCATGCATGTTCATCATGCATTCAACATTGTGGTGGTTCACCACTTGATCTTGTTATTTAATAAATTAGTGAGAAGTATGTGCATTACACTATAACAAAATCCTTCAAATTTTGATAGCGTTAGTATAATTAGTCTCCTTTGTAATCTTAAGTGTTTTATTTTATGCATTTAAAAATGTTGTTCTCTGAATGGATTCATGGCCTTCATCAGATTGCCAAAGAAATCCGTGACTCAAGAAGGGTGAAGAAACCCTGCTTCACGTTATATAAAAATGTAGGTCATGTAGGGACTTCCTTGGCAGTCCAGTGGTTAAGACTCCATGCTTCCACTGCAAGGGGCACAGGTTTGATCCCTGGTTGGGGAATTAAGATCCTTCATGCTGCACCGTGTGGCAAAAAAAAAAAAATGTAGCTCACTTTGAGATTTCGGTTTCAAAATGGAAAAAATATGTTCATTCTCTTCTGCACAGCTTCTAGTACATCAGGGCTGAATTAAGCACTATATCTACATTTTCTATAAGATCTATCTTCATGTTTCTATAAAATGTATTAATGCATCATTTTATGATAATTGGTTGAGCCTTAATACGTGTTTTCTCCTAAGCAAGGTGCTGAGAAATACAAAAGTAATGGTCCCTACTCAACGACTTCACAATCAAGCTGAGTTGACCAGATTAAGACTTACAAAACATCTGTAACATAATCATGTTCTAAATACTCAGTAAATGTTATCAATAAGTACAAAAGTAGAAAGGAAAAATCAAAAGACAGGCATATGGACCCCAAATGCTGGGTAAGCTTGCATGGAGGGATGAGGTCTGAGTTGGAAACTGACTGTGGTTAGAATTCCAGTAGACAGAAGAGTCAGCCCCCATTGTAAGATGAAGAGAAGGAGCAGAGGCTGGACAGGAATGGTCACCCTCTGTGCTCTCACCCTGCTTTATTTTTCATCATAGAACTTAAAACAACCTGGAAGGTATGTATTTATTTAATTATCAATTGTCTCCAAGTAAAATATAAGATCAGGAACTTTGTTTTGTTCATGGTGTATCCTGAGTGCAAATAAAGTGTCTGGTATATGGTAGATGCTTGATAAACATTTACTGAAGGAAGAAAGAGCAGGAAGAAAGGAGAGAGGGAGAGAAAGAGAGAAGGAGGGAGGATGAGACAGAAAGGGAGATGCAGTCAATGTATGGGCTGAGAAAACAGAAGAGAATGGTCTGATTAGAGCAAAGCGTGAGTGCAGAGAGAAACATGAAAATACACATGAAGTGGTTAGTACTTACAACACCCATAAGAGAATTAACCTTTACATCCAGTAACTGAGAGCCAGCTATCAGGCATTCTATATAATAAGCTAATTTACACCGAAGTATCTAATTTATGCCTGGGAACATAGCGGGGACTCAAAAATGTTAGCTCTTTCCTGATATTTAGAGGTTTAAGTCTTAAAACTTGATAACTCAAGGCTCAGTTCAATTGCAAAGGGTGTTTCATTAGAAATATTGAGAGTGTCCTTGTCCCTGTAGTGAGCCACACCTCCCTCTCCTGCAGGAGACCCTCTAACACTAGTAGATATAGGGTATATTTTTCGGTGGGTTCCAGAGTCTTCCTGTTATTGGTTGTTTGGCAGTTAGCTGTGATTCCGGTACTCTCACAGGAAGAGCCATGTGGCTGACAGGGTCTTGGTGCTCTGGCTGGGTGTCAGGCCTAAGCCTCTGAGGTGGGAGAGTTCAGGACATTGGTCCACCAGAGACCTCCCGGCCCCACGTAATATCAATTGGCGAGGGCTCTCCCAGAGATCTCCATCTCAACGTTAAGACCCAACTCCACTCAACGACCAGCAAGCTCCAGTGCTGGACACCCCATGCCAAACAACTAGCAAGACAGGAATACAACCCTACCCATTAACAGAGAAGCTCCGTAAAATCATAATAAGTTCACAGACACCCCAAAACACAACACTGGATGCAGTCCTGCCCACCAGAAAGACAAGATCCAGCCTCATCCACCAAAACACAGGCACCAGTCACCTCCACCAGGAAGCCTACACAACCCACCAAACAAACCTTACCCATTAGGGGCAGACACCAAAAACAATGGGAACTACGAACCTGCAGGCTGCCAAAAAGAGACCCCAAACACAGTAAGTTAAGCAAAATGAGAAGACAGAGAAATACACAGCAGATGACGGAGCAAAGTAAAAACCCACCAGAACAAACAAATGAAGAGGAAATAGGCAGTCTACCTGAAAAAGAACTCAGAGTAATGACAGAAAAGATGATCCAAAATCTTGGAATTAGAATGGAAAAAAATACAAGAAACGTATAACAAGGACCTAGAAGAACTAAAGAGCAAACAAACAATGATGAACAACACAATAAATGAAATTAAAAATTCTCTGGAAGGAATCAATAGCAGAATAACTGAGGCAGAAGAACGGATAAGTGACCTGGAAGATAAAAGAGTGGAAATAACTGCCACAGAGCCGAATAAAGAAAAAAGGATGAAAAGAATTGAGGACAGTCTCAGAGACCTCTGGGGCAACATTAAACGCACCGACATTCGAATTATAGGGGTCCCAGAAGTTGGGACCCCTATAATTATAGGGGTCCCATTGATCTATATTTCTGTTTTTGTGACAGTACCATACTGTCACAAAAACAGAAATATAGATCAATGGAACAGGATAGAAAGCCCAGAGATAAACCCACATACATATGGTCACCTTATCTTTGATAAAGGAGGCAAGAATACACAATGGAGAACATACAATGGAGAAAAGACAGCCTCTTCAATAAGTGGTGCTGGGAAAACTGGACAGCTACATGCAAAAGAATGAAATTAGAACACTCCCTAACACCATACACAAAAATAAGCTCAAAATGGATTAAAGACCTAAATGTAAAGCCAGACTCTATAAATTCTTAGAGGAAAAACACTTTATGGCAAAACACTTTATGACATAAATCACAGCAAGACCCTTTTTGACCCCCCTCCTAGAGAAATGGAACTAAAAACAAAAATAAACAAATGGGACCTCATGAAACTTAAAAGCTTTTGCACAGCAAAGGAGAACATAAACAAGATGAAAAGACAACCCTCAGAATGGGAGAAAATATTTGCAAACGAAGCAACTGACAAAGGATTAATCTCCAAAATATACAAGCAGCTCATGCAATTCAATATCCAAAAAACGAACAGCCCAGTTCCAAAATGGGCAGAAGACCTAAACAGACATCTCTCCAAAGAAGACATACAGATTGCCAACAAACACATGAAAGGATGCTCAACATCACTCATCATCAGAGAAATGCAAATCAAAACTACAATGAGGTATCACCTCACAAAGGTCAGAGTGGCCATCATCAAAGAATCTACAAACAGTAAATGCTGGAGAGGGTGTGGAGAAAAGGGAACCCTTTTGCACTGTTGGTGGGAATGTAAATTGATACAGTCACTATGGAGAACAGTATGGATGTTCCTTAAAAAACTAAAAATAGAACTACCATACGACCCAGCTGTCCCACTACTGGGCATATAACCTGAGAAAACCATAATTCAAAATGAGTCATGCCACAATGTTCATTGCAGCTCTATTTATAATAGCCAGGACATGGAAGCGATCTAAGTGTCCACTGATAGAGAATGGATAAAGGAGATGTGGTACATATATACAATGGAATATTACTCAGCCATAAAAAGAAACGAAATTGAGTTTTCTGTAGTGAGGTGGATGGACCTAGAGACTGTCATACAGAGTGAAGTAAGTCAGAAAGAGAAAAACAAATACCGTATGCTAACACATATATATGGAATCTAAAAAAAAAAAAAAGGGTTCTGAAGAAACTAGGGGCAGGACAGAAAAAAGAAGCAGACGTAGAGAATGGACTTGAGCACACAGGGAGGGGGAAGGGTAAGCTGGAACGAAGTGGGAGAGTGGCATGGACATATATACACTACCAAATGTAAAATAGATAGCTAGTGGGAAGCAGCCACATAGCACAGGGAGATCAGCTTGGTGCTTTGTGACCACCTAGTGGGGTGAGATAGAGAGGGTGGGAGGGAGATGCAAAAGGGAGGGGATATGGGGATATATGTATAGGTATAGCTGATTCACTTTGCTATACAGCAGCAACTAATACACCATTGTAAAGCAATTATACTCCAATAAAGATGTTAAAAAAATGATTAATTTTAGAAAAATTGAAATAAAAATCCTTTTCTGTAGAAAATCTTTACCATGTCGAGTCATCATAACTGGCTTATGTTGTTGAGCTGGTTTGTAGAGGTTCTTAGGTTCCTATCAGTGGCTCATTCAGTACTTTACTGAACATTTATTACGACATTAAGACCCAGACACTATATTTAGCTCTTTTTAAGGCTGAACTTGTTCGGAAAAATTCAATTTAATAAAATGTTGGAACTGCAGAATTCTTGGACATTATCTAATCTAATCCATTCATTTCTCAGGTTAAAATTAAACAAATAAACAAATAACCTCAGAGAAATGTGGCACTTGTCTTACTAGAACATAACTTTCCTGATTCACAGAGATGCTCTTTCCGCCAGTTCTCTGCTGGGAAAACTGGACATCTTGCTGGTATCTTGAACAAACTTTCACCAGTGTGACCTCAGAGTATCACTATTTTAGTTACCCCTTTAAGTGCCAGTGGCACATAGATTAAGTGTTCGATTAAGATTTTTAAATGAAAAGAAGGAAGGAGGGAAGGAAACAGAAAGAAAAGAAGGAAAGAAGAATAAACACATGAATGGATGGATAATCTTTTCAAATGCTTGTGTGAGATCATAGATCCACTCTACTGTAGAGTGTTCGTAATCATGGGAGCTGGCAACAACTTCAAAGCTTTCATCTCACATTACTTTACAGGGAAGAGAACTAAATTTTAGTTTTGAGGTTTAAGAGGCTAAGGATTAAAATTTATAAATATGTATAATTAAACACTTATTATCATTAAAATTTTAGATCCAGAGATGATAACAGATGTTAGTTAGGCATAAGAAAAATGTGATACATTTGAAATTTAAACAATTTTATTGTGTGTACTAACTTCACTTATTTTACCCTTTTCAACCCCAGTTCTGATTATTATAGAGAATAGATACTGCTATAATATATTACTACCTGTGCCATGGGATTATTTTGAGACTCAAATATGATAATACTTGGGGAAGTAGTTCTTAAATGGGAGTGCTATACATATGAAGAGGTGTCCATCATTTCCCAAAGCTCCAAATGGTGACTCAAGGCTATGTGTAAGGATTAACCTTGTCTCTGCAGAATTACATAAATAATTACCATTCGTTAGACTCTGGGACACTGATCTAATGTCATTATTTGTATTAACATCTCACCCAAGTTTCCTTTCTGGTCTCTTGATTAACTGTATAATCACAATCATTAATGACGGCCAGAGAAAAGAGCTTGGAATTAATTCTAAAACTCAAAAACTTGGACCAAGCAAAATTTCAGAAATGAGTTGCAAACCTAGGGTTTCCTTCAAAGAAAGCATGAGTGGATTTCATTTGTTATTATTTAATCATCTCCAGCCCTGGCAGTGCAAGAGTTTGCAAATGGAAAACAATATGGGGCAGGGTGTGTGGATAAGGATTGTCCGTAAATGCCAACGTCTTGAAAACTAACTACCCTAGCAGAAGAAGCCACAGGAACTCAGATCAGCTTCTACCTTTCATCATGTTAACCCTGGTGACGGAAGATGATCTTACATAGGCTACAAATCGTTACAACCCTCAGACTGGAACATGCATTCTCTCAAACGGAGTGCCTTGCTAGAGTGAACCAATGAATTCTCCACCGAGACAGTATACTTATTTTACTTTCCAGATCTTCAAAGAGCAGCAAAAGGATCAAATAACCACTGAAAGATTTAAAAGGGCATCAACAGATTAGCAAATCAAATAGATCCGCTGTGTGCAGCCTCTCTTCTCCGTTCAGTGCAGATGGTACTAGAGAAGGTACAAGCCTTTACTCGCATGTACATGCTTCTGTGTCTCTGTGCGCACGCGTGTGAGCCTGTGCGTGCACATGTGTGGGAAGGGCTTTGGAACAATTTACAGCTGCGGGTCTTCTGATGAATGAAGGTATTAGAATAGCAGATGTAGGGTTCGGGGCTAGAGAGTGAAAAGCTAAGCAGTGCCTTGGAGCACCAGGAAATGGGGCCAGCATGGTGAAAACCATCAAGTTGCCTGGGCTGTGAATGTTTTAATGTACAATAAAGCACTTTGATAGCTGCCTTTAAAAAAAAAACAAAACCCAACTGGTAATGTTTGCAAGTGTTTCCTGAAGGCCTCACTGAAATACCACCAGCAGCTAACAAAGGGGAAAGGGTTAGTCGTCATCAATGATGTGGGGAAAGGTGCTAAATGACTCTGGCAAATAGCACAGTATGTGAAAGTCGTGGGGTGCAGCGTGGGGTCGCAACACAGAACGCGAGCAGATCTGGAGGACGCTGCTCCCCCTGCGGGGTAATGTGGAATCCAGAAACAATTGTTTCTCTGCCTCAACCTTCTTTACTGCCCCCAGAAGACTTTTGCCCTTAGAGCCCAGTTAGTCTTCAGTTTTGATCCCTCAATTTGCAACTTGAGCCTTCCAGAATAGTATGCTGGACAATGTTAAAAAAAAAAAAAAAAATGGCATTCCCATGCCTGCCCATAAAATGTTTGTTTTACATTTAGAGAAGACTTAACCCCAGACCCTGAATAGAGAGAAATCATAATTTCTTCCTGATAGTATAGGTCCCTGCGTTGATGGAGAAAATATAGATACAGTACACACAATACCGCACATACCACGCGTTGTTTAAGGGAGCAGTCACTTTTACTCAGCAGATTTATGAGTTTCTCCCTATTTACCATAAGCATGCCTTCACTTATAAGGGCAGCTTGCTTGTAAATTATTACTACTGTTAACTTAGAAAACTAGCTAAAGGAATGCAAATGACTATCTATCATTACTTCTAGGAGAGATGTTATGCAAACCTCAAATGTTATGAATGATGTAGACCTTTCCTATCTAGAGAATAATACATTTCAATTCTTATTCAGTCATTTGACCCACATACCAATGAAAGGACCAGTTATTAATTAGGTAGGTGAATGTCTTTTAAGTTTTTGATACATTTTAATGAAGTTGACTTAGTCAACAGATAATCTAACCCCATTTTCCATCCAATGTATAGATTTGAATGGAAGGGTATGCAAATGAATTCTTGTTTCTTGTGAACTAAATATTTCAAAAGAAACAAAAGCAGTTTCTCGATATTTTGAAATGCACATGTTAAAATTCAAGACTATAACTTTAATGCTTCATCCCGTAGGTTTGTTTCTGAGCTATTAATTTGCTATCATGTTTTGGGGGAACTTGTCAAGTTCAAATTTTTTTCTTTTTCCCACATCTGAAAAATATGCACACATTTGAATTATGACTTTCCTACAGGAACTAACAGCTGTATGTGCAAATCATGCATATAAATCAATTACCAAGGCCCATGTACTATAAATGCACCCATTAATTAAGCAATGTCAGATGCTATGAACCATGAAGTTCATTACATCTTTAGCATTCAAAACCAAGGATTATTTGAAGAAGAAATACTAAGTTTACCTAATAGTTAATGAAATTAAGCCGGCTTGTTGCTAACATTTTTATTTTATGCCTAATTCAGTGTTTAAATGTTTATGAATAAAACACTAACTGCTGAAAGCAGATATGTTGAAATGTAATTACTGGTAAGTTATAACGCACTTGAGGACTCATTATAACAGACTTGGGAGTTTTAAGATCACCAGTGTAACACACTCTCCAAAACACAGAGTTTTTATGGGCTAAAAGCTGGAAGGTCATAAATGCTGTTGAATTTGTCCTGGCTGAGTGGAAATTTTGATGGTCGTGGTGGTATGATTTATGAGTATAACATTTTCCAGTCATTACGTGGTTGCATTTCACATTGTGACATGATTTGCATATGTGAATATCCCAGCAAATTAGCTTCTGATGACTGCTGCATCTGCCTGGATAAAGAAGCCCTTATCTTAAAATCAATGCAGCTGCTACTCCAAAAAAACCTGCTTGGAGCAGAAATGTTCAGTCTTGTTTCCCTTTGAAATCTATAGTCAGTGACTTGACACACATGGGTTCAATTTCAGGGATAAATATATGCTTGAAATGACTAGGTTTACACATCTGTAGACATTTTAACATTCCTTAAGTTGTCTGCCTCACAAAGACTTCCTGGATGGTTCAGAGAAGCCTGACACCTTTTCCCACACCCCTCCGTCTGGGCTTGGAAATCCCATGGCTCTCTTTTCTGTCTGCCCCCAATAAATTGCCTCTCCTAGTCTCCTACATATAAACCGTACTTACGTATGACCTAAAGTATACTAACTTGTGTTAATATACACTCGTATTCCTGTTTTCTATATGTCTACACATAGAGTACCTGGATTCCTCTGTGAGTTAAATACAATATTGCTACTCAATTCCAGAATCTTGGAAAATGAACGATATTTTTATTTCATAAATGTGTTTGAATTTCCTAAGTCTTGGATTTTACACACACAATCAAATATTTTTATACAGAAACAGCTTGATAGAGAAATCATCCAGAAGAAGCTAATAAGATGATCCATCTTTGGAAATGAAGTATATCCAGAAGTGATTTTGCAAGTTTATTTCCCCTGCCATATTGGTTAAGCTTAGTTGTCTTTAGTTTCTGAATATGTTATCATTCATTCCTAGCGTGCTGTCATCTATTTATTTCGCTTGTATTTTCCAGACAGAAGCCCCATCCTTTCCTTCCTCATTTTCTTTCTCCAAGAATAGATTTTAAATAATTCTGTTTTTTCTGGTTAGACATTGTTTATGAACGTTTGTTTACTCTGGGCTTTAGTGATGCTGACATAATTCTTAGAAGCTTGCATCATTCTCTTGCTTTATGACTCTTGGTGTTGTATCTTCATATATTCTATAAATGTCTTTTAACATCTAAACTCATCAACTCTTTTCACATGTACTTAGATTGATTTTAATAGTCTCTCCTATTCTAGGTCATTAGATGTAGTCCAAGTTGTAGAAATATTGTATTTTTTAAAAGATTTTCATCACTTTTGAATTTCATCCCTTTCAGGGTTTCTGTAAATAGGACTTTACTTGTTCTTAATCTGAGAATTTTGAAATCTACTTTCAAAAATTTGGGAATCCAGTTTGCTCAATCCACCATGAAATCTATTTATTATTTTCTACTCCAGAAATGAATAATTACTTTCCCCCAATGATTCCCAGTTCCTTTATGTCACTCACCAGTTCTTCCTCATGGAAGAAATTGAAACAAGTTACAGTTTCTGTCTTTCTTAAATTAGTAGAAAAATCAGTATGTTGTAAAGACAATCAAGAATTTATTAGGTCCTAACAGTCTTAGAATTTTTGAAGCTGGGTTGAAATGTATCAGCACATCTTTAGGGCAGTTCTGTAATTAGAAAGCAGGTCACAGATCCTCCTTCTGCCTGCATGATTAATCTGGATCCAACAGTATCATCAGTTCTGTTATTTTCTCCCATTTAGTGTCATCCCAATCATTATAGGCTCCACTCACCTGAATCCTGATCCTCTGACAAGTCTAGGATATAATTCCAGTGGGCAGACGTGCAAAACAGGGAAATGAAATGGGAAAGTAAGGAAAAACCACTACAGAGTTGTATCAAAAAGTTGACAACTGCTGCAAGGGACTGGAGCTTAATGCTGCCAGTACCTACTGAAGAGGCTCAAGATGTGTCTCACAACTGCCTGTTTGGGAGATGACAGAAGGAAGCATTTATCCATTATGTCCCACCTGCTCTTGTTCAAGAGTGGCTCCTGTATATTAACTGTCAACACCTGTAGCCTCCATTTGCATGAGTGCCTAGCTGGTTCCAGTGAGGGACCTTCACCATGGCACAAAGACCCAAGGAAGGGAGTGAGAGATCCATGGTGCTACTTCGTAGTGATGGTCGATCCCGTTTTCCCTGTACAAAGCTGGTTGAAGTCTCTGTGTAAAGTCACTCCACGGTGGCAGGAGTGAGCTGAGGCTGAGGGGATACTGACATGGCACAGGAAAGCTATCAGAAGATAGTCTACCTCTTGTTCACTGAGGTCAACTCATATGAAGTCCAGTCAGTCACAGACACCCTTGTAAGGGGACGTCCGTTATAATCTCTGCAAGGGCTTAAGACAAAGAGAATAAGTGGAAATAGGATAGTCCTAGCCGCTGCAGCTGGCTCTGACACAAGAATAGTTACCATCTTCCCCTTACACTGTTCCTTTCAGTTTTCCCTGACCATGTCAGAATTTTAAGCAGTCTACATTTCTTCTTAGTGGGATGACCCAGACATTCAGCAGTTTGGGTCTGTGTCCTGATAAACTCATTCCATCCCTAAAAACAAGATGCTTTTGCCTAAGAAGGCTAAGGTTGTGGAGCTGGAAAGCACAAATTCCATAAGGGAGTCACTGGAAGTAATGGTGAGAGGACCTTACACTCTTTGGTTCCCTCCCTTGGCTTACCTTTCTTTCTTTTCTTTTCTTTTTTTTTTAAGCTTCCAAAATAAAGCAAAACTTGTTGATGCTACAATCTTCTAAATTATAATTGCCCTCGTATATTTCAAATGTCACAACTACCTCATAACCCAGTATCTCACCTTCTACTTACACCTCATTCCAGTCCACATATATGAAGATCTTAATATTTAGGATGGTGTGTATGCCTGATGTTATCAGTACTCACTTACCACCAGTAAAGGAGTTATTCACATCTGACTGGGGAATCACTCAGCTCCGAAATCCCATCCTAAAGTTCTGCTTTCTAGGACCAATTTAGATACGTATTCTTTGACCCTGAGTTTCCCTAAAAGATGTGTGAAAATGAAGGTGCAGGTAGTTTTAGGGGCAATGGTATTCCAGGGAGCAGAAATGTGGGCCAGGAGGAATAAACCAGTACCAGAGTGACGTATCAAGCTGGCCAGCTAATATTAATGGCAATTATGCTTCATTCACTAGAACCTTCTGAAGGGTCTTATTAAGTGTGTCATGGAACTGCCCACTTTGGTTCAAACAATGTATAGGAAGCATTTACCCATGGACTCTTATTTCACCCTTGGTCAAGGGTGGCTTGGATACTAGAAAGGATTGTGTGCATTGACAGGGCTTTCAAATTGATAGCTTCACTACAGAATGATCTGCTTGAGACGATTAACTAGGGAGAAGCCAATGCTTATTTTCTATGTCTTGCTTTTTTTTTTTTTTTTTTTTTTGCGGTACGCAGGCCTCTCACTGTTGTGGCCTCTCCCCTTGCGGAGCACAGGCTCCAGACGCGCAGGCCCAGTGGCCATGGCTCACAGGCCCAGCCCCTCCGCGGCATGTGGGATCTTCCCAGACCGGGGCACAAACCCGTGTCCCCGGCATTGGCAGGCGGACTTTCAACCACTGCACCACCAGGGAAGGCCTGCTTTTTTTTTTTTAACCAATTTTATATCTGGAGTATGGCAGGCTGGTAGTTTTCTCAGAGCCAAATATTAGAAGCAATCTCAAAGATTTCACCATTCAATATTAAGTTTCTTTTATTTACCTGACTGATAAATGATACTGTCCACACTTGGTTTGTCTGATGTCCTCAAATCCACAGCTCTGGTTCAGGTTCATTTATCTCAGAGCACAAACCAGTGGTTGGAGAAAGTTTATTGTATTAATTACATAAAGTAAGGTAGAGCATGTGGGGTTTTAACTGCTTTGTATAAAGACTTTCAGCTTTTACTTTCAAAAGTATCTCAGTTTCCTAATAATTATGTGATTTGCAAGATGAGTCAGCATAGTTCTGGCCTTCTTTTACTGGTGGATTAAAGTTTTATCTTTCTCTTGATTGATCAGTAACTTGTCACTCCACCATTTCCTTTCTAGTTTACCAAGTTCTGCTATTAATATTTTTTCTCTTATTTATTTTGTGTGTTTATATCTTCAAATATATATTTACTTTCACTTAGTGGGATTACTATAGATAGATGTGGTATATACTTAAGTCTAACCCCTTCGTATTTATCCAGACGCCTTCCACCACTATCCACTTTCAGTTTCATTGCTATAATCTCATATTTTAGATCCAATTATTACTACATTATTTTTTGTATTATGCACTTTCAAAACTAGCAATTTTTCTGACATGTGCATCATTTATTTTGATTTTGTCTATTTTAGCATGCCCACCAGTTACCATAATTACTTGATGCAGTAGCTTCCTCATTTGTTGTACTATATTTTGATCAATCTTTTACATTGTTGAGTAATACTTTTGGGGACAGATGTACCATTGCATATAAAAAAATGCCTTTCTGTCACCTTTACATAGAGATGACCCCTCTTCGGGTGTAGAAATCTCTAGGTCTAAGGCTTCCCCACAGAACTATAAAGATATATTCCACTGCCATATTTAATGTTATAGAGGAGAAGCCTTAGGCCAACTCGAATTTTCTCTTATCTTTGGCATTCTGATTTTTCTTCTTGACTGCGTGTAGACATTTTGTGCTTTGAAATTTGAGATTTTTCTCCAGGATATAACTAGGTCTTGATCTCTGTTATGTTAAATATTATACAAGCCCTTAAAATATGCAAATGTGTGATGCGATCAGCCCAGAAAGATTTTTTTTCCTACATTATTAGTTTTTAAAAATTATTTATTCTGCTCTATCCACTGTGTTCTCTGTTTCTGCAATTTGCAGGATTCTTATACTAGTCTTCCTACATAGTCCTTCATGTTTCTTAACTTTTCTCTAATTGATTCATCTTTTTCTTTTTTCTATAATTTTTGAGAAAATTACTGTCACTTCAAATTTTGACAGTAGTCAAAATCTGGTCCATTGTCTTTGTTGCAATTAGTTAAATTGGAAACGATGTTTGCCTCTCAAATTTGTCTATCTTTATAGTTGCCTATTTTTGTTTCATGGAGCCAATAATTCTACATTTGACCCTTGAACAACAAGGGAGTTACATGTGCCAACTCTCCAATTGAAAATCCATGTGTAACTCATAGTCAGCCCTCCTTTTGCCCAGTTCTGCATCTGCAGATTCAACCATCCACAAATCATGTAGTGCTATATTTGCTATTGAAAAAAAATTCACTAATAAGTGGACCCACACAGTTCAAACCCACTTTGTTCAAGGGTCAACTGTATTGATTTTCTTAGATTTTTTGCTTACTTCCAGCAGTAATTTTATTTTCTTAAAACCCTTCCTCTTATTTATTAGATAAATCTTCTTCCTTGGGACTGTAGTCTCTTTCCAAATGCCTGGCCTTTTTTCTCAAATTGCTGTACATGTGTAGGAAGACCTGTGTTACATACTTCATGGGAGATGAAATGGATTATCTCAGAGTTAGTGGCTCTAACTTTTCAGGGAAAATTTTAATAATACTAAACCAATGTTTTCATACAGTTGATTTTACCCTGGTCACGAATTCAAGAAACTGTTGGAAGTAAGCAAGAGTCACAGTCGCATGCAGCCCAAGGAGTGCTGTACTTACAGGAGGAGTTTCTTCGTCATATAGGATGTGGCAGCCAGACGTTACCCAGGACATGGTCTATGTTCTTTGCCTGATTTAACTGTCCCTTTAAGGGACAGCTGTAATAATGACTCTACTTCTTGTTGGCATGGTATTCCTTCCAAACTGATAGAGTGAGATCCCTGTTTGGGTGGCTGTTGCTGCCTTGGGTTCTTCTGTGAGGTGGTGAAGGAAATCAAACATGACCCTCGACCCAATTTTACCCTCAACCCTTGAGACTGGGTTTTTTTGAAGAAAGTTCTTTCCTGCTTGCCTCACCCCCATTATATTTTTTACAGAAATTTCTCAGCATGTGCCGTTACCTTAGCAAGTGTCAGTGTATCAGAGACCCTTTTCCATACTTTTAAATTTAAATTATTATTTTCATAGAGTGCTGTGGAAAGACAATCTAGATACATGGACTTAATCTTGATGCCCATTTCCAAAGGAAACCTAAAATAATTTATTTTCTTGTCAAGTATTCAGTTTACCTAAAGTGAGTTCAAGTAATTAGCAGATAAGTTTAAAGGAAAAGGGATATAGATCACAATTTTAAACTGGTTGAGATTATTGTTTGATTTTTAAGGAAACAGTTCCATCCATCCTGGTGAATTAAAAATACTAAAAATCAAAAATGTGTGTGGTTCTCAGTGCCCAGATGCATCTCTGTTGAGCCCAAATAGCTTGGTTCATTTCAGGTTTCTATCCACAGATCCAAAAATCAGTGAAAAGGTAACGAAAGTCTCAGAGGGGTTTAACTAGTTTTAAGAAAATTCTAATGACATAGAGGGAGTTTTAAGTGATTAATAATGGAATCATTAAAATGCCCCGCAAAATCTAAATTATGTAAGCCATTAGCAGACATTAACTTTAATAGTCATCGCAGAAACTATTTTCTAAAATATTGAAGAAATTATTGCAGCATTGCAATTGGTAGACTTTGTTTTCAACTCAGAAAGAATTATTTTGAGAAGTTGGTTGAAATCAACATTTGGTAAGAAATATGGGCCATTAGTCATAACAGACACCAAAGGGTTTTGATGGCAAAACATTTGAGACGTTTAACCAGGTGACTTACTTGAGGAGGAATTAAGTTTCTGAGTGCTAGTAGAGTATCAAGATCTGTCATAGTTGAGTTAGTGCTTGTGGGGCTATAAATCTGACAGAATTAGACTTAACCATCACCTGGGACCTGCCTCTGAAAACTTCCTTACCAAAGTCATACCATGGAAAATAAATACCCAAATCCTCCACCATTAACGTTTCTAGTAGCCAAGCTCAAGGAGTCTAGAAATTTGTAATTTGTAACAGCTTAAATTTCAATATGATAATATGATTCATTTTCTTTTTGGCTATGCCAAGCTTAAGAAAGTTTTTTTTTTTTTCATTTTAGAAGTACTTAACCATTCATGAAATGCTACCCATATTTACCCTAAATGATCAATAACTCTTTAAGTAAGATATACATTTTATTTTCTAGTCAATGGATTTTATTCAATGTTTCAAGTATCAAAGGAAAATGCTATTTTAAGTATTAAGTTAAAACATATTTATAATGAAAACGTACAATCTAAACAAAAGCTTGAATTAAAAATTATGCTTGTTTCTCATGTACATAAAATTTATATATTGCCCCTGGATAAATGCCGCTTTCAGTCCAACAGATGTCTTTCAACCAATGATTTACACCCTCGTAGGTATGAACTGAACTTCCTTTTTTAGGATAGAGGTTAGGCAGTGGGGGAGTGGCTCAGCTACTAGCAGGTGTTAGAATGAAAGGAGCAGTAAATGTCCTAGCACTGACACATGTTGTAGTCTTGATGGCCTGTTTGGTATAAGAGTCACAACAAAATACCACAACCTAGGTGATATAAAAAACAGAAACTTACTGTCCCACAGTTCAGGAGGCCAGAAGTCTGAAATCAAGGTGTTTGCATCTTCGGTTCCTTCTAGAAGCCATGGGAGAAAAATCTGTTCCATCCCTCTCTCCTAGCTTCTGGTCCTTTGCTGCCCATACTTGGCATTCTTTGGCTTATAGAAGCATCACTCCCATCTTTGTGATTATATTCACATGTGGCATCTCCTTGTGTGTGTGTGTGTCTCTAAAGTTCCCCTTTTCATAAGGATATCAGTCCTATTGGATTAGGGGCCCATCCTACTACAGCATAACTCCATCTTAACTAATTGCATGTGAATGACCCTATTTCCAAATAAGGTTACCTTTTACGGTGCTAGAGGTTAGAACTTCAACATGAATTTGGGGAAACACAATTCAACATATAACACTGCCCCACTCTCTAACCTTGTGAATTTGGTCAGGTTACTTCATTCTAAGTCATTCTAAGTTTCCTTAATGGTAAAACACAACACCCATTGCACTGGAGTATTTAAGTCTTAAACTAGGCCATGCATTCATAAGACATCTATATACATTTTACTTATCATGAGTAGTAGTGATGCAGTGTATCTTGTCTATAATTTGATTGCCACGTGGTTGCAGGTTGCATATAATTTTAACTTTTTATCTATACAGGAAAAAGTATAACTTTGAAAAGAAGAAAATACTACTGCCCAAGTATATTTCAGAAAACAAGAGGTAATTGTTAATGTCTAATTACCTTTTTCAAATGCATTCTGGATATGCTCATATATCTTTATGTAGTGACTCTGGTGATTCAGCGGTAAAATTTCATCTGTAATACACATTGAAAGCTTAAATGTAACAGAGTAGCAAGACTGATATTTGTAATTTTTCCCATTTCATATTTAACAGGAGGAAATGTTGTACGCAGTAAATATTAAAGTTCAAAAATGAGGTCAAAATGAGGTTCAGAAAATACAGCTTTGAGTTCACCTGTCAAACAGGTATGTACTTTCTATATTTTTAAAAATATTAATTTTTTTTTCCTGAAAATGCTATACCAAAAAGAGTTAAGTTACTTAACAGAAGTAGTTATCCTACTATGCCATGAGAAACCTCATTAGTTTTTCTTTGATAATTAGCTATAACTGCATCAAAAATTACTAGCTATAATGAAAACAAGGGTCTCTGGAAAGTGAACCCTCATGAATACTTACTGTGAGTAAATTGAATTGAAAAAACCTTGATTAAGCAATATACACCTAATTTCACATAAAAAAGCTGATTTCTCCCTGAAGATCAACTACAGACTCCATTAAAATGGGAACATTTCATATGAATATCAATTAATCAAAAAATGTATTTGTATGATGTCCCTGACTAGAATCAAAAGCATATGCAATCTCACGCATATTCAAAAGTCAGGTGAACTAATATTGGTATTATGCACCAAAACGACACATTGTCAAACATCAGTGAAACAGGTTCATCAAATAAATATGACCCTTTTGGAGAATCCTCTTCTACTGTTACAGTCCTAGAAATAGCTTTTATGTTAGAGTCAGGTACATATATTCTAAGTCATCGGGGACATCATTAAGATTTGTAATTTTTAAAGGGAGTTCGGATAAGAAAAATGGAATGGAAAGGAAGGAGGGAAAAGCAAAAGCAATGTGGTGTAAAGTGACAGTAACTGAAGCACACGTTTCCCAGTGTTCATGTCAATAGGCTAGGACATGTTTCCTTAATAAGCATTCTAAGCACACATTTGGCATGTGTATTTCAACAATAGCATCCTTTTGGGGATGGGCCTTCAGGGAAGTTTTCAGATACATTTCAGACGTAATTTTCATTACACATTCACAGGCTACTCTGCGTGGTGATGAGACACATGCAAGCAAATAGTGAGAAGGATTTGTGTAATATAAGTATTTGATGGCTCTTCCCTCCCTAGGTCCCTAAGCTAAGAGCTCCAGTAATAGTGGCTGTGGCTCTGCAGTGGTCCCTTGCCCCATCACTAATAACGTGCTAGCTCTTCTGCTACCTATAGGTAGTAGATTCATCTGTACTTCTACCTACAAGGTAAACTGAAGATCAAGCTTGACTCTCCAAGATGAAGCCACATTCAATTCAAAGTCTGCTTACTTGAACCTGTGCCTAACCTATGATTAGCACTATACCAGTTAATTCAGTAAATTGGAGCCTGCTCAAAACCAGTTTGTGCTTGGTCATTTGAGTTAAGGACAGAGAGCAAAAAGACAAGGGAAGGAAATGCTACATTATTTGCTTGATATTGATATCTTCTTATCCAGTGCCAAACTTACCAAATAATTGCCTTAGGTTGTTTTCTGTTTTGATACGTCCATGGGATCAGCCTCACAGAAAACATTTCTATCCATTCTTCACTGATGAGTTGACAACCATTAGAATTCAGCTGCTATAATTTATACTATTCAGCATATCTATTAATATGAATTGTTTCTTCATATATCTCAACTCCTTAAATAGATCCTAACTACTTAAAAATAGAAATCTTGTCTTACACATATTTGTAATTCCACACTAACATTCTTGGGGTGTGATATGTGGTTTACAAATAATGTGAGTTTAAATAGTTCACCAAAATAACCACAGCCATAACCTTAGTTGATGCTTCTGTATGGAGTAACTGCAGAGGGGTCCAACCAGTTTTAGACGAGGATAATTAAATAAAGTTAATATAATGAAGATTAAACCTGTTCAGTATCTCTATTTCATACTAGGAGTAGATTTGAAACAATTTTTTTATCCTAAAATTTTTTTCTTCAAAGAAACCAAGACTAACATAAATGGAAACTGTGACATAAGATGGGCAGTGACTAGTTGTCATTTTGCCCAGTCTTTTTACTAAAATAGAAGATTTTTTTCTTTTAGCATCATGAAAATTATGGTTTTCATGTTAAAACTCTATGCATACAACTGGAAAAAAAACCTAGCCTGAGATGTTGGAATAAAGTTTTTTCTGTTCATTTGCCATAAGTCAGCATTCCTTGCCTCATTTGAAGGAGATCTGTTGAAAAAGAAAATGGATTCAAATGATTTTCAAATATGAATAGATTTCCAGGTAGTCACCTGGTCTAAAGACCAGTGACACCTCCTTTACAATTCCTTTAATGTTGCTACGGCACCATGCTTCAATGGTCATGGCCTTCCAGGCCATTCTACGGGATTTTCCTTGTTCAGGTCAACAGAATCAATCATATTTACTCCTTGCAGTGATGTAGGTGCTAAATGAATCCCCTCTTGAAGGAGAAATGTTATCTACATGTTATAAAAAGAAATGTTAGATTAATGGAATCCAAAGATGGAAAGAAACTCATGGGTCACTTTACTCCACATTTCAGTTGTGGAGTCCCCCCACCATAATATTTGTCAAATTCTCATGAGGTATGAGCTAGACAATTTTAATGATATCATTTATGTGCATGTGTAGGAAATAGAAGTATTTTTCCGTTTTCTTAGTCTATGACATTTTCCACGCCACAGTCAGTGAAATCCACCTTGATTTAAACCCAGCCCTGAAACCTTAGAAGAGGGTCTAGACAGAGCCAAGAAACTGGGGAGCTTTGTTCCCGGCAACGCTCTGGGTACATCCAGTTTCCTAAAGGCATAGGATTTCTCAATTAAGAAGTAAAAATTGATGTAGATTCTTACTTAACTACTTGATGTGATTTGAGCAGTTTGGAGAAGGCTACCATGACCTCAGAATCTCCATTCCATCCGAACTTCATGGTTCAAAATCCCACTGTTAAAGAATCTTTTATTTTTGTCAAACTGTACCCCCCCTTTTTTTTTTTTTTTTTTTTTGCGGTACGCGGGCCTCTCACTGCTGTGGCCTCTCCCGTTGCGGAGCACAGGCTCCGGACGCGCAGGCTCAGCGGCCATGGCTCACGGGCCCAGCTGCTCCGCGGCATGTGGGATCTTCCTGGACCGAGGCACGAACCCGTGTCCCCTGCATCGGCAGGCAGACTCTCAACCACTGCGCCACCAGGGAAGCCCTAATTTTTTTTTTTTCTTTACAAACTGTAATAACTATGGAAAGGTGTAATACATAAAGTTGCTAAAATTTACTATATATATATATATATATTTTTTTTTTTTAAGGCATTTCTCCCTTACGGAAATAACTGGCCTCAGCAATAGGTAAACAACCAGAACAAAAAGACTAAAAGGGAAGAAGATGAATCTAGGGAGAGAAGGTGCCTCTCTGAAACATAGTGAATCGTAAATGGAAACTTTAAGACCGCAGGGCTGACCTGGTCTATATCTACTCTGAGCTGCTTGATAGCGTAGGGCAAGTCCTCCCCCTGCACCCTGGTTTTTATCAACCAAGGACCCAGATCATATTGTCAGCAGCTGTTGCTTAAATGTTCTTACCATCGTATGGAACACTGTCATAACTTCAGACAGTGTTAAGTGGAGTTTGACAGATGTAGAAACAGGTTCAGAGCATCCAAGTAGGTCTCCCAAGGTCACACAGACATTTCCAAGCAGAGCCTGAGAAAGATGCTTCCCCACAAGTCTTTCCATGATGCCATGGCCACTGATGTTTTCTCATCCTGGGTTGTCAACTTCAATTTTTAATTAAAATGGATCTCCAATTGCCCAGACCAATAATAATAGGGTTCAGTTGTTTAGAACAATGGAATTTTTTTCTCTAAACATTGATAGGTGTTAGTAAACTGAGATACTTCAATGCTAGAATGCCAGAAATGCTTTGTACCAAAGGGTCCACCAAAGAAGATGAGAGAAGTCCAGTCCAAGGACTGTAGTGTCAGGCATGAGGAAGACGTCTTTCATTTTGACATTTAAAAAAGCCACCAAGTGGCTCAGGTGAAATTACATACAAACATACTGTAAAACGTCATGTCAAAACAAAACAAAACAAAACAAAAAGCCCCATACACCATCTTACAGTGGCAGATCAGAAAGTATTTGAAAATGGTTACATGCCATTACTTTTTTCACTTTGGTGAGATGAAAACAACAACATGATTTTTTTTTATGTGTTAACAATGTACTCTCTCAGGCTAAGACCTTGTATTCCAAGTTGAAGCCTAGGGCAAAATTTTTATAGCTGAATTATAAATCCCTGAAAATAGAGATTTATCATGGAAATTCTAGAAACCCATACCTAATAGATCTATACTACCTGGAGCCCCTCTAATGAAAGGCGAGCTCTGAGACTTTCTTCCAGATAACTTTGCTAATAAGATTAAATAATGAAAGGGCGTTCAGATGAAATATTTAAGATATAACCCTTTTTTGGTACCAGTACATATTGCAGTAGGCCCCACACATTGAAAAACATAAACAAAAGAAGCTGGATAAGGAATGTAAGATATGAAAAATCCTTTGGGGAAAGGGTGGGTTATTAACGTATGGACTATAATATCATCGTCAATCTATAAAACTTTTACAACCTATTCTTCTTTGCACAGAGATTACATCCCCAAAGCTCAGTGCCAAAGACACATGTTAATAAGCTCACAACTTTTAATTAAGCAATATGTAAAAGTAGATTCCCATTAAGCTGTGATTTGTGGGCTAGTTCATTACAATGGGCCCCAACCACCAGACACAGACTCAGTACAAATCAAGCAGTCTGCATATTATCCAGCCTCATGTGAGCCTACCAGTGATGTTTTATTGCCAGTTCAGGAGACAGGTTCATGGATAGTATTTTCCCCCAAAAGACTAAGAAAGAGATCAAAACCTAATGACCCCATGGTGCTTGTTTAATGAAATGACTCATCTGCATTGTTTATTTGCATAACACAATAATTACTCATACAGTTAATTATCATACATCTGATTATCTGACCTGAGGGGTTAAAGTTTTTATCCTCATAAACCCATAGAGGGCGGCCCCCGTGGTTGGTTTAGGTAGTCGGAAACAAGATTAAATTCCCCTTTACTTCAGTTTGGTTGGGAAAGGAAGTGTTAAGGAATTAATGATCTGGGGACAATAGGTTAAGTGAAAAGAAAATGAAGCTCAGTCTTTCTTCCATAAGGTAAATCCTCCACGAATTTAAGTGTTAATTCTAAAAAATAAAACCATGGAACAATGAGGGGAGAACACGATCTCATGATTGGCAACGCTTTTAGTGTAGAGAATGGGACCAGACAGGGGAAAAAACTGGTCTGTTTGTATGTACAATAAAAACTCTCTACAAAAAATATAACCACCAATACCCTAAAAAATGATGTGAGTTATCCTTGGTATAAATATTTGAATTAATCAGTAACTCAGTTTAACCATTGAATAAATATTTATTCAATACTCATTGTGTACCAGACATAGGTATACATAGATATAGATGATTTTATACACGTATCTGATAAAATACCTAGCACACGAGTGTCTGTATATAGAGATATAATCATGTGTATATTTATCCAGACAAAACCCCCTCACCAAACATCAAATTCTTATATTTTGCTCATGTCTCTTTTAGGCTTTCTATTCAGTGTAACTTAATTTTCTGCTTATATCTGGGCCAGTAAAGAATTTTGATAATTAATTCAGTTTTTAAATACATTTAAAATTGTGTTTGCCCAGGTCTCCTTCATTCTTCTTTCCCCTCTATTTATTAATTATATATGTCCTCTATGTTTATTGCAAAAATACTAGAAAGTGTAGATATACAGAAAAGAAAACTATCTGAAACACCAATGCCAATGGATAACCAGTGTTAACATTTTGGCATATATGCTTCTATAATTTAATGCAAACATAAACTTATACCTGTATGTACATAGATAGATAGATAAAACTTTATAAAATGTATCCAAACACAAATAATAATCTATACACTTTCTTTAAGAAACATCACAGATGTACTTCCAAGTCAGTTATTACACGGTAGCAAAAATAATGCTTTGTACTCACTAAACAAGAAGTTGAGAAACCATGGCTCACAATTTAAATCCAGCTCAACATCTGTTTTTGTAAACAAAGTCTTTTCAGAGTACATTCCTTTACATGTTACCTGGAGCTGATTTTGTGCCCTGACAAGAGAGTTGAATAGTTGTAATGGAGACCACATGGCCTGCAGAGCCTGAAAGATATATCTGGTCCTTTACAAATAGAATATAGACCCCTACAATAAACCATTTTTTCTTAGGAAGACTACATTCTACTGTGCAGTGTGCTTGGGACCATATGACTGAATTCTGGCCAATGGGATGTGAGTGGAATTGATAACGACATCCAGGTCTTGACATAAGAATGCTTGCGAAAGCCTCCAACTTCCTTTTCTTCCATTTCAGTGATATCAGATGAGAAAGATTCGAGAAACAGGCCTTTGAGTTTGTGAGAAATATCCTTTTGTATATGCTATTGAGGTTTTAACACTCATCTGTATTTTTTAAGACTATAGAGAATTCCATTACAAGAATGTAACCCTAATTTAGTTCACCAATCCTTTACTGCTGATTGAATATTTACATTATTGCTAATGTTTTGCTTATAAATAATTCAATGTGAAAAGTATTAGATTTTATTTCTGTATTTATTCAACTCTTCCTTAAGATAATTACACCATAATGAAATTGTTTGGTTAAAGGGCTTACATTTTAAGCTATCTGGTAGTAATTTATTTGGGATTTTTAATTTTTTCTGTGAAAAATGATGACCCATTTATCCCAACACTATTTTTTGAGGATATTGCATCATTATTTTGTTTAGCTTTATTGAAGTATAGTTAACAAATAAAATTGTATATATTTAAAGTGTATGGTTTGACATACATATATCTTATAAAATGATTACCACTATCAGGTTAATTAACTCATCCACCACCTCACATAGTTAGGGTGTGTATTTGAATATACATACCGATCTTTACCAGCATATTTTATATTTTTGTATGTTTTCTTGTTACTAATTATCATCCTTTTGTCTCAGCTCAAAGAACGTCCTTTGGCATTTCTTGTAAGGCAAGTCTAGTGGTGATGAACTCCCTCAGCTTTTGTTTGGGAAAATCTTTATCTCTCCTTCATTTCTGAAGGACAGCTTTTCCAGGTCAAATATTCTTGGCTGACAGTTTATTTTCTTTCAGCACTCTCTTCTGGCCTGCCGAGTTTCTGCTGAGAAATCTGCTGATAGCCTTATGGGTGGGTGTTCCCTGTTTCTTGAGAACATTTTTTTCTTGCTGCTTTCAAAATTCCCTCTCTGTTTTTGATTTTAGACAGTTTTAATATAATGTGTCTTGGAGAAGGTATCTTTGGGTTGAATCTTTTGTGGGAACTATGAGCTTTATGAACTTGGATATTCAAACTTTTTCCAGGTTTGGGAAGTTCTCAGCCATTCATTCTGTAAATAAGCTTTCTGTCCCTCTCTTCTCCTTCTAGGACTACAATATGCATGGATATTTTCACTTGATGGCATCTCACAATTCACATAAGCTTTCTTCATTCTTTTTCTTTCTTTTTTCTTTGTTCTTCTTTGACCGGAAAATTCCCAATGACCTGTCTTCTACATCAATTGCTTGATCAATTCTGCTGTTGATGTTCTCTGTTGCATTTTTAATCGCGTTCATTATATTCTTTAGCAACAAATTTTCTCTTTCTTTTTATGATTCTGTCTCTGTCCATCTTCTTGTTTTGTTCATGTGTTTTTTTCCTGATTTCATTGGAAGGGCTCTCTGAGTCCCTGTAGGTTAGTGAGCTTCCTCAGCACAACTATTTTGAGTTTTTATTAAGCAAATCACAGATCTCTAATTCTTTGGTATCAGTTACTGGGAAATTATTGTGTTCCTTTGATGGCGTTGTGTTCCCTTGCTTTTTCGTGTTCCTTAAATCTTGAATTGCTATCTTTGCATTTGAACTAGTCACCTCCTCCAATTTTTACTCGTTGACTTCGGGAGAGAAATACTTTCTGTCAGCCTTGCTAGGGATTCTCAGGCTTTCTTGGACTTTTTCCAAGGATACCCCTGCTCCATACTTCTCCTTTGCTCTTGGTGGGGGAATTATCAAGACTGCATGACTTGTCTGACTCAGCAAAGCCAGGCCGGGTTCTGAGAACCTCTCCCTAGTGTGGTGCTGGATGCTCTCCAGTTTGCTTTTACCAGATCCTACAGAGGTGGATCATCTTTCTGCACCACTAGCCATCTGCAAAGGTTCGCACTCACCTCTCTTGCGAGAGCACATGGGGAGCCGACCATGAGGTGGAGGTGTGTGGGTAAGACCAGTGAACGTAGAGGGTGCCCAGGGGCCAGCTGGGGAGATTCGCAGGTGAGGTGTCCCCAGTGATTCACAGATAAGACTTCTGATGGAGACTGTGGGGCAATTAGTAGAATCTGTGTTCCTCTGATTGTCTCTAAGCCCTAGCTGCTGTTCTCCCCACGCTTCCCCACCCCTCAGTTGTGCAGTACATCTCAGTATTCTGGCTGGGGCAAGAGGGAAGTGGGCCTTTTTGGGAGCATCATACACAGCTGGGGAAGCTGGGTGCTCACTCACACGCTCCCACTTTCACCGTGGGCGAAGTCCCCGGCCAAAAGGGTCTCTCCTGACACTGAGCTGTGCTGCCTTGGTGAAGGGATGATGTATGTAAAGCGAAGCTGTTCCTCTTAACCCTCTTAAGTGTATCCAGTCTTGGAATTTCTGGATCCAGTGTGGCGCTGGAACTTCTCTACTGGACTCCAGGAGTTCCACGAGCTATTATCATCCGTGGGTGATTGTCAAAATTGGTGTTCTTTGGGGCAAAGATGGTAGAAAAGTCCTAGATCACCTTTTTGCTGATACCACTTCTCTAAAGCCTCCCAACACAATTTATTGAATCATTCTTTCCTTACTGAAAATTGGGAATTGATAATAAATTCTATCAATAAGATCATTTTTATTTTACTAGTGTTAGGCATTGTACTAATTTACTTTCTCTTTTTTTTTTTTTAGCGGCACACCAGGCTCAGCGGCCATGGCTCATGGGCCCAGCCGCTCCGCGGCATGTGGGATCTTCCCAGACCGGGGCACGAACCCGTGTTCCCTGCATCGGCAGGTGGACTCTCAACCGCTGCGCCACCAGGGAAGCCCCTAATTTACTTTCTAATGGTAAGTCATTGTTCAGTGATTAAGTAAATCTTATTTAGGGACAGGATATTTTTCTTAGTTTAGTGCTACACAAAACTTGCTAATATTTGACTCAGGTCTGTAGTTCCTGTGCTTGTATGTATGTCTGTGTGTGTACTCATATTATTGTTGAGTAGCCATCAGTCTTACAAATATGTATACAATTTATATAGACTTAAAATGGTTAATAACTCATATTCTCATTTAAAATAATTTAAATCCTTGGAATTTATCAGTTCCTTAATGATTTTATTTCAATCAACCAGAAATCCATCGAGCCTAAGTGATTTTTCTGAAAGATGTCAAAAATCCTTTAAAAATATTTTCTATGTTTATTAATTTGGGAATTCAATCTCTCAAAGACAAATTTGATACTTAAAAATATTATTTATCCTATTGAAAAATTTTTATTTATCACCACAGAGCTATGTATATTAAATGCTTATATTTTAACCTCTTCTATATCTGTGGTTACATCACACTTCTCTGATTCCTAATATTGTATGTTTGCAATTTTTCTATTTTTTCTCAGTCTTGCCAGAAGAGAAAAACACTATTGGGCTTTGTCACTTAAAAAGTTAATATTAATTTATGTTCCTATTTTCTGAATGACTTTTGGCTTTGGAAGATTTGTTCTTTTTTATACTTTTTCTAACTTCTTGATTTTATGTATTTAAATATTAAAAGTATTTCCCTCTGAATATAGCTTTGGCCACATCTCATAAGTTTTCATGAATAGTGTTCTAATTATTCCATCATCATGAATTTCTTAATAACTTATGATTGCAATTTTTATTTCTTCTTTGGCCCACAAGTAGTTTAAAAAGTATTTCACCACATATCCTTTTAATAGAAACTTGGGTCATTGTTAAATTGTTTTTGTGCATTATTATCTGAATATGTATTGTACAACTTCTGTTTTATGTGATTTAGGCATTATTTTTCACTCTTGTTGGGGAATCTTATTATATGATATATTCTTATAAATGTGCCACGAGCACAGGAAAACATGATTGTATGTTGACATTATAAAACTTTAACATTCTTCTACATAAATTATCCCGCTTTGTTGTATTGTTCATGTTATCTATATTAGTGGGTACCCGGAAGTTTGTCATAATAACATTCAATGCTTTTTAAAATACAAATTTCCAAGAACCACACATGCCCTACCTAAATCAAAGTACCTAAGGATTGCTTCCAGGATTATTTATTAAAAACTTGCCTCATGGCTCATAATGAAGTTGGGTTTTGCTCGTTTATTTGTTTTTGTTTTGTTTTTCCTCTACTTCACTTGTACATATTTTCCCCAGCAGCTGATATAAGAATTTCTCCTAAGGAGAATTTTTAGAGAGCAAACACTTTTCAAAGCTTATTTAGTGGTTGGTCCTCCAACAGCCATGCATGCGTGAAAGCCTAAAGTTGTGATAAATAAGAGTTAAAATGATCTGCATAAGAAATGACACAAGATTTAGGATTATGGGGGGAAAGTTCATCAGCTCTAGAAGGCTTTCTAGTGGGCAGCTGTGAGATGCAGTTTTTTAATAGAGGGGTCATTGTTTCCTTCCAGTGAGAAGGTGCAATTTGAGCAAAGAGAAGAAAGAGACAAAAGATTTATCCTCGTGAACCTGTGGGGGAATTAGCAGTGTGGATATCAGCGGTAACAGAAAGCCTGGAATTTCTGAGAAAACAGGTATGCTTGGGAAATAGGAAAAAGCCAGAATGACAGAGCACAGTGAGTACAGGCAAGTGTATGTATGATTGAGGCAAGGAGGGAATGACTTGAGGTCATCCTGAGAACTTTGCCTTTTATGCTGACCAGATGGAGAGTTTGAGCAAAGGAGTCATATGACCTGACTTATTTTTAAAGGATCACATTAGTTAATGCATTGAGAATAGACCCAAGTGGGGTGGGACTAAAGGTAGGGAAACCAGCAGGAGACTCTACTGTGGAAATCCAAGAGAGCAATAATAGTGCTCAAATTGGGGCTGTGGTAGAGAATCAGGCGATAACGAGCCAGATTCTGGGTTGATGTTCAAAGTGTATCCAGTAGAGGTACTGAGTATCGCTATGGACCCACAAGGAGCTGTAAAGTCAGCGTACCTCCTTGTATCTGACTCAGCCCCCATTGGCTGCCTCCCCACCTTTCTGTGACCATGTTACTTGCTTTGATCCTGTGAGTGGAAGGGACATGGCTCACATCCTCCTGGAAGCTTTAAGAGCCTGTCATGCTGCTTCATATTCCTTTTCTTCTGCTGTCACAACCAGCAGCGTTCTAGACAGCGGTTCCTTGATCAGCCTGGGCACAGAGTGAGGTTGATGCCAATATTGTGCAGCTTGTGGGGGGACCTGTGATAGATGTACAGCAGGTGAAAGAAATAACCCTTCCTTTTTAAACTATCAACTGTTTCCAGCAATAACTTGCAAATTACAATATAACTAATGAGCTTATATTCTAAGATCCGAAAAGATGTAAAAATGTAAAATATTAGTAGCATGTGTTGGAGACTACTGGCTGCATCTGACAATGTTCTACAAAAAGAGATGAGCTTAAAAAGAATTTGCTGACTAGCAAACAGAAATGAAAGGGGATGAAGGGAGTGGAAGAATTTGGTGATTTTTAGGGTTAGAAGAGGTAACTGCTTTTTACCACCTACCAGTACGTAAACTTGAGAATGTCTTTGAGCAAAGAAAGCCTTTTGGCAAGGATAAAATCAACAGTAAGCCCCTCAATCCCATTGTTACTACCTCTGGATGGATTATGAGGGTATACAATTAATTTAGCAGAAAATGTCTCAGGAAAAAAATACAGCTTTCCCACCAGTGCTTAATAAACTCAGGGCATCTGCAATTAAGTCATGTCTCAAAAAGAACTGTAAGTATGGCTATTGGCACATGAAACTGACTGGAATCAAATAAATAAAAAGGCTGCCAAAGCTTTCGAGACAGTCGTACTTCCAAAAATAGCACTAAACTAAACTCAAAAAAAAAAAAAGAATTAAAATTAAAGAAAAAACAAAACTGTGATTGAGGCTTTAAATAACCTTGAGGCGCCAAGGATCAGGAAGCAGTCTGACAAACCGCTTAGACTCCAGGAAGGGAGGATGCTCTAAAGCTCCCTTCGGAAGTAACTAAAGACAGTAACGTCAGAGGCAGGAGTTCTCAGAAGGTGGAGCCACCAGTCCCAGAGAAGAGTGAGCTGGGGGAACCTACCCCACAAGGCAGAATCGAGGGCCAATCAATGCATTTCCTACAACCAAAGGTGTAGACCTTCCTGACTGCCTGTGGGCTCTCAGAATGGCTCTGGACCAGTGATTGTCTTGTCCCCCCCCCCTTTTTTTTTTAATTGACGTATAGTTGCTTTACAATATTATGTGTTTTAGGTATACAACAACATAGTGATTCACAATTTTTAAAGTACATCCTTTTTGAATCAAAATAGCTACGTTGACTCAGTCTCTGCTCCACCACCATATGTTCGGTGCATGGGGTACTTAATAACTTATGTTAGTGTTTATAGGTTTCTCCATCAAGTAGAGCTATGTTCACACCTAATATCACACCTGGATCACCTCTTCCTATTGTGCATCATCACGCATCTTAATTTATTATTGTGAAAGATTTCAAACATACTCAAAAGTTAAAAAAAAAATGTATCTAATGTACTCCCTAAATATCCATTTACCTAGATCCAATATTCCTCTTCACGTTGTGTTCTTTTCTCTAAATTCTCATTCTTCCTCTGTTGCCAGTAAGTCTTTCTTAGTAGTGTGCAATTTAATCATAGGGTGTCCCTGATTAACATAGACCTATGAGCTACATTAGTTAATGGAGTCTGATACCAACATGAAAATAGACAATAAATCAATGCAACAACAACACTTTGCAGGAAAAAGAAATATGTAACTTGTCTGTGCTTATTATTATATATAATAAGACTGGCATTTCAAAATATGAGACATGATAAACTATTTAATATACCATGTTAAGACAACAAAGAAAAAACTTTACTGGTTAAACTACAAAAAACATAGAATTTGTATGCCAAAATATATATTAAAGCAACCTAAACAACTTGCAACCGTGGTACATTTTGGTGACAGTTTCACTGTAAGATTCATTGCACTCAATATATAAAAAGCTATTATAAGTCAATAAGAAGGTGTGACTTCCAATAGTAAAACTATAAATTTTCATTAATCGTGCAAAATAAATCACATTACTAATGAAATGTTTTTCACCTTTTCAGTAAGAAAGTATTTTTACCATTAACGTCCATTACTAGCAGTAGTCTGGAGAAAGAGTTTATTTCAATTACCATTTGTGCTTGAAATGGAAACTAGTACAAGATTCCTGAAATAAAATTAATATGTATTAAAAATTAAAGTGGGCTACCCATTGATATAATAATCTTACTTCAAGAAAGTTATTTCTTTCCTTTCATTCCTTCTTATTTCCTTCCATTCTTCCATCATTTTTTCTTTCCCTCTCCCTTCTTTTTTCCTTTCTCTCATTAATTTGCTTAGCCAATCACAATAGCTAATACGTTCCCTTCATCCTCCCTGTTATTCCTCACAGCAATCCTGTGAAGCGGACACTGATAAAACCCCATATAAGAAGTCAGTTAGAACTACTTCTGATGCCTTCATGAGGAGATGGTCAAGAAGATCATGCTACACACTCACGTCAAGCATAGAATCAGTTGAATAACTGAAGCAGGGCAATCAAGGCCATTCAGAGAAAGGCTGGATTGAAAATACATAGTCAGCATTGGAAGAAAAAGAATCTTTGGTACATTAGCTGATAATCATCTGTCTCTTGGAGCTCAGCCGGTACCCTTTTAAGCTCCCTTCCTGACCAGGCAGCTCTCACATCCCATGTGGTCAGCTTTGGATCAGGTGAGGTCTTTTGTGAGGTAGCCTCTTCCCACCACTGGGGTGGACAGAGTGCATCAGATATTCAGAAATTGAGATATTCTCTCCAGTCATGTAATCTCAAAACCACATGTACCAAATATGTCACTGAATTAGCAAATAATGTTTGCCAGCTCACAGTGAGAGTGTGTAACTTGTCCAACATCACATAGTTAATAAGTTATAGAGAAGGGCTTCAACCTGGATCTAACTTCAGAGCCCCAGCTCTTCATCATTATACTGTACTATCTCATTTATGTATGTACGTACTTATTTATTCATTCATTCATTCATCCATTGATCATACAATTACTGAGTTCTTATCATGACTCAAATATTGGAGAGGTTATTTTTAAGGAACTTATACCATTTTAGAAAAGATTTTAGAAAATTTTAGAAAAGATTTCCTGCTCATCCCAGCGTTTAAACAGATTAAGGAAATCAATAATGGAAGAGTCTCTAAATTCCACTCTCTCCTGGTCCTGCAAATGTCCTCATTGTTCAAGATCAAGCAGACCCTCTGCCCACCAGATCTCTGTGTTCATGCTACAACACCAGTGTCTCACTGTGTAATATAAATATTTGATCCTATTTAAAACATTGTAGGCATTGCTAGAGTAGGCAAAACAATAATTGTTTGTGTGGGTTAGTGGAACTTTTCCTGAATCTCTGAACGGAGTACCCAGGGTTACCTTCCTCACCCTTGAGTATGTCCGCACCCCTCTGCCCAACACCTCCCCAGTCACAAAAAGGAAAATATCTGTAAATGCACTGTATTCAAAATAAAAGAATTTATATTAAAAAAAAAAGAGATGAGGCTTACTTGATTTCACTCAGTCAACTACTATTTAGTTAAGCCTTCTCATTGGCCAAGGCTCTGAGCTGTTATAATTGGCAGGTTCTTGCAAGGACCTCAAACCCAGTAAGGGCTATTTTCAAGCTACTGGAAGGAATTCCTAGTGGTGATAGTAATGAGAGTTCTCACTTGCAGTGGTGATTTTCCCACGCCTAGAGGTGTTTAAGATTGAGCGAGATGGCCAGCTGGAAGTGATGTAGCAGAAGGAATTTGTGCTTCACATAGGTAATGGGACCAGATGAAATTAGATATAAATATAGTGTGTGTATGTGTGTACGGAGATGTGAGTGTGAATCCTCAGTGACTACAAAAGACCATTTTAGAGATGTCTTGAATAGGTACTTATAAAATGGAAATGTCATAATGCCATCCAGGTTTTTTCCTTTGCTTATCCAACCATTATCAGTTGATTTATTTAATAAAACGGGGGACCAAGAAAGACTGGAAATACAGCCTCCAATAGAATGCTCTCATGCTGTGATTGTTGAAGTGATAAGTAATTTGCTTTTAATGCCAGCACATACCACTTAGCACCATATTTAACTGAAGGATGAAAATCACTCATTTGTCATCTACTTGCTTAACTGACAGTGTAATCTATCTATTGTCACTGAGCTTAGTACAAGGAAAATTGAATAGATCTCATTTTTAAATTTACAGCAAGCATTTAAATGTTTAATTCCTTCTTATTTATATTTTTATTCCTTAATAAAATTTAATTTCAAATGGATAATCTATTTGGACAATAAAAGCACAGTAGGTACTAGCAAAAATGATCTATTAAAAGTATTTTTTTTTACTGTTTTCAATTATAACCATAGTTTGTATTGTGTGTTATCTCTATGTGAGGAAAAATATCAATGTGAATGATACAAGTCAGTGAGAAACTACAATACTAGAAAAGAAGTTATCAGTGAAATAATCAAAAAAATGCATGAGTTTATAGATAAACGAAAGCTTATTTTACTAGTAGATTCTTGAAAAATAATTATTAGTATTGTAATTATCCTCAATATACTGAGAAAAAATAACTGAATTCACAGAGATATATAGTCCCCTATAAACCTATCTTGAATTTTGAAATAACACTTTGCACGGTATATGAATATGTGTACACTGCTAATGGAATATTATACTGAAGATGTTCAAGTTAGAACTCAGTTCTTGCAGAGCATCTACTAACAAAGACCATCCCCATCCCTCCTTATCCATGGGATTATTGTTTGCAATTCATAAAGGGCCACAGAAATGAGAGGAATTGATTATAAGAATAAAAAGGTCCTTTTTTCCTCCATTTATTTTTCTATTAAGAAACTAATCCTACATGTACATCCAAAAAAAATCTAAATCAAATAGTTTGTTTCAATGCCAATGCAAATGTGGTATTTACTTCAGAGATAAGATAGTACCCAAATCTTATTTCAACATTGGACTAAGTTACTGCACTGAGTCTGTGAACATTAGAATGGGCCTTCTCAACAGGAAAGAACTCTGGAAAGAACATGTTAGTAAATCTCTATCCACCACACTACACACACACACACACAATATGTTAATGAAAGTGTTAGACTCATATGTTGAAGCTCTGTAAGATCAGTCCAATGGCAAGGAAAACAACTATAAAACAACTAGAGCAACAAAACGTTCTGTAGACTTGATTTTAAAATACTGAACAACTCCTGCTTTGCAGTAATGTGGCAGGAGACTTTTTGGATTAGGAAATACACTATGGCCATGGGCATCCTTTAGGGGCAAGAAAATATTGTTTTTCTGAATTATACCAATGCTTTCATTGGGACCACCAGTCCCTAAAGGAAACACACAAAAAAGAAAAGTATCAACTGATTGCTGACCTCTGCATGGTTCATTCAATTCACTGCTGTACAACACACTAAATATCAAGTGAAGTGAAACCTGGCTTATCAGTTTATGCTTTCATCCAATGAAAATTGACAGAACACTTACTAGTTCAAAGAGCAGTACTGAGGACTGGGGCAGGTACCACTAATTAAAGCAGACAGTGATCCCTGCCCTCGAAGAGCTTACATTTTAGTGAGAAAAGCATAAATAATAAAAGTGACAGGGGAGTTCCCTGGCTGTCCAGTGGTTAGGACTCTGTGCTTCCACTGTAGGGAGTGCGAGGGAGTTCAATCCCTGGTCGGGGAAGGAAGATCCTTCATGCCACACGGTGCAGCCAAAAAAAAAAGTGACAGACCTATAAAATCAATAGGTGTTTTTATTAACTCAGTTAAGCAAATGATGGTTCAATGAAAAACTTACCAGATCACTTGTTCAACTACATTTGCTTTATCAACTTGACCTAATAATCTAATGAAATACAGTTTAGGAGGCAGAAATCTACTTATATGTATACATTTATCCTTCTCAGTATATTTTGTATTGATACAGGTCTATCATAGAACTTACTTTACTGTATCCAGCCCCACTTTTTCAGGAGGAGGGATGGGCTTCTTATTTATACTATAAGTGATAACACCTGGCCCTAATCCCTTCCCCCACCTCTCCTTCACACCATCTTCCCAACAGGAAATGTTTTTTGGGCCCCTGCATAGGGCCAAGAATTGTTCTAAGCTCTGTTAATAAGAAGATACATTTGAAAAATTCTCCACACAGGTAATTCATGCTCCAATGGGGAAGGCAAAGCATGTAGTTAGAATAGAAAGCTATTCGGTGAAAGTGGAGGTGAGTACCTGATGACCAGAGCTACGACCAGGTAATTATACTTGCAAGTGTGGAGGTGAGGAATGCAAGAAGTCGTTGACACTGACAGTCCCGTATCATTTTGAAGGAAGAGTCTAGTTTCCTGAGTTGTGCAGGTGCAAGAATTTAAGCCATTAAAACCTATTTAGAATGTTCACTAGTTTCTGTGAAGTTGAGATCTGTTGTCAGAGATGTTAATATATGTTGATCTGCCTTCAATAAGAGCTATAGAGGATGAAAAATATAGACAGTATATGCATATGCTAATTTCTGCCAATAGAGGGAACATCTAGTGTAATTCAATGTCTTATTGTAAGACTGAAGATATCCTTATAGTTAGACAATAATTAAAGATGAGGATTGAAAAATCACCAGGATGGGATGTGTTTATGTTTCCCAGTTACAGGTATCAAATTTGACCTCTCTCATAAACACTGCTTTTTGTTTGAGAGAGGTGACTGTTAAAACACCTGCTTACCCTTCCTTAAAAACGCAGAGGAGGACCAGAGGGCCTAGATATCCTCTGTATTTATTGCTCTATAATGAGGACAAATGATTCTTAAAGATGCAGGATTTTTTTATAACCCATCAACCCTCTGACAGTTCTTTGTCCTCTTGTGATCCTAAGTCCTATTCCAAACCTTCAGTTGAAAAAAGGAAAGCAAGGGAGTAAAGACAAAAAGGAATAGTCAAAGGAATAGTCTACTTTGGTCCTTTTAGAAAGAGCTAAGGTGGATGAGGGGAGCCCGAATGGGAGCCAGCCAGTTTGGGGCTGTTTGTTGATATCTTAGAATACAAAGCATTTGTGCTGTAAAACAACTAATTTAAGTGACTTGATTTTTTTTATTATGTAATTTTTCCATGTTTTTCCTTGAAATTTCTTCTAGAAAAAAAATGTGAAATTTTATGCTAAGTGAAGGGGAAAGGGGATTTATTTAGGCTTGGTTATATCATCTTCTAGCCATTCCCCTTATTCCCTCCAAAGGAAAGAGTACTGCTGGGGGAGTGTGAAAAATGATATTCTATCTCTCTTCATACTTCACAGGAGCCAAGTAGCTCTTTCTAAGCTAATGAAGATGAGTCTATGTTCTCTGAAAACATATTTGGGACAATCACGACGTCCAGCTGTTGTTTCCAGTACTGGTTACTGACTTCTGGTAAAGGACATATTATAAGGCCGTAGATTGAAAAGGAAGTTGAACTTAGTCTTCTCACCATGACTTGTGGACCTTTAAGAAAGCAAGAAGGAAGAAGCACTTCTAAGTTGAGGCACTCAGGTACAGCAACGAGTAAAATATTTAATCGGGGGAAAATACCTTTTTGTTTTAATGGATTCTTTTCAATCCTCTTGATTTAATATCTGAGGAGTCTTCCAGTGCACTGTCCATTTCACTTAGATGCTCCTGAATAGCCGTGACCACTTCACTGGGGATAAACTTTAAGCCACTGATATCACCAAACACCTGAAAAGTGATGACAAAATGGCACATGTTAACTTACCACACTTCAAGGAAATATTTAGGCAGAATGAGCAAAACCTGTGATTTTTCCCCTGAAGAAAAATTACAGCTTGGAAATGCCCTGAAATGCCATTATAGTTAACCTAATTCCACATTTTAACAGGAGTTTTCAATTTAGGTTTTATGGTTTGGTTCCATTTCTTTCTTCTTCTTCTTTTTTTTTTTTTTTACATCTTTATTGGAGTATAATTGCTTTACAATGATGTGTTAGTTTCTGCTGTATAACAAAGTGAATCAGCTATATGTGTACATATATTTCCCATTTCTTTCTGACTTTAACAGTAATTTAATAATACAGCAAAAATATAAATAAGCATTTGTATAATATTTAGTAATACAGAGCACAGAGTCATAATTAGCAATTTAAACACATGTGAAAAGTGAATTATCCTAATCTTACAGAAACCAAAAAATATCAAAACAAAATACAAGACTGGGATTTTCTTTTTTGCAATTAATAACTTTCGTGTGATGAAATGGATAGAAAACAAAACTATCAGGGGAAAACATAGGACAGCATTCCTTTTAGAAGGAACTCATTGTCCCAAGAGAAGCTTTCTGTATATACAAGACTAATTATCTTTGAGCGCACAACTAGCAACCCTACCAACATCCTGTTTCACTTGTCACACAAAGTTTGGGTTTATTTTGGGCTGTTTATAAGAATCATCAATTTCACTGACTTCATCTGGCTCTCCTACATCTTGAAGGTACGCAACATTTCCAAGAATTCTGCTGAAGGACTGTTTTCCCCAGAACTTATAGTCTCTTGAACTGAAGGCCACCCCAATGAGAAAGGCAGGGACCCACATCTACATCCACTCTGGCAAACTGAATACATTTCTCTGGATAAGAAAGAGGACATCTACTGTAATTCCTACTTATGTGGGTTAATAAAAAACGTTTTGTGATTAAGCAGAAATAGATATTTGACATATACAACTAAATAATGTTGAGAAAAATAGCTGTCTTTGGACACCTTGATTTCTCCTTTTGTTGAATCTTTCTTATCAGGTTTTCTTAGAGTCCACTCCACCCACTGTTATCTAAAATTGTGTCGTACTTTTCCATTATTGCTTCCCTGTCATTCTTCTTCTTCTTTTATTTTTATTAGAGCTTTTTTTTTTTTTTTTTTTTTTGGCTTGGCTATGAAACTTGCAGGATCTTAGCTCCCCGACCAGGGATGGAACCCAGGCCCTGGCAGTAAGAGAGCCGAATCTTAACCACTGGACCGCCAGGGAATTCTCTCCCGGTCATTGTTCTTAAACATCTCTCTTTTTTTTGTAATTTCATGATACACCTTTCTTTGCTTTTCTTAGTATATGATCTTTTTAAAACCTAAGTTTATTGGGAAACATTCTATACCACAACAGAATTTATTCGGTCTTCTTTCTTATCAAGACTATCTGAAAGTGTAACTCAGAGCTGCAATTCTAGAGCTTTCTCCATGCCTTCTGTGATACCTTACCATTTAGATCCTCATGTGGTGGAGCATGCCAACTGTTCTTGAAATTTCTGAAATGCACCTTCCTAATATCAAGTGGGGTGGCATTCAGCCTTCACCAGAATTAAGAATTCCAGAATGACAGTCACTTTCCCCTAAGTTGTCCTGCCATTCACAATCTTTCTTTGTTATTGAGAATTTGAATCAGAATAACAACTTCAGTCGCCACTTTATCCTCTAGGAAATGGATTATTGGGATGTTTCCTTACTCAGTAGTATGTCTTTATTAACAGGAATTCCTTAAAATGTCCGTATGGTGTGAGCAAGAAGGGACATGAGAGCAGGAGTGGTTTGATTTGCTCAGGATTCTAGGAACTTCCCCAGTTATCACCTGGACTAATTACCTGGAAGCATTTCTTTACCCTGATGCACAGGGCCATGGACTAACAGCATGGCGCCTTCTGGGATGAACTGGTTTTTTAAAAATCGCTCCTAAATTTTAAACTATTCCCCTTGTCCCCATCACAGCTGCCACCATAATGTGTCAAAAATGTACTTGTATAAAATGATCTGTACATCTATGTGAATATACATCAAATTAACAAATATACTTCAGCTTGACAGGTTTGGGAAAGAGGGACTAAAAATACAACTAGCTTTAATCATAATCGCTAATGAAACGTACTTGTCACTTCTTAGTTAATTGTTGTGCAAGACAATTCACTTTCCAATTACTCTGTTTGTTTAGAGTCACATATTTCAAGTGATTTGTGCTAGAAGAATAAGCTCATAATATTATAATCATTCTTATTTTATGAGTTTCACTGATTACTGGGAATAAACATTGCTAGAAAGTAAATATTGCAAACAACTAAAATCTCACAACAAGCTTGTATTTAAATGTGCCCGTGCTTTGAAAATAAAACACAACCTAGTCTTGCAGCATTTTCCAAAGGCAGAAAATGACAGTGAACTAATGATATCCATGTGACCTCATATTTCAAACCTATCTCTTTAAGTTACAGAGAGCATAGTTTGTGTAGCTATAGCCAAAAAGGTTATCAAAATGTTGGGCAAACTTCCCATTCATTGCAGTGGTGGCTTTCTGTTTGTCCTCCTTTTCTGGAGGGCAATTTGGAGATATATATTTTTGTGTATAAGAAATATGCTATCCTTTTAAATTCTCAGATTCTTTGGCCTAGTAATTCCACTGTCAGAATCTAGCTTTAAGAAATAATAAGGAACGTCAATGAAAATGGCCAAGAAAGAAACTTCAAAGTTTACCCATTCATAAAAGAAATTTTAAAAATGGTAAAAAAAAAATAAAAACCTCTCATGATCAACTTTTTTGGGGGAAAACTAGATCTAGAACACTATGGATGAGGCAAAAGCCACCGTGAACTTGGTTAGCCACTCATGTCCCCACCAGCACAGTGTTACAGATGTATGAATGTGAACGAATAGAGTGCAAGCTTGGGACGTCTCTGTGCCTATCGCTAGGCACTGTGACCGGCAAAGGGTTTCTGCAGAGACAGACAAGGGTCTTTCATGCGGTGTGGATGTATGGAGTTGGTGGTGAACAGAAACACCCATGGCCATGGAGTCAACATATATGAGCTCTTTCTGCCTTGTGCTTGAAGCAGGACTGGCCTTCTCTGGTATAAAGAAGTCCCTGGATTTCTTAGAAATTGTGTTAAAACAGGCCTTAAGAAAGAGATAGCTAATTGACTGCTAATAAGGATAGATATACCCTCAAGTGTCTATTTAGAAAAACGGAGTTGACTTTATTTGCAGTCTATCTGGTAGAATGGGTCATACGCAGCTCCCCAAAACACACATTGATAAGGTTTTTCTTTTTTTCTTCTTATAGAATGTTTTCTCCCTCTAAGTTCATAATTACCTTATTTTTTCGTTTCTTTTTAAAGTATATCTTTATTACTAATACTTCCCAAGCTAACAGATTATTTTTATTTTTTTTACATCTTTATTGGAGTATAATTGCTTTACAATGGTGTGTTACTTTCTGCTGTATAACAAAGTGAATCAGTTATACATATACATATGTCCCCATATCTCTTCCCTCTTGCGTCTCCCTCCCTCCCACCCCCCCATCCCACCCACATTGATAAGGTTTTAGTGAGAGGCCGTTATAAAGATGGTAAGGAGGCTGCGGAGGAGGAATCATAAAGCAGATATAACATTCGGACAGATTTTGTTTTAATTTGCCAACTTAACAGAGGACCCGCGTATGCATAGCACTAATTCACTGACAGCAATATTTGGAGGCCTAGTTAAACTCATTATGGCTCCATAGCGAAATAAATTTTTTCTTCAACAGAATTCAGATCTCTGTACCTGAACTACAGGAATCTAAACTAGGGGTAAAGAGTCTTAAAATTAGATTACAATTGTAGATTTCAAAATATATATATATATATATATATATATATATATAACTAGAAATAATATGACAGACTAAATAATAGGTTGAATCAGCATTATTTTAGAGAAAGGAAGTTTTGCATTTTGAAAAAGTAGAGCACAGATGTTAATTTCCTGAAACAGTTAAATAAGGGCTGACATTTGGATGAATTCTCTGGGATTTAGTGATGATGGCGTGTTGGCAGTGGTGGCCATGTTGATCAACACTGCTGTGAAAATAATAAGCCAAAGTACGCAGTCCTTTCATTTTTTCATATACTTTACTTGGTTGTAAAATAAAGAATATTCAATGTTCTTAAGATTAAATATCTGAATATTGCTTCTGAAGGAGCAGCTGTCACCTTAAATCTAAAGTCTAGTTTGTTTACTGGCTGCATTTTATATCCTTTTGAAAATGACACAAAATGGCTATGAAATCATCGTTAAGTATTCTACAGGGGAATATAAACGCCCTTTGGTTACAGTGCATGTATCTTTATACATAATTCCAGTTTATTTTCCCTGGAATTATGTAAAAAGCCGTTTCTCATAAAGGTAAAAACGCTAGATGTTTCTGAGTTGTAATTTAGCATCAGAGTCAAGATTGTTTCAGAAAAAAGCTAGTGTTACTCTTTCATGCCTTTTAAGTGTCACTCGGCATATACTATATGTGATTTTGCACATAAAATAAACTTATATGCTTTTATGTCAGTGTTTTAGTAAATGTAAATGCGATTAAAATAATTTATAGGATACAAATATGTAAAAATAATTGACACTAAGCAACTGGTTTTTACATTGTTTAATCATATTATTATTAAATAATTATTTCAGGTCATTATAGAAGAACTTGTTCCATAAACTGAAAAGGAAAAAACTACTTCTGTATCTATGGATTCTTAGAAGAAATCAATTCATTTGTAGATAGTTCTTAATATTGACACAATTACAAAATGCACCAAAATATTTTCATGGTATTTCTGTACATAAGTAGAAGGAAAACTCATTATGTTTAGGGTTTTGTGGCTTATTTTGCTTTGTTCATGAGTGAATTATCTTTGACTTTTTAAGAAATCAGTGTTAGGCAGCCTTGTCATATAGAATCAAGATAAAAATCACTGATTAGTAGTATCATGGCATATTCTGAAATGCTCAAGCACTGACTGTTGGATGCATGGCTTTAAAATATATTTCAAATGAAAGGTACAAACTTCCAGTTATAAGATAAATAAATACTAGAGAGAAAACGTAGAGCACGATGACTGTAGTTAACACTGCTGTGTGACATAGAAGAAAGTTGTTAAGAGAGTAGATCCTAAGAGCTCTCATCACAAAGAGAATTTTGTTATTTTCATTTTATTGTATCTGTATGAGATGATGAACATTGAACCTATTACGTTAATGTTTTTATACCTTAAGTTTATGCAGTGATGTATGTCAATCATTCCTTAATAAAACCGGGAAAAAATAGATATATTTATAAAGCAAAAAACTCAAAAATTTCCCAAGTCTATAGTAACTTAAGATTAAGAAATAAAAAGAAGCATAAAAATAGTTTTCACATTTAGAGGGTCACCTTTCAAGTTACGGTTTCCAAATTCCAATTCAATAAGAAAAAAATATACAGAAGTAAAAGTGAACATATTTTTACTCAGCGTAAAACATTCATTCTTTATTGACTGTGCGATAAAGATTTAATTTTTCACCTCTATAATTTTTATATTAGATATTTAACTATATGTTTCAGTTAGCATGTCAAGGCTTATTTTTTAAACTGCTTCTTTATACTTAATATACCTTTTAAAACATTTCCTATGACGTAGAATCCCAAGACATTTTTCTTCTCCAATATATCCTATGAATATGTATTATTTCTGATAGACATATAAATGCAATAATAGAACAAATCTTTCCTACAACTTTCATAAGTTCAATTATTTGGAGAGTCAAAGGAAATCTAAGATGCTGAAAATTATTTTATGAGTAAATATTTTCAAAAATATGTATGTGATTATTCTTTTTCTTACATATGCAAATAAAAATATATGGTCTATAAAAACAGGAACTACCAATGAATAATTGTCTCAAATTATGAGTACAGATGAAGTATGGAGAAATTTAATATTTACAAGATTGAACAAAAGAAGTTATTTTAGAAAAGACCTGCAGTAACTTTAAAATGTTTTCTAAAATCACATCTTAATACGTAATAGGTACAATCAAAGTAGTTCTTCATAATTTTCTAAAGAAACCAAACATAGTTTTACTAAAATTAATTTAGTCACTAACAGTTATTTTTTGACCCATGAAAATAGGTCAAATAAGAAAATAGCTTTTTAGAAGTAAATAGCACATTTTCTGAAAATGTGTCTGAAATCTGTTGTATTTATTTTAAAATTATAGTGTGCTAATTTTTTTAAAAACGATGCTATTTTCCTCTTACAGGTTACCAATTATATATATAAATAATAAAGCAAGCCTGCCGTGAGAACCATCTAGCTTAGTTTTGTGAAAAGCAAACCATGTCATAGCAAGTCACACTGACCTAATTATTATAGACAAATAAAATCACTTATTTTGACACATACATATGGGAATAATAATTTTGTCAAGTAATTTTAAAATAGAGATAAATCCCTGTATATACTTAATATATATTTAAGTGATTAGTAAATGTGTCTATTTTAAGACTTTTCATGGTAGTATGATAGGAGAATGTCTTATAAGTGCCATTATATTCTAATTTTAGCCTGAAAATTGAATTCTTCTTTGCTTTTGCATTCTGTTTTTTTATAATATGTTGTTTAAAATGGGGTCTATGTTTTAGATACGACAGAATGATGTCCCTCTACAGTTTACTGCAACAGTCAATCATTCTTCAGGAAAAGAGGTGGCAACATAATACCAGGAACTTATTTTTAAAAAAATCAATTGAAGTGACAGCTGTTAACTTTGAACTTGAAAACCCAAAATAAAAGACAATCCTGTCCTTGACATTTTTAACAATATTTTATGCAAAGCCATAAGTACTGCTATTACTACTTCATGTTAATGTATATTTTCAATAGTGTCATGTAAGCAATTGTGCCCCAAATGTGCCCCAAAGATTTACTGCACCTTCTCATGCAGGTGTTGTGCACAAAATATAAAGTTTTCTAAACTTGGGAAATGAAAACGGGACTTTCTTCTATTTGCAGAAATGAGTTAATTTTAATATTTTCTTTAGGCCAGTTTAAACTACGCACAATGAGAAACACAGGGATGGCTTTGCCCCTTCCCATGAACAATGACTTTCAACAAATGGAAAAACTGGATGGAGGAATTCCCAACAATTTACATGTTTAATGAATAACTTCTGTAGACCCAGAGTTTTCAGTATTTTCCTATTGATTTCCCTTCCACATTTTTGTGTATTTCTCTCTCTCTCTCAAACACACACACAGCAAATTAGTCATTGTAACAGATGGATATGGGAATTTCCAATAACAATAAATAGTCTTTTCTGGAAGATGTTACAATAGAAGAGTTAAAACTGAAAACTCTCAGTTATTTGTATTCTGTTTTTGCCGTGCAAGTCATTGATTCAAGGACAGAATACGATTCTTCCCTCCATTTACTCAAAGCTTCATGCAGGCTTGCAAGATAAAGCTTCCTCTGCTGCCTTCTCGCCGAGGGTCATACAAGTGAGGCTCGGCCCCTCTACACCTGCTCTCCCCACCGGTGGTCACTCAATTCCATGAGTGGGAGAAGAATCCGGAGTTGAGTCAAACCCATCTAATCATAAATTGTGGTTCCGTGTTTTGTTTTCACCTTTCTTCTCCTGCTGCTTTTTCCATCAGCAGAGCACTTAATAAAATCACTAATTGGTTAAGCTGTTATTTAGGCAAGTATTAATATTCTCATTTTGCAGACAAGGAATCAGGCCTCCTGCTGTGTATCTCCTGGCACTGGGTAAGGAGCTCTTCAGATGGGAGATTCAAAGTAGGTGAGCCCGTCCTCCTGAGGCTGAGAGATTCGCCGGAAGCCGCTCGGCAGGGCCTCACAGAGACTCTGTTACATCGCTGAGCTCCTGACTCCCATTCCTCTGCTCAGACCACCAGGCGACACCGCCTCTAACGACAGAGAAACCCTTTTCCCATTCCGCCCCAACGAATGCTCCAAGGGCTTTCTTAATTGCGATGGATACCCTGGGATCGGGAAGCTTATTTGTGATTTGATGAGTCTGCACCAGTCTTGCCTGGGTTTCTAGGTTTTGTGGCACTAAAAACTTTAGAAAAACTTTGTACTTAAAAAGAAAAAAAAAAAAAAACCTCAAGCTACGGAACGGAGACAAAGCATTACAGGTACACACTACCGTATATAAAATAGATAACCAACAAGGACCTACTGTACAGCACAGGGGAACTCTACTCGATATTTTGTAATAAACTATATGGGAAAAGAATCTGAAAAAGAATAGATATGTGTATGTATATATCTATAACTGAATCACTGCTGTACATGAAATTAACACGATATACTGTAAATCAACTATACTTCAATATAAAGTTAATTCATGAATTAATTTAAAAAGTATTCCTCTGCGGAGAGTCCATGGCATTGCCCAGCCTCAGAGGAGTTGACAAAAAGATAATTCAAGAGAGGCCCTCACCTCCTGACAGACCAATGACCATCTCGGACAAGCGTGGAGGGGATTTTATTTTTTAAGTTAAATACGTAGAACACTGTAAGATCTGTGTCATCTTCGTCACGGGCCCAGATGAAAAAGAAGTGGTGAACATAAATCCATAGGAAAGATAGTTTGTAATAATATAACTTCTATTTCAATCTGATGGAATCTGACCTTTTCAGTGCAGAAATCATACTGTTCCAAAAACCATGGCTTTTCACAAAAAAATGAAAAACTTGAAGATAACGTGCTTCGAAACTCAAATTGCTAAGGTTTTCTTGAGGAAAAAAAAAGAAAGAAAAGGTTAACACGTGACCTATCTTTCATATCAGAATTAGGAGAGACTTAGAAATCACTGTCGTCACAAGCTAGAGCTGTGTTAGATGCAGAAGGAGCTCGGAACACTAGGTACTCTATTTTACAACCACCCTAAAACTTCTGAGAATAGAGTTCAGGTTATAAAGGTGAAGCAGAATTTCACCCATTTTTGTTTCATGTTTGTTGCCAGATCTAATTTGTAAATATTAAATTAGGTCTAGAGGCAGCTACCTGTTTCTTCCCCTATCAGAATAGCCCATCAAAATACAGCATGGATCTTACAGGTATCGCTAGACGGATCTGAGTCATTTCCTAAGCATAGGTGCCCTCAATTCGCATAATATGGGCGTTAGTGGAAAAGGTCTCATGGTACATAATTAACCATCAAGTAGCATAATTTGACATCCAGAAATTCAAGGCAACTTAATAGGTTTCCCTGAGCAACAGCTTTGTGCCTAGTACAGAGACAGGGACTTCAAAGGTGGGAGTTAACTCTAATCCAAGTAGATGACTACTTAGAAACTACAATTTTCAAAGTTTAATAGATGCGTCTTCAGTCCGGAAAGTATGATCTATCTAGGTGCTGTGGTTGGAAATTTCTTTACCATGCATACATCTTTGGGAAAGATAATACATGAATTTCACTTCTCACTGAAGCTGCAAAAGACCAGTCTCAAATCCATTCCAATTTCAGATTTTATAGCTCAGAAAGCCAGTGATAGATCAGATGTGCCCGTTAGGGGTCAGGAGAGATATAAAAGAAAGTAGGAAGATTGTTGAGTAGGCTGAAAGAAAACCTGCCTAGTCTTCAATATGCTCTGGGACTGGGATGATTTGACGGTTCCTGTCCTCTGGGACACGCAATTTAATACTGGAAACAAGTTTAGAAAGGCTAACGAATAAAATCTAGTGCTCCTAAAAAAGTGTCAGAGAAGGTGCAAAGAGGCTAGGTCCCTTCAAAATGGATTTCATAGAGGACAAAGCAGGTAACATAAAGCACAAAGAAATAAGTGGGTAGGCTTTAGACTCGGACTGCAGAGGGAGTGGGACCCTGTGCCTTTGCTGAGATCTGAAAAAGGGGGGAACGCTGGTTTAGTATTTGTTAGCATCTCTGTTGGGAACAGGCTTAGCGGGGTCCAGACACACTTCCACCATCATATAATCCAACAGTGTGGAAAACACAGGCAACCAAAACCAGATGGGTCCTGCCCCACCTCTCAATCCTTCTAGAACCTACTTTATTTAATCTTTAGCATAATGTTACTACGTTTGAAAAAAAGTTGAATGAATTTAATTGTGCGTGATCCACAATACTCTGAACTGTTTATTGTGCCCTTTTTAAAAAGAACTAAAATATATTGCCAATGTTATCTCGTTCACCTGTCCCAAATACCTGTGAGGCAGGTAGTATGAGTATTTATAACCCAGTTTTACAGATAAGGATATAGGCAGAGGAGTGGGAAATGACTAAACCAAGGTCCTAGCGCACATGCAGGAGCGAGTGAATTAAAGCCCTGATGATTGCTTTGCTTATGAGAACAGGTCACCTTGAACCTCAGCTTCCCAGTCGGACCCAAGGACTACAAGCTGCAAGATGTTTTGCAGCAGAAGGGCAGATATCCCTGGCATCCTGGCTTCTCCAGTTTGTTCAGCTCATGGTGTGCAAACATCTTTATGCACACGCTTGTGTAAATTTTAAAAACAAAATAAGCCCTGGCAGTTTTGTCCCACAAAGAGGTTTCTAAAGCAGATGTTGCCAAAGTCTGAAAAAGATCATACACAGAAGTGCCAATACCAGCCCGGGACCCAAGCCCGCAAAGAATTATGTGGGATATAGTTCTCATCCACCTACCTGCTGCCTTGCTACAATATACACAATCCCCTCTTATATCAGGGAAAAGGAGGTGAAATGATGCGGACCCTTGTCTAGCACATCTCTGTTTCTCTGAGTAGCGAGCCCACGAGAATCACTCAAGTACCAAACTCCGTCATGGGCTGGTTTTGTAGAAAGGAGAAGCACCCTAGCTGCAAGGCGGAGCTCTAAACAATTAAAAAGTTCTTCAAGGTTTATTCAAAGGGCCTTTTATGAAGACACACTTTCATCAACTTCATAACAGAAACAGCAATAGCTAAATTCCATAGGGAAAGTGTGATGCGAACAGAAAGGTTCTTACTCTGCAAATTCTTAACAACGTAGTATTGTGCCACTGCAAAGTGAGTTTCATGCCACCAAGACCAGGGAATCGAATGTGATACACATCTGAATTCTCCTTCTCCTCCATCCTTCATTCTCTCCAAATAAAGGGAAATAACACTCTTTCTGACTTCATTATTCAACAGCAATTCTGATGCTAATGGGAGCCTCAGGTTTCAACATGCCCTGCAGTTTGGATTCTGAGACTTTGAGGCAACATAAGAGATGTTTTTTAACAAACTCAGCTCACCTAAAGACTGACATTTTAGGAGGAAACATGACTTTAGGATCTTTGCCAAATACTACTCTAAAAAGTTTTTAAAGATTTAGAGAATGGAGGCTTTCCTTTATTTTTTTAAGATTTGTCTCATGGAAGAAATACGAAATTGCACCATCTCGTTCATTTTGTGTGAGATCATCTAAGCAAAGAGCTGTGTACTTTCCTGTGGCATCGAAGTATCTATGGACTGAGATATTTCTTCTTCATCAATCCGCTGATGTTTCCAAATATTGACTGAGTCAAAGTTATTGCAGGCAGAATCCTGAATTATTTCACGTGATTTTTTTCCTGCCTTTCTTCCAATAGCTCAGAAACATTTTTTTTTTCTTATGCGGTACTTTCGTTTCTTTAGGAAAACACTAAAATACATCTTCACGTCCTCTACAGTACTAGAAGCATCAGTTATGATATGTTTGCAAAGTAGTTTTGAAGCCTTTTAAATCAAGTATAAACACACTCACATTCACGCACTACGACATACACAGCATTTGCATTAAAATATTTTCATATATACTCACCTCAACAATTGCACCACTAGGGAGCCTAAGAAAATGGCGGTACAGCTCTTGGAACCCACTGGGATAAACAGTGTACACTGCTATATGAGAAGTAACATCTCCTGGACCAAGTGCAGACACAGAAGTTTCATTTTGCTGTTGGAGGTCACAGCTGGAGATGCTGGACTGGACGCCGCCATGGCTTTTCCAGATATAATCATACACTGCCACCTAGTGAGACACAGAGGCCCCCCACCCCACCCCCCAGCCCCAGAAAAGAAGAGAAAAAAATTAATTAACTTCTGGCAAGAGCATAACCAATTTTAAATGATTCTGCAATAAATCTGAAAGTCTCTGCCATCTGCAGTGCCTGTACTCCATTCCATGCATATTTTTATGACATATATCTAAATAGTGAAGGAAGACAAATCCCCGGTGTGTGCTCCGAAAAGTTAATTCTACACAGATGAAGCTGTAATTGGCTCCCATATTAACCCAGAGTAGGAAGATCAAGCAGGCTGCGGCAATGACAGTGTTGATTAAAAAAAAAATGCTTACGAATGGTTTTATGAATGAGTGTTTGTGCTTTCCCATCCAAAATAAATCTTTGCTCTTTTTTGCTTCTTCGTAGTGTGCTAGGTGCTAAGTCTCTGGCAACACCAAAACAGGGGGCAAGATAAATTAAAGATACATTTTACCGAAGTGCACAGGGCAGGATTTTTGCATACTTTATGTGTTTACCTATTATTTTTTCTTTGTGACGATTCCATTGTTCAATACAACACACCTTGTGGGGACTTCAGTAACATTAATTGAAATATGAATGAGTTCAAAAAACACTGTTCTATTGCTGGTCTAAAATATTGGCAGTGAAAGATTAGATTATACCGCTGTAAAGATTTTTTGAGGCTGAAAAACCTTCTAGTCTCCAGATATCTTTGTTATCTTTTCCTGCAACTGCTGAGCTACAGAAATGCTTTCTAAAATTTTCAGTTTCCATATTCACATACTCCAGTCATTTCAGAGGTAAATAAAGGAAAGTATTCAATTGATTTCTTTCTTCACTGGCTCTGAGTCGGGAGGCATTTATCTATTGTGGCAGAAAGTCCATGTCAAACACATTCTCCAAAGTTAACTCCTTCTAAGATAATTTACAAGTACGTTGAATCCTCAATAATATGGAAAGTTTCAATAATGTGATAGAAAGTTCTGGCCAATTATTATTTAATTCAAGTCTATAATTGACAAACTTTCAAGATTCTAGCTAGTGATTTTTTTTCTTTGAAAATAAAAAGGTAAGATTAAAATCTGGATGAACAGGTAAAGAAGCAATAAATGTCTTGAAATAGCTTGAATGAGAGAAAAGATTAAAGTTGGATACAATTAAAAACAGACATTGGGCTTCCCTGGTGGCGCAGTGGTTGAAAGTCCGCCTGCCGATGCAGGGGACACGGGTTCGTGCCCCGGTCCGGGAAGATCCCACATGCCGCGGAGCGGCTGGGCCCGTGAGCCATGGCCGCTGAGCCTGCGCGTCCGGAGCCTGTGCTCCGCAATGGGAGAGGCCACAACAGTGAGAGGCCCGCGTACCGCAAAAAAAACAAAAAACAGACATTTATTGAGGATCCGTTCTACGTTAGGTTTTGAGAAAATATAAACTTCGGGAACTAACCACCTACCAGGAATTCACAATAAGAGATTGGCATACATTTAACTTAAAGCAAGTTTGATTGTGATGAGTGCACAGAAGCAACTTAACCGAGGAGACAAGGAGGCTTGATTTGGGTCTCAAAACCTTAGCGGGATTTCAACAGGTATGAAAAGGGCCATGGGTGTGTCCAGCACTGAGATGCAAAAGTACATGGCGGGCTCAAGGGCCAATCCACAGTCCAGCCTAGAAACATCATTTGTACTGTGAAGATGCAGGATACTCTACTAAGGTATTTGTAATGTAATCCATAAAGGGGAGAAGCTATTGGAGGTTTCTGGGCAGAAGACAGGCTTGATTTGACTTGTATTTTAGAGTAGTAGAGCTAAAGGCAGAATGCCAGGTAGACCAGAGGATGACAGATTGGAGACCATCTCACCAAAAGTAGGTGATGAGACCCTGCATTTGGGCAGTGACAGTTGGACTGGAGACAGAGTCAATGATTTCTTTTTCTGAGATAGAATCATCAGAGTTTGGTTGCTAGCTGTGAGCTTTGAGTGATAGAGACACCTCAAGGTGACAACAGGTGCAAGAGCCCACTGGACAGGGATGCCACTGCAATGAGACCATAGCAAGCAGGCAGGACAGGTTTGAAGACAGCACTGACTACATCTAAAGAAAGAATTTATTAAGCTATGTCAAAACTGTGGGAGCAACGATGGGGACATGAATCCATTTATATAATTAATTTTTAATCTGCATGATCGCCTGGTGAGGTTGTTTAGCAACACCACAACATCCTCAGGTAAAATCAGGAGGTGGATGATGGCAGGCTGCTCCTTCGGGCCCCTCAAGAAGTCTGTGCTTGGAGCCAGGATCAGAACTGAAGGCTCCTGGCTGCACACGCAGCTCCAGCCCAGGTATTACACATGTCTCTGATGTCTCCCAGCCTTTGGATGTAAAAGGATAAACTTCAGGCAAAGCAGAGCAAAAGAAATGAGATGAGAATAAGCATGCCATGTCCTGGAGAGCCATGGGGTTTCCGCTTATTCTACGAAGTGTTTGGTGGGGTGAAAGTCAGCTGGGAGCCTTGGTGGATGGGAGCCTCTCTGTCTTGGAAATTCAGTATAAAACAAACCCATCTTGCACCCCTGGACACCTGCAAGCTAAAGGACTATGAAGATGTCTACATTGGCCTGAAAAGGAGTAACTCTTGCTTTGGAAGATGATTCCTTTTAGAAGGTAAGTGACCTTGAAAATGTGGGCAGTAAACTGTGCAGAGTAGACTTTTAGAAATAATTCTTATTTTCTTTGATATGCATGTCCTTCTTCCTCTCCTTTTCAACCATCTCTAATCTGAGGAAAGAGAGGAGTGAATTGCCTTCTACCCAGAGGCATCCTTGACTGACCAGGGTCTAGGAAGAAAAGGGGTGGGTAGACTAGAAAGTAAGTCAGCATTATTGAGTGGCAGGTCTGAAGGTAGGCAGTTCACACATACACACACACACGCACACACGCGCTTTTTGTTTGTTTGTTTATGTTGCAACTCTGTCAGGTTGGTATTACTATTCCCATTTTATAGACAAGGAAACTGAGGCTCGGAAATGTTAAATAACTTGCCCAAAGATGCAGTTACATGATTATATCGTTTACTAATAAATAATCCTGCTCCTCTACCTCCGATTTCCCCACAAGCTTTTCTTACTCTCCTCCCTGGTGATTTAGGAACAAGAAATCAGAGTAGCTCCTTTGCCCCTTCCCTCTCATTTTTTTATATCCAGGCCATCCCTAGGAAGCACCCACATCCTCTGCCGGTCCATAGTCAAGTTTTAACAAGAGCAGGCCTCTTCCGAGAACGACTTTGCCTTCCAGCTCCTTCCTTATGGGGTGATGAGTTAAGCCCACTTGGCTGCTAATCCAATGACACATCGTCCAAACAGCTTTACTAGTCACGAGGCTGATATTTTTATTTCCTTTAGTCTGGTTCCTATGTTTACTTAATTTTTCTCAAATCACTCAGGTGGGGCAAAGAGGCATATATATCATAGTAGCACCTTGAGACCCCAAAAGTAATCAGGCAGCTCTGATATTTGAACCCAAATTGGTCTGACTCTAAAGCCAATGTACTTTTTTTTTTTTAAGATTTTTTTGATGTGGACCATTTTTAAAGCCTTTATTGAATTTGTTACAATATTGTTTCTGTTTTATGTTTGGTTTTTTGGCCCCAAGGCATGTGGGATCTTAGCTCCCCGACCAGGGATCGAACCCACACCCCCTGCATTGGAAGGCGAAGTCTTAACCACTGGACCGCCAAGCAAGTCCCAAAAGCCAATGTACTTTTGATTACACCACATAGTAATGTGTTTGATCACATAGTACACTACTATCTTTGTGTGTTAGTGTGTGGCTGCAGAATGGGACTGTGTCTAAACATAACTCTAGAGGCTGAATTTTCCCTCTGTGAAGTGCTCATGTGAAAGAATCTACAGGAAGAGTTTTCTGTCCTTGGTCTGTGCAGGAACCTTGCAAGCACCCTTCTTGACTCAAAAGGGGTACAGTGTCATTTGTCATAGAAAACCAAAATAGAGGCCACATCTAAATTACTGCAGCCATTTAGTTCTATTAATATCCCATGGAATGTTCTCAATCTTCTTTGAATTGGAGATTAACTAGAAAAAATACTGATGTTTTTCTCCCCCTTTTTTTTGGACCATAAAGTTCTAATACTAAGGCAATTGTGGTCATTTCCAGAATTTCTAGCTAGCAGTCCTTAAGATAAGATAATCAAACACCTGTCCACAAGGCATGTGGACCAAGTTAAACCCTATTATTTGTGCTTTATGAGTACACACCTTTTGGAAAAGGAAAAGGAAGAGTGACCCATAAAACCTCACTAGAAATGGTTAAGAATCTGCACCAGATGTTCACCCTTCAGAGAATATTTTCAGTTACCTGCTGATCTAGGGAAGGTTCTCCCATTGGCCACGAACACATCCCACCCTCCGGGTAATTGCTTTGTATCCTGACTTACAACCAAAGACAGCCTGAAGCAATTGGGGATGCTTAGCTTTGAAACCTTCTTAAAATCCTCCCTAGGGTTAAGAAAGTAGGGCAAGGTAAAAAAAAAAAAAAAGAAAGAAAAGAAGAAGCAGAACATGGATGTTTTATAACAGGAACTAAGCCTGAAGAGAGGTAGATCAGAGGATGGATGCAGAGGTGAGACGTGATGAAGAAATCACTATTTGATTTTTCTTAGGTCCTTTGGCTCATTTCTAAATAATCTAAGTGGGTGGACATAATTCTCTGCAACTCTGTTCTCCTGACTTTTAACTCTGTTTCTTTAAAACGAGTTGTTGAGTAACAAGCTCCTCAGCAAACTGGCCTGATATTTGATCACCAAGCTAAATGTTCACCTGTAAGATTTCCCGTTTAATTTTATTTCAGGCAATCTGCATAGAGGAAGGGAAAGTTTTGTTCAGGCAAATACTAGACAACCTAGACATTCTTGCCTAAAGTAGGAGAGAGATAAAAAGAAGGAAGCAGGATGTGATTTTTCTAGAAAGTGCATTTTCTAAAGATGCCTTTGCCTTCCATTTCCTAATGAGTAACGGTTAAACTACTTGGCAGCCTAGGTAATATCCATGGAAAATTGGAGTTCACTAAGTATTTCTGCAAAATGATAGGCCAGGAGACGCTTAATGTGCCCTACAGAATCTGAAGTTAGCTCCACAAGTGAAGTCTCCTGTCATCTGAAATCTCTTTCATTAAACCAATCAAATCTGTCCCTTCATTTCCATGAGAGCCCAGGGTAAGTTAACAAATCTTTTGAGACAAGTGAGTCGAGAGACTACATATGGGGCAAATCTGAGGAGCTTAGCTGACCTGGGTCTGGAGGCACAACCGCACAGAAGAACCCACCGAATGCCAGACCCGCAAACAGGAATTCTTAAATGAGATTCATCGTTCAGCAGAAAAACAAGTTAAGGGCGCTAATTCAATGGTAGTCAAACAGGCCGGAACAGGTTCAAATGCTGCATGCTTCACAACAGAGCTTAATTAAATCAGGACTATGCGGCTCTTAACTGCATTATAATAGTTCAGCATAAAATTAGGTCTAATGTGAATGTCCTTAGAGTGGATTTGTTTATGTTATTATAATTACACAGTGGTACATAGATTTACTGCATACATACATTTTTTAACAGCTCTTGGGTGGGTTTCTTTTCTTTCCTCACTCGAATTTGCACTTTATTTCCAAGTGTGGAAAGCCTGCAAGGGGGAACCAGGGTCAGGAAATTAGGTCATACTGGGTGACCCAATTGGTCTCCTGTGTATTTGAAGCTCAGAACTCCAAATAAGTTGTACGTTGACGATCATGATTTTATTCACCAGCTCTTTAGGAGAGAACACGTCGTTAAAAAAAACTGGGTCTCGGTAAAATGGGCATCTTACCCATAAATGCTGTGTTTTGTCTTAGAAAACAATGCCTTCCTTTAGAATTAATGAATGCAAAGGTATGACTAAGATTGTGTCTGTAGTTCTACAATATCACATATTCCAGTGTAAATTTTAAGAAAGTCAAAATTTCAAAGATTTGTGTCTAGTAAAAAATGGTAACTCCTCTCCCCAGGAAGGAAAAGACACAGCAGGAGTTGGTTTCCCAAATAGTAAAAGTGGAGCCTCTTCCCTGACCTATCCATAGTTTCTACTTTTTGGTCAAAGAATAGCTGGCTCACATAAGAATCTAACTTATGACCTTGACTTAGATATGAAAACCTTGGATAACATCAGAAGCTTTGGAAGCATGTACATATTTGATAGTGTTTTCAATTTTCCTCTAGATATTTTTATTTTCATGGCAGCCTATGCATATAAGCAATTCTGCACAATTCTTTATTTTGTGTGTTGCCTTGAAATAAAAGGGCAACAAATTAATAGAAGATTACCAACAGATAAATTAGTCAAGTAAAACGATTATGCCTTGATGTTTTTTTCTTTAACGTAGCCATTAGGAGTATAGGACAAGCACTTAAGGAAATTTGAACCAGTTTGAAGAAAGGTAATAAAATGTTACGTTGCCAAAAAGCCATACTTCCAAACAAAATTACCTGTGCTTAATTCAGATAGAAATAATGCCATTTGGGGGAAGCTGATATATAGCCATATGTGTTTGTATACACATTATAGAGTGTTTTGTTATCTTGAATATCTCTAATTTTGGGAACCTCAACAGCTTGTATCTGTTACCAGAAATGTGTGTTTTTCGTATCACCACTGCACAATTCTTAAGAAACGTAATAGGAAACCGCAAAGAACTTGACTTCTGGTTATGACACTTTTCAAAGCTCCTGGCAATAGAAATAAATGCAAGAAAAAGATGTAGGTTATTTTATGTAAGTAGAAAGTCACAGGTCTTTAGCTGTATCCCCGAGGTTTTCGCTTGTGGACATGTATGCACACGTTAATACTATTAGCAATACAGCTACATATGAACAAGCTACGGATATGTTTCAGAGTAAGTGGAAGCAGAGAGTACCCTGCCTCTGCCACTCCCTGTCTTGTCACCCTGCCTGGGAAGCACGGGCTACCCACATGAAGAGTGGACCACGAGGGTGAAACATTCCACCACACATCTGAGATGACAGAAAGGAAAAAGGAAGAAAGGAAGACTTCTCTGCTCTAGCCACCCACTGCCCCTTGAGATAAGTCCTACAGGTGGTGAATTCATTGTTTAAATGTAAAATAGTCATAATGACGTGGCCAGCAGTATTTTCCACTTATACACTCCACTCTATACACACACACACAAAATTTTAATTTTAAAGTCAGATTGTGTAACACGTAGAAATCAAGACCAGAGAATTTCACAATATACTCAGATTTTTAAAAGAGCCTCTTTCTTCTCCTGAATTCCAGAAAGAAAAAAAAAGAAAAAAAAAACAAAAACAAAAAAACTCCATGAATTTGGAGGTTATCTATCTATTTGCTCTAATATTTTAGTTCCTGGTCCGACAGAACTGAAGAAAAATAATTGGACTGACTTAGTTCAGACAACAAGTTTTAGTCCAATTATCAGAAGGAATGAAATCTGACATTTTTTTTTCTTTTACAGGTAAGTGGGCTTGCAATGTGGTGCATAGCTCTGGCTAAAGTCTACTCAAATCCATTAAAGCCAGTAAGCCACTAAATCACTAGTAAAAGGAACTTCAAATGTCTACCAATATAAAGATCACTTGAACTTTTTACACAAAAATTATTCAGCCACACCTCTACTTCTGCTTTGATGTGAAAGGCAGTGAAGCAGAAGACGTTTCCTTTCTGTCAGAGGATTTTTCACCTAAAAGTCACCACCATGCTGGTGACTAATACTTGGTTCTTAGCTCATCCTTTGCTTTAATTTTCTCTAATGATAGAGAAATAACAAAGTGTAAGACAAGCAGAAAATTGGGGAGGGGGGATGGTTGTCTTTATGTGTATGTATGTGTGTTTGTGTTTGACCTTACTTTCAGGATAAATTACCCCAAAACTCTGTTGCCCAAATATTTTTGTGTTACCTAAAATGAACAATACTATATGAATTGTAATGTCTTTACACGCTAAACAAATTTATTCCAAAAACTAAGTTAAGTTGTATAAATTGGCTGAAAATCTAAGAAGGAGAATTGGTAACAGCAAAAGTGAACTTACAAACATCGAGCATGGCCCTACGCGGGCTTTCGCAATGGAACTTGCGTGTATCTTCCCAGCCACCGCCACCTATTGGGCTCACTCCCTTCCTTTAAGGTGCTACTCAAGTGTCACCTTAACTATGGGGTCTTTCTTGACCCTCTGATGTGGAATAGTATCTCCACCCTTAGCCATACCCTGTGCCTTATTTTCATGGTAACACTATAAGTGTTACTTCCAACCCTACACACTGTATATTTCCTTGTTTGTGTCTGTCTTTCCGCACACAAATGTAAGCTTCATAAGGACAGGGAATAGGGTCTGACTCATAAGAGGCACTAAATGGATATTTGTTGAAAGAAAAAATAAATGAATTATGTGATTTAAATGGATTCAATATCAAGGAATAGATGTATATGTATAACTGAATCACTTTGCTGTACACCTGAAACTAACACAACATTGTTAATCAACTATACTCCAATATAAAATTAAAAGTTTAAAAAAATTAAAAATAGATAAATAAATACAAATTTAAAAAAATAAATGGATTCAATATTGAAGGCAATCTGGGTTTGGTTTGGTTTGGTTTTTGTCACATGTATCTTTGAAGCTACTGAAATTGATTCATTTTTGCCAACTGCAAAATTGATGTGTGAGACAACTGCTCTTCTATGTCAGTTTTCTAACAACATAAGGCCATTCCTTCAGAAGCATCAGGGAGGTGAACTCTCTACCAACTTTCCACAATGCAAGTTTGAACTCCCTATTTCTTAATTCACTGAAGTTTGTTCAGCTGCTATCTTATCGCATCACTCCACCTACTCCACCCACAAGCCAAAGATTGCCCGTGTCATAACTCTCCTGGAATAATACCCCTTTGCACACATATAAAACCTTTACTCCAGGAGTTACAATGCATTATACAATAATTAACTGCCTCATTAAACAGCCTTACAAGTAAGAAAGTATTATTTTGACTTTATAGATGATAAATGTGAAATAAAGGAAATAAAAATTACATCCCTACCTTTTATAAGAGTACTGAAGAGACAAGGAAAGATGAACTAAGTCCAAGTCCGTCTTCAGGCAAAGAGTTGATAGGGTTGTTAATGGTTTAATGGCAAAAGAAGATTGTATTTAATTTAATACCTCCCTCTTATAGGAGCAGGGGTTGTTTCCTGGTTATTTTTCAAGACTATAAAAAAATCAGTATGTATCATTTGTGCTTTAAAACTAGGTTCTTTTTCATTATTCAAAACCTTTTTGAGTCACTTATTCAAACTAGATGCTGCGAGATAGACAGGATAAAATATATTTTCTTGGCCTCTATGAAACTTACAATTTAGTAGGAAGAGTGAGAACAGATGAAATTAACTATAATTTAAAACTAGTAAGTTTTAAATGCCCAAGGAGGAAGTAAAAACTGTAAGGGGTTTGAAGAGGGATAAATCAAGGCTGGGAGTGACGAGAACAGATGGATCATGTGGGACACCTCCCCTGCACGGAGACTTAGAAGGGTGAGAAAAGGCCACACATGTGAAGATAGATATTTTTTATTTGAAAAATAAAAGGATGGGAGAATTTTGTGTTCATCTTTTAGCCAAATTCTAATTTGTTGACTTTCAGCGAGTCTAGGTTTCCAGAGCGTTAATTTCAGTTTCCCAATTTCATTGTCACATTTGAACATTAGATCTTACCCTTTTCTTGAATATGGTTCTCCCTTTGAGCCTGAAATTTCCAGAGCAGAATAAAGAAAGAGGAAAAATAGCATATAGAAAATTGATCACAGCAGTAACTATTTGGGGAAAGATTAATTAAGAATAAGAATTATAAATAATACTTGTTTAGGACTCATTATGTAAAAGGCTCTGTTCAAAGCACATTCATTCATTAGTTCATTCATTCAACCATTCACTCAGAACCTATTTACTGAAATCCTACTTCGCACCAGAGGATTATGGAAACACAGAATGGAACCAAAGAGACAAAACCCTTGCTCTACTTAAGCTGGCAAGCAGACAACAAATAACTAAATATATCATAAGTGCTATGGAGAAAAAGGAAACAGGGCAGGGGATCAACTGGCAGTGGGTGAAGTTGGGGAGGATAAAGGGCTATTTCATTGCTATTTTACTTAGAGTTTTTATTTTATTCATGGAAAGCCTTTCAGAGAAGGAGACATTTGAATAAATGTCTGAATAAAGTGAGGATATGAATCATGTATATAATGGGGAGAGTAGCACAATTAGAGGAGGGAACAGCTAGGGCCACGGCTTTGAGGGGAGTCCACTTGCCCTATGTTCAAGAAAAAGCAAAGAGACCAAAAGAACTGAAACAAAGTGAGCAAGGGGAGAAATAGAAAAGATCAGAACAGGGACAACTGGAGGGAGGAGCTGAGCATGGAGGGGTGTGTTGACCACTGAGGAGTAGGGCTTCTTCTCTGAATGTATTGGGAAACCACTGAACATTTCTGAATAGAGGAGTAACATATAAGACATTATTAAAGGAATCACTCAGGCTGATGTTGAGGGATAAACTGGGGATGGGGACAATGTTATGGCTTGAATTGTGTCTCCCTGAAAGATACTGAAGCCTTAATTCCCAGTTCCTATGAATTCACCTTTATTTGGGAATAAAGTCTTTGCAGTTGGTCACGTTAAGATGACTCAATAGGGTGACCCTAATCCAGTATGACTGTGTCTGTAGAAAAAGGGGAAATTTGGACATGGAGACAAACATGCACAAAGAGAATGCCATGTGAACATGAAGGCAGAGATTGGGGTGATGCATCTAAAAGCCAAGATTGCCAGCAGACCACAAGAAGCTAGGAGGGAATCAGGGAACAGATTTTTCCGCATAGCCATCAGAAGGAATCAACCCTGCCAACACCTTGACCTTGGACTTTGAGCATCCAGAATTGTCATATGATGAGTTTCTGTTTTTTTAAACCACGCAGTTTGTGGGACTTTGTAATAGCAACCCTTAACTCTTAACCCTTAACAGGCAACTTACAACTTAAAATACACAATATCTGAAACACAATACATCAAAAAATAAACAAAAAGAAAGAGATGGAATCAAGAAAAACAAGAGTCAATCAAAGCTAACCTTGAGATGGTCTAGATATTAGATTCAGAAAACAAAGACTTGAAAGCCTCTATTGTAACAATGTTTAAAGAACTAAAAAAAAAGTTAAAAATTAAAGAAAAATATGGTCTAATGAGTGGACTAATAAAGAATCTCAGCAAAGAAATGAAAACTAAAAAAAAAAAAAAAAACCCCTAAGTGGAAATTCTAGAAATGAAAAGTATGATAACTAAAATGAAAAATTTAGGAAATTGGTTCAAGATGGCAGAGTAGAAGGACATGAGCTCACTCCCTCTTGTGAGAGCACCAGAATCACAACTAACTGCTGAACAATCATTGACAGGAAGACACTGGAACTCACCAAAAAAGATGCCCCACATCCAAAGACAAAGGAGAAGCTGCAATGAGACGGTAGGAGGGGCACAATCACGAAAAAAATCAAACCCCATAATCACCGGGTGGGTGACTCACAAATTGGAGAACACTTATACCACAGAAGTCCACCCACTGGAGTGAAGGTTATGAGTCCCAAGTCAGGCTTCCCAACCTGGAAGTCCAGCAACAGGAGGAGGAATTCCTAGAGAATCAGATTTTGAAGGCCAGCAGGATTTGATTGCAGGACTTTGAGAGAACTGGGGGAAACAGAGACTCCACTCTTGGAGGGCACACACAAAGTACTGTGTGCATCAGGACCCAGGGGAAGCAGCGACCCTATAGGAGACTGAACCAAACCTACCTGCTAGTGTTGGAGGGTCTCCTGCAGAGGCAGGAGTTGGCTGTGGCTCACCACGGGGACAAGAACACTGGGAGCAGAAGTTCTGGGAAGTGTTCCTTGGGTGAGCCCTCCCAGACTCTGCCATTAGCCCCACCAAAGAGCCAGGTAGGCTCCAGTGCTGGGTTGCCTCAGGCCAAACAACCAACAGGGAGGAAACTCAGCCCCACCCATCAGTAGACAAGCAGATTAAAGTTTTACTGAGCTCGGCCCACCAGAGCAACACCCAGTTCTACCCACCACTGGTCCCTCCCATCAGGAAGTCTGCACAAGCCTCTTAGATAGCCTCATCCACCAGAGGGCAGACAGCAGAAGCAAGAAGAACTACAATTCTGCAGCCTGTGGAACGAAAATCACATTCACAGAGAGATAGACAAAATGAAAAGGCAGAGGACTATGTATCAGATGAAGGAACAAGATAAAACCCCAGAAAAACAACTAAAAGAAGTGAGGATAGGCAACCTTCCAGAAAAAGAATTCAGAATAATGACAGTGAAGATGATCCAGGACCTCGGAAATAGAATGGAGGCAAAAATAGAGAAGATGCAAGAAATGTTTAACAAAGACCTAGAAGAATTAAAACACAAACCCCTAGAAGAATTAAAGAACAAACAGATAGAGATGAACAATACAATAACTGAAATGAAAAATATACTAGAAGGAATCAAGAGCAGAATAGCTGAGGCAGAAGAGTGGATAAGTGACGTGGAAGACAGAATGGTGGAATTAACTGCCATGGAACAGAATAAAGAAAAAAGAATGAAAAGAAATGAAGGCAGATTAAGAGACCTCTGGGACAACATTAAATGCAACAACATTCACATTATAGGGGTCCCAGAAAGAGAAAAGAGAGAGAAAGGACCGAGAAAATATTTGAAGAGATTATAGTCAAAAACTTCCCTAACATGGGAAAGGAAATAGCCACCCAAGTCCAAATGACAATGAAAATACAATGATCCAAAACCTATGGGATGCAGCAAAAACCGTTCTAAGAGGGAAGTTATTAACAATATAATCCCACCTTAAGAAACAAGAAAAATCTCAAATAAACAATGTAACCTTACACCTAAGGAACTAGAGAAAGAAGAACAAACAAAACCCAAAGTAAGTAGGAGGAAAGAAATCATAAAGATCAGAGCAGAAATAATTGAAATAGAAACAAAGAAAACAATAGCAAGGATCAATAAAACTAAAACGTGGTTCTTTGAAGAGATAAACAAAATTGATAACCCTTTAGCCAGACTCATCAAGAAAAAGAGGGAGAGGACCAAATCAATAAAATTAGAAATGAAAAAAGAGAAGTTACAATGGACACCGCAGAAATACAAAGCATCATAAGAGACTACTACAAGCAACTCCATGCCAATAAAATGGACAACCTGGGAAAAATGGACAAATTTTTAGAAAGGTATAACCTTCCAAGACTGAACCAGGAAGAAACAGAAAATATGAACAGACCAATCACAAGTAATGAAATTGAATCTGTGATTAAAAATCTTCCAACAAACAAAAGTCCAGGGCCAGATGGCTTCACAGGTGAATTTTATCAAACATTTAGAGAAGAGCTAACACCCATCCTTCTCAAACTCTTCCAAAAAATTTCATAGGAAGGAATAGTCCTAAACTCATCTATGAAGCCACCATCACCCTAATCCCAAAAGCAGACAGAGATACTACAAAAAAAGAAAATTACAGACCAATATCACTGATTAATATAGATGCAAAAATCCTCAACGAAATACTAGCATACAGAATCCAACAACACATTAAAAGTATCATAAACCATGATCAAGTGGGATTTATCCCAGGGATGCAAGGATTCTTCAATATACTCAAATCCATCAACGTGATACACCATATTAACAAATTGAAGAATAAAAACCATATGATCATCTCAATAGATGCAGAGAAAGCTTCTGACAAAATTCAACACTGATTTATGATAAAAACTCTCCAGAAAGTAGGCAGAGAGGGAAACTACCTCAACATAATAAAGGCCATATATGACAAACCCACAGCAAACAACATTCTCAATGGTGAAAAACTGAAAGCATTTCCTCTAAGACAAGAAACAAGATAAGGATGTCCACTCTTGCCACTATCATTCAACATAGTTTTGGAAGTCCTAGCCATGATAATCAAAGAAGGAAAAAAAAAATAAAAGGAATACAAATTGGAAAAGGAGAAGTAAAACTGTCACTGTTTGCTCATGACATGATCCTATACATAGAGAATCCTAAAGATGTCACCAGAAGACTACTGGAGCTAATCAATGAATTTGGTAAAGTAGCAGGATACAAAATTAATGCACGGAAATCTCTTGCATTCCTATACGCTAACAATGAAAGATCAGAAAGAGAAATTAAGGAAACAATCCCATTCACCATTGCAACAAAAAGAATAAAATACCTAGGAATAAACCTACCGAAGGAGGGTAAAAGACCTATACTCAGAAAACGATAAGACACTGATGAAAGAGATCAAAGATGACACAAAGAGATGTAGAGATATACCATGTCCTTGGATTGGAAGAATCAATATTGTGAAAATGGCTATAATACCCAAAGCAATTTACAGATTCAATGCAATCCTTATCAAATTACCAGTGGCATTTTTTACAGAACTAGGACAAAGAAATCTTAAAATTTGTATGGAGACACAAAAGACCCCGAATAGCCAAAGAAGTCTTCAGGAAAAAAAACGGAGCTGGAGGAATCAGACTCCTTGACTTTAGACTATACTACAAACTTACAGTAATCAAGACAATATGGTACTGGCACAAAAACAGAAATATAGATCAATGGAACAGGATAGAAAGCCCAGAAATAAACCCACACACCTATAGTCAACTAATCTATGACAAAGGAGGCAAGGATATACAATGGAGAAAAGACAGTCTCTTCAATAAGTGCTGCTGGGAAAACTGGACAGCTACAGGTAAAAGAATGAAATTAAAACACTCCCTAACACCATACACAAAAATAAACTCAAAATGGATTAAAGACCTAAATGTAAGACAGGACACTGTAAAACTCTTAGAGGAAAACATAGGCAGAACACTCTTTGACATAAAGCACAGCAAGGTCCTTTTGACCCACCTCCTAGAGTAATGGAAATAAAATCAAAAATAAACAAGTGGGATCTAATGAAACTTAAAAGCTTTTGCACAGCAAAGGAAACTATAAACAAGACAACCCTCAGAATGGGAGAAAATATTTGCAAACGAATCAATGGACAAAGGAATAATCTCCAAAATATATAAACTCATGCAGCTCAATATTAAAAAAACAAACAACCCAATCCAAAAATGGGCAGAAGATCTAAATAGACATTTCTACAAAGAAGACATACAGATGCCCAAGAGGCACATGAAAAGCTGCTCTACATCACTAATTATTAGAGAAATGCAAATCAAAACGACATGAGGTATTACCTCACACCAGTTAGAATGGGCATCATCAGAAAATCTACAAACAACAAATGCTGGAGAGGGTGTGGAAAAAAGGGAACCCTCTGGTACTGTTGGTGGAAATGTAAATTGATACAGCCACTATGGAGAACAGTATGGAGGTTCCTTAAAAAACTAAAAATAGAATTACCATATGACCCAGCAATCCCACTACTGGGCATATACCTGGAGAAGACCATAATTCAAAAAGACACATGCACCCCAATGTTCATTGCAGCACTATTTACAATAGCCAGGTCATGGAAGCAACCTAAATGCCCATCGACAGATGAATGGATAGAGAAGATGTGGTACATACATACAATGGAATATTACTCAGCCATAAAAAGGAATGAAATTTGGTCATTTGTAGAGACACGGATGGACCTAGAGACTGTCATACAGAGTGAAGTAAGTCAGAAAGAGAAAAACAAATAGCGTATATTAACGCATATCTGTGGAATCTAGAAAAATGGTACAGATGAACCAGTTTGTAAGGCAGAAATAGAGACACAGCTGTAGAGAACAAATGTGTGGACACCTAGGGGGGAAGCGGGGGTGGGTGGTGTGGTGGTGGTGGGATGAATTGGGAGATTAGGGTTGACATATATACACTAATATGTATAAAACAGATAACTAATATTGAACATGGGACTTCTTTGTTAATGTCAAAAAAATTTATTGGCTGGGCTCACAACAGAAGAAAGACTTGTAACCGTTCAAATAAAGAGGTGAGATTATAACATGTAGAAATAAAAGTTATAACAATAATTTTATAAAGAGTGAGGGGAGAAAGTAAATGGAATTACCCTTTTGCAAGTTTACTACACTTGTGAAGCAGAATGTGGGAAGTAAAATGTGGTAGGTGTGAAATGAGAATGGGGAAGAGGGAAGTAGGCATACGACGTGTCAGATGCAAGCTCGGGAGTATAAAGAGGGAAAATGTTGGCACCTTGACTTTAAATAGAGTCTCAAAAGTTAAAGGTGCATCCTGTTAGCCGGAGGAAAAACACAAACACTAATAAAGGAAATGTAAAGGAACACAATATAATCAAATATTTGATTAACTCCAAAGAAGACAATAAAGGACAAAAAGAGGAATAGAAAAACTGAAAGGAAAAATGGAAAATATTTAGAAAGTAGAAAGTCAGTAGACATAAACCTAAGCATATCAATAATTTTTTGTTAAACAGACTAAAAACTCCAATGAAACGGCAGACATTGTGAAACTGGATTAAAAAATTAAGACCCAAACAAATGCTGTTTTCAAGAAATGAATTTTGAATGTGAAGACACAGGCAGATTCAAAGGAAGAAGATGGGGAAAAATATCATGTAAACAATAAGCATAAAAAAAGATGATGTTTTGATTGTTTGATTATGCACACTGGGTTTTTTTTTTCCTTATTTAAGAGCATCTGCATAGTCACTAATAGCAAGGAGTTTACGTGATGCATACAATAAAAATTGGTGTTTTCCCAGAGATGGATCTAATTTCTTGTTTGATTTTAAAATGACATACTTAAGATGCCACTTTACAAAGAAGTGAAATTCCACACTATAGAAACTCCCTAACAGGTTTAAAATACCTTTTTGACAAAAATGCCAACTCCATCTTTAATATCAAGGAAATCTGATTGTCCAAAATGGTACCATAGATCTGTTTAATATGTAACATGGTAACAGGTGACCTGCTGTGTAAAATTGTTCATAAGCCATATTTTAAAGGTTTTAAAAATACTTAATGTGCTTCACTTGTGATATAACTTCTAACATTTCTGCTCTGTGGTGGGGATTTATTTGTAAATAAAGGATGTTAGAATAGCAAACATATTTTTATGAATGAGTTAACCTTTTCATGGCAACTACATGTGAATGAAATTAAACCATCGTTAAAAAAAAAAAAAAAAAAGATGATGAACCTACACAGAGAAAATAAACTTCAAGACAAAGACTTTACAATACAGGGTCTTCCTGTGTGTTCTGACAGACAAGAGCAACCCTCCAGCTAAGAGCACCCAACTCAGAGCGACATGTGAGAGGTTTATAAACCCCCTTTCTTCTTTAAATTACTAATTTATGGTGGGGCAGGTGAGGAAGCAGCAGAGTAACCCTGTGGTAGAAACTGAGCTTACTAGTGCACCCATTCTGCAACTGCATATAGCAGTACTAGAACACAGAACATTTAGAATTATTTAGCATAACAAGCAAAAGAAAATGAATGAATATGTACATGGTTGAAATTACTTGGAAGACAATTCTATTTTATTTTTCAAGATGCAGGATGATGATTTATCTACCTTTGGTGGAAATTTCCAGTAAAACAGGCAGTATTGTAGACCCTCCTGAAATTTGAAATTATACTTAACGTTACTATGACAAAGGTGAATTAGTTTTAATTCTACGAGGCTTTCCTGAATTTTTTTCATTGAAAATGTATACCACAAGAGGCTTGTCTGTGCTAACATTCCAGAAATTCCTTGCATGCAGAATGTGTCTGCACAAATTATTTATTCAAGGTAGATTAATCAAGCATTATGTTAGTGTTTTATGTACGAGACTAAAACCATTAAAAATCCTGTAAAATAAAATTTGTTATTTTACTAAAACTAAATTTTCAGAATAATGAAATCAGATTTGTAACCTCTTCATATGCGAAGATACCTGGCATGCAGTGGGCATGTAATTATTAAAAAATTAATATATACCTAATGGATGAATGGCATCCTAGTAACTATAAAAAAAAGCATTTAGAATTATTGATGTGGTTAACAGAAATTCATAATGTGGTATTTCTTGACTTCTAAGAGGTTTACCTATATTAATGCAGAATTTTATACATGTTTATTTGTAAGCTATTCTCATTGGGTTCCCTACATCTAGTTCTTTAATGCATATAACTTATGTTAAATTTTTTAAAAAGCAAATGAGACAATATCAAGCAAATATTTCCTTCCTGCTGTTTTCTTAGACCGAGGCCGAACCCCAAACACTGATAAAATGTAAACATCGGATTGTTTGATTATACACACTGTGATCACAAATTCTGTGAACAGAGGAAATATTATTTTAACATTAATATAAACACACCATTGATTCTTGCCAGTGTTTTTGACTTATCATCCTTTCTTATCTCTAGAAAGCAGTCTTCCGCAGTGGTCATGAGAAATAAATTCTAGATCTGGATTCTTACCATTTGCTCAAAGTTCTTCATTTTCCACTTTCCTAAATAGTAAAATGGAGTTATTGAACAATGATTTCTAAAAGAATTTCAATCTCTGAAATGTAATAAAATACAGTAAGGAACATGCACTAGGTTGGGAATACATAAGAAATCCAAGATTGTGGGATACAATCATACATAAGTCAATATTTCCAGTCTTCTGGGTTCCTAGAGATCAGCAAACCATGATACACAATTTTTAACAGAACTTTTCCTCTTCAACTCTGTTCTAATCGGAAAGAGCACAGTGTCAAAATATATAAATGTGACCCATCAATGTGTCCATCTTAGAAGCCGGAAAATCAAGGCTCAAGTGACAGAATTATGATACCAAACGCTTCTCACTTGGAGTCTAGAGATAAGAAATACTTCAAAGAATTTTGTTGAGTAGCATGAAACTCCTCTGCTGTAGAGTTCTACTAGGTGTACACTTAGAGTCAGCATCTCTCTGTATACAAAGAGAATGGACTAGTTGGATTTGTGGATTTTTTTTTTTTTTTTTGGCGGTACGCGGGCCTCTCACTATTGTGGCCTCTCCTGCTACGGAGCACAGGCTCCGGACGCGCAGGCTCAGCGGCCATGGCTCACGGGCCCCGCCGCTCCACGGCATGTGGGATCTTCCCGGACCAGGGCACGAACCCGTGTCCCCTGCATTGGCAGGCGGACTCCCAACCACTGCGCCACCAGGGAAGCCCCGGACTTGTGGGTTTTTTATTTCAGGTGACTTATGATGACATGGAGCATTGTCTAGTTTCTCTAATTCATTTAGTTACTTGACATGAGAGTGAGTGACAAACAGATAAGTGGTTGGATAAAAGTGGGATATCGGTGCTCTCTCTTCTCTCTCTCTTGGTCTCTGTCTTTCTCACAACACACACACAAGCATGTATATGCACACAGACGTGCACTAGAGCACCTTCATTTTCTGGGTAATGAAGGCATACTCTAATTCACGTTTCAAGTGATGTCAGATTGATAGAAGCTTTTGCTGCAGTAAACACTTTTTAGTAAACTTTTAGTAATAATCTATTACTATCTCTGTCAAAACTACCCCTTTGTTTTTATCGACAGCCTGATCAGCAGCTAGACACAAATTCACAATTCAGAGTTTTTTTGTCCAGTTTTCAGATTATCAGTCAATTCTTTCAGGTTTGTTATTTTTCTCTTAAGTTTACTAAGAGAATCAAAAATATCAACTAGTACAATCTACCCACTTCCTCTGTAAAAAAAAAAAAAAATGAGACAGAGGAAATAAAACTCATGTTCCCATTTTCATTACAACAAATATAATTTTCAAGACAATACAAAAGAATTGTAAATGAAATAGTAACTGACATAATATACTACCTGGTTTTCAAAATATTTAGTATAACTCCTTGGAAATCATAAATGTATTAGTATCTCAAACAATAAGAAAGTTGGATAAAAGTTTTAAAGACATATAAACTATTAAAAATTGATTTCAAAACAGTTAAAACTAACAGTGTTGTTAAACTGCTTTACTATTTTAGCTAAGAGATATTGTCATTAATTTAGCTTCTGTTAACTTAGCTCAGTTGGAGGATATTTACAGATTTCTTAAATTATTTATGTTGAAAATGCCCAATTTAAGGTTCCTAGGGATTTTGTGGTATAATACCTCGAGCTCAGGCAGGAATTTACTTGTGGAAGAAATAGGCATTAGAGAAGATTAAGCTAGAAATTGGCTTGAGATTTACAAACTGGGGAAGAAGAGCAACTAGGGAATCAATTCATCCCCTGGAGATACTTTAAGAAAATAACTGGGAAAGCTGTGTGCACAGTGCATGCGGTGGATTCCGTCTCAGCCACAATTCTAGAAATGGCTGTACTGAGGTCTTCAGATGGGCTGCTACACTTGATCTTTTGAATCTTTAACTTTCAGCTGCTTTAATTCCAAGATCACTTAATGTACACACAGAGTTTAGTGAACACAGTACTCAATAGGTGAATAGATTAATGAGTGTCTATGTATAGGAAACAATAAAAAACACTGGATTCAGGATTATAAGGTAAGCTCATACCTAAGGTTACTTTAGATAACCATTTTGGGTTGCTATAGGAATTCATAGAGACAGTGTTTTCCTATGTGTTTTCTGCACATGAAGAAATTATTTTTTGGAAGAAATTAGGGTGTGTGGACAAGGGTGAGTGAAAAGGAGTAGCTGACGGAGAAATACGCGGAGTAAGTTGCGGAAAGCGGTAAGAATTTAGGATCAGAGGCATTATTTCATGTAATTATTATCACAAGTTCAAACCAAGAGATAACAACAAGAAGAACAAGGAAAAGGTGAAGTTTTTCTGAGGAAAATCAACCCAATTACTTACAAGGTAGAAATTCTGAATATAACCAAAGATATGTCTTCAGACATGATATAGCGAATGGGGGAAATATCCCAGGAGGAGACTAAAAATGACATGAGATCATTGAAAACAAGTAGTTGTGGGTTGAAAATCATAAACGTGTTTTTTCGATAAGGGAAATAAACAAGGCAAGCTAAAGAGGGTGGAAGTTCAAATTCTGGAATTAACTGGGTATCAACAAAGATTTCTCATGGGCTAGAAGAGAGAAAGACAGATGCAGAGAGAAGACAAGTTAGAGAAGAAATAAGCATTTAGAGAGGGCATCAAAGAGTCCAGGGAAGACTGTCATAAAATACATGCTGCATCATACATGATGGATCAGCTCCATCATTTAACTTTCCAAAAGATGTAACAATGTAGAGATACGCCAAGCATCACAGTCAGCATTAATTTACAGTGGGAGAAATAATTAGAATCTCACTTTTTCTGAAGAATAGAGTGAAAATGTAAACAATGCTTCCCTCCAGGCAAGTGCTTTATCAAGTTGACAGGTGCATTTGAATTTCCATGGGTGGAGGATATAATAGGTTATTTATGTGTCATTTTAATAGAAAGACCCAACCATAAAGATGGACAGCAGACTTCATCAGTACCGCTGTTTGCAACTAATCCTCCAATTTAGTACCCCATGAAAATACCTGCAACAAAACCTGTCCATTTTTCTTTTACATTCCATTATGGAAAAATCAATACGGGCGCTATTCATCACAAATCTACTGCTTGGCGGGTGCCTGAGCCACAGAATCTGAAAAAATGCCCCAGTTGAGCGCTCTGTGTGGCAGAGCCCTTTGCTTATAGTTTTATTCTACTGCATTCTGCCACCCAGAATGGCCCAGGTGACTTAGTATATGTTCTAGAATCTACTAAATGTTGGCCAGAGACTCTGAATCTGATTACTTTAAGGTGAACATCATCTTAGTTAAAGTCAAGAACAGAAATTAGTTGACTTCCAGACTTGAAAGATTTAATTTTAATCTGTTTTTTAACATTCAAGCAGGGGATAATAACTGGAAAATTTAGTAAAATGTGTTATCTAGTAATTAATAAATTTAATAAATAATAATTCATTCAAGCAACCCACAAACTATACAATGACTTGGTTCTTCACCATTCAACGAGTGTTATCAAAGCCATGGTCTGACGACCTATTTCCCGGGAAAATGGTTTTTGCTTTTCCTCCGAAACATCTCCACCGCCTTTCATACCCAAAATCATATGTTCAATGGGAAGAATTCTACTACATCCCAAAGTATATACATATGAATAGAATGCCATAAAGTTTATAACTGTCAATTACAAAGCTACATGAGACTAATTATCAAAATATTCAAAACTCAACACTTCTTCTATGGAAGCATCTTAAAGGGAGAAAGCGTATTCAATTCCTCTTTGTTTCCCTTCAGATCACAAAATGACATATTTGTTAATATTTTCCAGATCAATGAATGCTTAATGGAGCTAAATTTCATACATTTATTTTTGCTATTGGATATATCAGCAAAAGTTGAACATTATAGAAAACTGATTAAAAAGAACATAAATGATTCTTAGACATCAAGATTCTAAGTAACCTAAATTTAGGTTAACTAAGCATATTACATGGTGCTCTGTGCTGGATCCTGCAGACTGGCTCACTCAACATACACTCCAGACCCTTTACAGGTAGAGAAAAATCTAAGAGTGTATTTCCCAGACCGCCTTTCAGCTATAAGTCCCTCTACACATTCCTTTCTTCTTAAAGTAGCCAGGGGGATTCTTTTCTCCACAATCCATAACCCTGACTAATGAGAGATCCAAGGACTGCCCCAAGATGTTTTTCCAGTTAAGTGATAAATTGTTATTTCCATTTTGAAGTCATAATTTTGCCCTTTTGACTTAGAAGTTGGAATTCTACAAATTATCAGCTCATAATATTTCCCCATTAGCAATTTCCCTTATTGTAATGACTTTCTAAAAACCAAGTTGCTACATTTTATCAGTGCCTTTCTTCTAATCATAAGATATCTACATCTTTGCAGGCATTATCAGAAATAATCTGATACCATTTCCTAGAATGCACTGTCTCAAATAATATTTATTGAGCATTGTATTATAGCCCAGGCACATTACCAAATTATGCTGTGTGAATAAGGACAGAGTTCATGAAAAGAAAACTTCCTTCAAGATGTGTGTTTTATTTCCATTATGTTTAATTTTAGGGTGAAACAAGCAACCTCACAGCTTTCAGAGAACAGACCCACCCCCTGTACTGGGTTTGCCAGTGTCAGTGCGGAAGGGAGTGATTTGGAGTACGGTCTTGAATCCTGTTGGTCACATGTTGTACAGGCAGAACAGCTATGCCAAAGGGCTAGAAAAAATTTATCAGTGCACTCTTTTTAGTGAGCTCAATTCTAAGGACTGTTTGCTTCCAACAGTTCCTCAGGTGATGATAAAACTGATTCATTTGGAGGTAAATAAATTCTCTGATATGAACAGACTCTTTGGAAAGTGATATTACCTCTGAAAGTTTTTGATATGTAGATATGTCTCCTATTGCATGGGCATGCATACTTCCTCAAGAGTTACAGATACACTTCTAAACCACACCAAACAATTGAGCAATTAATTATAACTGCTACTCTTAGCTCTATGATTGTTTTATGTGTTTAATTTTTGTCTCACACTCCTGGCTAGTAAGCTTCTTTACTACATACTTTATATGTCTTTATATCCTCCAAGCTATTTACTGCAATTTTGGAAAGAGCAGTGGCTCGATAAATGCCAGATTCACTGTCAAGGATATTTGGTACTTTCAATGATTTTTAAAATTCAAGCAGGTTCATAGTTCTGTGACGTCTTATTAGTAATATTTTAGTTTCACTGCTCCCTGGCAATGACCTGCAGATGCTCCTTCATTAATGAGCCAAAATTGCACATTCAAAGCACAGCTTCCAGCAATATCAACTGTGTGGTGAATGTAACCTTGAAGAATTCATGGTAACTGCAATGACATCAGGAAAAGGCATGTGAGGAAATATAGGAATGGGAGATTTATGAATTCACAGCAGATCATATCTGGATTTGCTTCCATTTTTGCAATCTTGATTATTCAAGAGGACCATTCAAACATCGCCATGTCACGAGAGATCTTATCCTGGATTTTCTAAATCATTTTAATCTCTGCTTTTTCTGTCATGTGAATGATCAGTACTTCCTGGACCCAGGTGAAGTGATTATTTGTGGGTAGCTGCTGCGTTTTACTGTGATGGGTATTGAAAAGCATGTATTCCTAAGACACAACAAATAATTTTCTTTGAACTACTTTGACAACATGAAGCATAACATAGTAAAAAAAAAAAAAAAAAAAGACACTTACAGGACTCAGACAAGGATGATCAAAGTTGGAAAGGCATTTCGGTCACTTACATTAAGCTTCTTGATCTTCCATTCCCCTATTAGGAAAATGAGAATTATAGCCTACTTCTCATGACTGTACAAATATGGGATGCGACAAAGAAGTGAAATTGCTAAATCTAAGCTTTTATTATTATTATTGTAAATTGTTATTATAAAAATAACCATTACTTTTTGATAGGAACTAGATAATTTTGCTTAAGTAATTTAGCAAGTGAACATGGAATCAATAATCATCCATAGACTTCCAAAAATATAATCTTTCAATGCGTGACACTGAAGTTGGAATTTTGATGGCAGAATACAGTACTTTAGGGCCTTCCCTGGTGGCGCAGTGGTTAAGAATCCGCCTGCCAATGCAGGGGACACAGGTTTAAGCTCTGGTCTGGGAAGATCCCACATGCTGCGGAGCAACTAAGCCCGTGTGCCACAACTACGGAGCCTGCACTCTAGGGCCCGTGAGTTACACCTACTGAGCCTGCTCCGTAGAGCCTACGAGCCACAACTGCCAAAGCCCGCGTGCTACAACTACCGAAGCCCGCGCACCTAGAGCCTGTGCTCTGCAACGAGAAGCCACCGCAATGAGAAGCCCGCACACCGCAACGAAGAGTAGCCCCCGCTCGCTGCAACTAGAGAAAGCCCATGGGCGGCAACGAAGACACAACGCAGCCAATAAATAAATAAATTAATTTAATTTAATTAAGAAAAAGAAAATGCACTTTAAAAAAAAAGAGTACAGTACTTTAGAGTAAATGTAACAAAGTGGTATTTATAATCTGACCTTTTTTCTAAGAAAGCCTCCCTGAAAACTATCTGAGAATCATTACTCCATTGGTATTGACATGTGATCTCTTTATAGTGGATCCTGGGTTTCCTGCCCTTAAAGCAACTGTCACTTTTGTGCACATTTCTCCTACATGTATATCTCAAGGCTGAATATTTATTATGAGTTCAGCTGTATATTTTTAGTTGCATGCTGAACTCCGGTTTCCCTCTGTTGGAGACTGTCTTGGGGCATACACTGTACAACAAAGGTCACCAGTGTGGTCCTCCCACACAAAGGGCCATGCACTCTCAGCGAGGCTCTTCCCTTAGTGGTATGGAGGATGGCAGACGGTTTGCAGTGTTACTGCTTTGCTTTGTCAGAAATAATCTGATGACCCCAGCCTCTTCTAGAAAGCAGAGTGGGCACATTCAAAGTTGGTTTTAAGTACTCTTTTTTTATCCTGCTTAAAGACCATCAACTTGGTCACTTCAGAAATATCTGACCACATTTCCCACACGTGTGCCATGGCAAAGAAATGTAGAAATAGAGGCCATTACATTAATGTCTTAACCTCACTTATCTTGTGGTAGGCTTCCTAAGGACACCATATCTCATTATATATTCTAGGTTTCAGGACTTGGGCAAATAGAAAATGAAATGCTAAATGATGAGGCCACTTTTGATGATTTCTTTAAACTCAGCCCCTTTCCCCTTTTAGCACACTATTATCTTTGAGACTGCACACTACCACTTTTACGTGGAAACAATGAGAAGGAATGCTGCATTTGAAGGTGAACTATCATTTTTGTGTTTCTTTTTTTTTTTACGGTACGCGGGCCTCTCACTGCTGTGGCCTCTCCCGTTGTGGAGCACAGGCTCCGGACGCGCAGGCTCAGCGGCCATGGGTCACGGGCCCAGCCGCTCCGCGGCATGTGGGATCTTCCCGGACCGGGGCACGAACCCGCGTCCCCTGCATCGGCAGGCGGACTCTCAACCACCGCGCCACCAGGGAAGCCCCATTTTTGTGTTTCTCTTAATGTACTTGTTGTAATTCATATGAAAAATAGACAACCTTTGGTCTTGGGGAAATCACTGAAGTGGACCATTTGCTTATTGAAAGGGAAAGTATGATTCTGTTAAAATGTGGGAACACTGCTGAGCATAATATCAACTGCTGTCTTCATTATGTAGAGTTGCATTTCCCAAAGTTTCCTTTTGAAAAACAGTTATCATATGTACTTTTCTTGAGTGTCGTGGCAGTGAGATACCAGACCACATGTAGAGTAGAGGAAACATGCACTGTACACTCCCTAATGAGAAGGAAAACTAGTGTGGAGGGGGCAGCAGGGTGATAGGACACATGTGAAGGTTCTGGTTTTGTGAATTCTTGCAAAAGAAGCTAAGCCACATTTAAAAAAATAATAATTTGTTTCTATTACCCAGGATCATAGGAACAAACACCAGGGAGTTGGGGAGGGAAAATAAAAGTGTGCCTTGTCATCACATCACATAGGGGTAAGTAAAAGTCTCTACATCATCCCTACACTGATTTTCAAAGCAATAAGAAAACACACATAAGCTCGCATAAGTAATTTTTAAATTTAGCCACTTATGAAATACAAAATAACAGTTATACTTTAGAAATCACCGAGAGATAAGAAAATCTATACATTTCAGATAGCAAAAAGCACAGCATCAAGGAAATTCAAAAGAAGATATTATATTCGACAGTTTATAAAACAAGATGACAGAACCAATTGGTAAATGGAAGTTCTGAGAATAGTGGAAAACATTATAGATTCTCTTATTGAAGAGCTAGATTCATACTAGATTTTAAAAAAAATTCAAATACAGGCTGCCAGAAGGAATTTAAAAAAGCAGTATGAAAAGGTTAATAATAATAACATTTTTATTTATTGAGCACTTGCAAGGTGTCGGGCATTCTTCTAATTGCTTTAGTGAGATGCCCTCATCCAGTATGAGGTAAGTGATATTATTGCCATTTTTTGTTGATTTCTGCTCTTTCCATTCTAATAGACCCAATTTTTATTAAGTTATCATCCCTCCCTTTACAGCCCTGCTCAGGAAAAACTGACCAGACCTCCAGCTTCCAGGAATAGCCTCTTGGAAACCCTACCCAACATGTCACTTACTGAGACCAATGAGATAGAAAGGGAAGCTGACATAATAGTTTCCTTGCTCATGGAAATAAGACATCGTGCGTATGGGTTTGAAAACTTAAACTGCAGTCATCCTCTTACAACTCTGCATAAGGCCAGCCTGAGCACGAAACCAGCATATAGAGAAGGCACAGCAGGAGGCATTTCAAAGAAATGAAGCCAGATAAAGCCAAACTAATTTGATTTGGAGTCAGCTAGATGGTCCTAACTGACATACTCATTTTACAAATGAGGAAATAAAGAGAATTAAGTAGGCAGAATCAGTATTAAACGCTCCTAGTTTTTCTTCAAATTTGCTCTTATAACTGATATGCTAGACTAAGAAAGATTCATAAAAGTAAGTAAACAGTATGTGTGGAAATAGCAATTGATACAAAATAGTCTTCAAGGCGAAGGGAAAAAAGAATAATTTCATACCCTAAAAGGTAAACTCATGGCCACGATTACTAATTAGCTCTAGAAATATGTCTAAAATTCTTATACCTATAAGAGAACTGTGACGTCATTACAGTAGAACTCATAAACACTCATTTGAGCTTTTGGTATATCCAGTGTTCAAAGATATGTGGTATTTTAATACACTAATAAAGACAATTAGAATTAATGAATACTCCAGAAAAACACATATCAAGTTGCAAATCCCACCGAGAATAATCTTGTTTTCCAAGTGTACATTAAATATTTATATAAATAATCATGTGTTAGACCATAAAGGAAAACCTCAATAAAAATTTGAGTGAAAAAATATACAAGTGATGCACATTCTCATAATACATTAAAATAAGTTAGGAACTAATCATGTAAATTTAAATAGAAAGCATCAAACCATTTGGAGATTAAAAACGTAACAACAAACAGCATCTTCTAAATACAAGTCAGGTAAGAAAAGAAATCAAAACTGCAATTAATTACATCTCAGAAAATAAAAGAATAATATACAATGAAATATTAGATAATGCAACCAAATCTGTAAATACTTATGGACAGATTAAATCTTATAGATAGATTCATGGATGGACACAAATACTTTAAATGCCTAATGAAAAAAATCTAACAAAGAAGTTAGAAGAAAAAACACATTTAAAGAAAATATAAATAGATGTAGAAGTGAAAATTAAAGGAATTAACTTGATAATAAATCCATAGCTACACATTTGAATAAAACAAAGCAAAACAGATAATAATCCTTGTCTCATTCAGGCAAGGGAGAAAAAATTTGATAAAAATAAATGAAATTTAAACTATAAATAATAAAGGAGATCTGTAGCATATAGTGGAAGAACCCAAGTTCTACAATAATTGTGTCTATTTTCCTCTGGGTTGACAATAGGTCCTTGCTAGCTAATTGGTGTGCTTGGATTATAGGGTATTTACAGAGGAGCTAAGGAGTTATTTCTTACCGATGAAGCCAAGCCTTGCCCATCAACAATCTTTGTTTAACAGAGAGAACTCATTCTGGGCACAGGATGGTCTTTCTCACCCTGACCTGTCTTCAGTTCCAGCTCCAGTCATTTCAAACTGAAGTTCCATGAAGTGCCTCACGTATATTTTTGAGGGTGTGTTAACTAAGCAGCATGCCCAGGGTCCCATCCTAGACATCCTGAGTAGGATTCTCCTCTGCTGGGTTCCTGGGTATCCTTTTGGGGTGTATAACACAAGACAGGGCAGAAAGTGACCTCTTAAAATTTGGTTCCATTAGTGGCTTTGTGCCTTGAGGAGACCAGAACTTATGAACTTATTGATATGGATCAATGACCAGAGGGAGTTAGCAGCGGGACACAGGAGAAAAGATGGTCGCCATTAGAAGCAGCGGTGCCCTTGGGGAGACCCTGGGCTTTGCAGAACTGGTACTCAGTGGAAAGGAATGGCTGCTGCACCCCTAGGAGCCCCAGGAAGCCAAGGAAGGCGGGGGGTAACATGAGGCACCATCAGTTGACAGGACTTATTCCTGAGCACCCAGGACTCCCTGAAGATACACAGAAATACCTGATAGCTTTTGGGAGAGGGGTTTTTATGGCAAGACGGTATGCATGCCAGACAAATGCAGGTTCTGAAAATGGAGATGTTTTATATAACTGTAGTGACATATAATTCTGTAAACAAATTTATGTCTCCATAAAGATGAAAAATTCTTGGAAAATATAAATCCCCCCAAATAAGCCAAGAAAACAGCAAAAAGACAACCCCAACAATCAAGAAAGAAGATAAACATATTTTCAAAAATTATTTCGAAAAGGGCTCTAGGCCAGAGCACTTTATTGGTGAGTACCATAACATTTTCAAAAATGGAATTGTTCTCATGCTATTTAAAAACTTTCAGGCCGGGCTTCCCTGGTGGCGCAGTGGTTAAGAATCCGCCTACCAATGCAGGGGACACGGGTTCAAGCCCTGGTCTGGGAAGATCCCACATGCTGCGGAGCAACTACGCGCGTGCACCACAACTACTGAGCCCACATGCCACAACTACTGAAGCCCACGCACCTAGAGCCCGTGCTCCACAACAGGAGAGGCCACCGCAGTGAGAAGCCCACGCACCACGACGAAGAGTAGCCCCCGCTTGCCACAACTAGAGAAAGCCCACACACAGCAGCAAAGACCCAACACAGCCAGAAATAAAATAAATTAAGTTAAATTAAAAAAAAAAAAAGAATATTTTAAGGCAAAAAAAAGTAATTTTTATAAAAGTAGCATAATCATAAAATCCCAAACAAACATAGGTAACATTCTAAAAAAAGAAATAACAACTCAAACTCACTTATTACTATCTGATTAAAAATCATAATCATTATTAGGAAAAATATTCTTTAATGTAATAAAAATTTATCTCCCTCAAAGAGGTAGCATTTCTCTTCAAAACACAAAATTATTTTAGCATTGGTAAATATATTACTATAGTATATTACATTAAAAAGTTGAACGTAAAACATATTCCAAAACCTCAATAAAAGTTGAAAAGGTATTTGCTAATATTCAAAATGTATTCCTGATAAAATTCTAAGAAAACCAAAAAAAGACGGATCCTTATTTGACATGAAAAAAAATGATTTACCTTAAACCAAGAGTCAAGATAATTCTCAGCAGTGAAACACAAAAGGAATTCCAATATAAATTAAAACCAAATTAGCAGTAGTGCTATTTAAAATTGTTCTGAAATTATGAACAATTTCAATGCAATAAGATATGAATTTACATACTCAGCGTATGTAATAAATGGCAGAACAAAGAGAATAACATAGTGTGATTTGATATGGGAATTAATGGGAAACAAAACACTATAGTCTACAAGACTTGACAATATATGTAATAAAATATTTAGCCCCTTCCAAATAGATCTTAGTGTATACATGTCTTTAATAGTTAAGAGAACCTTGACTGATAGAAAAATGGTGGATTTTTCATTGGATTCTCATGATGCCACTATCAAAATAAATCCCCAGATACATCAAAGTTTTTAAATGTTTAAGGTAAAACCATGAAAAATAAAAACTAGTAATGCTCTTAGACGAATTAACTAATTTGGGGGGTAGAGAAAGACTTAGAAGTTATAAAAACAATGAAAGAACTCAGAAAGAAAAATTTACGTCACTACGGATTAAAACTCATTAAAAAGTCAGTCATTATTAAAAAGCTAGTGACAAACTGGAAACATGTTTAAACAACAAAAACAAAAAAAGATAGCCAAAAGGAAAACATTACAGCTGTAATCAATAATGAACTCTGACAAGTTAAAAATAAAATCACTAATACCCCAATAGAAAAATAGCAAATGTCATAAGTGAATAATTCACAGAAGAAGTGCAAATAGGCATTAAATGTGTGGAAATTTTCAGATTTATTAGCAATCAAAAATACAAATTAAGATAATGAAATCCTATTTCATATGGGCAAAAGAATTTTTTTAAAAAGGATGATACTTTGTGGTGCTACTGATGGGTTAAAATGTACCCTAACCTGCATCACTAGTGATAATGTAAGTTATTACATTTCCAGGAGTAATTTGATAACAGGTCTTTCCAAATTTTTATATCTTTTGACTTGGAAATTCTACTGCTAGAAAATGATCCTAAGAAAATTATCACATGTGGACCAGATTTAGGTACAAAAATGTTCTTTGTTTATTATTCATAATAGTGTAAAATTAGGGGAGAAAGTACTTAAATGTTGAATAACAGGAAATAAATTATATCAGTGTTGGTACTTCCATGCAATGGACTCTTATACAAATATTAACATCATATTTTCATAGAATCTTTAATAACACTGAAAATGCTTTAAGCATATTGGAACATATATATAGTATGACCTAAATTTTGGTGAGATTTGGAAATTACGGATCATTTCTATTTTCTCCTTTCTACTTTTTGTCTGCTCTTGAATTTTTTCTGGAATGAGTGTGTATTCATCAGCAATTAAATAAGCATCATTCAAAAAATAAATCTTTTTCTCAAGAAACAAAGGTCTTCACTTTGAGGCATTTGAGCCTATTTGTCTAATATAAGAAAAATAAATCCTGTTTCTTTAAATTCAAATTCTGTGTTGGGCCGCCCCTGGGAGGTTGTGCTGAATTTTCCCCATTAAGCAGTTTCCTAAGGAGAAACCACCTGATCAAGCACTCACTGCACCAATTTCTTCAGATTTTTAATTTCAAAACATTTCGCTTGTCAGGGGTAGACTGGGGAGCCCTGTCAGGGACTGCTGCTGTTTGGCAGTGACAGTGGAAGTACAGGAAGGAATGGAGCTCCCAAGCAAGCCAGCAGACTTTAATCAGCTTCTAGGCCTACAAGAGCCAAGATTTACAAGGATCTCACACCCCCAGGTCTAAGCAGAGTGATGCATACAGCGTAGCTGTGAGGTTTTATAGCAATGTTATCTATCACTCAGAGCACAGAGACATAAATGCAGAGGGATAGGAAGACAAGAACATAATGTTTTCACACGCTAAGCTTAATTTCAATATCGTTTCGTGTTCCTGGGGCTTCCTTATGAATGACTGTAAAACTTCATTGTTTTCGAAAATTAGTGGGTCACAAGCAAAATTGCACACTTGATGACTGATGTAATGGGTTGGTATACTGGTGGCCTTGCCTCACACCAGGGCACGCTTAAGTTGGCCCAAGTTTCAGGGAAAAGATCTGAAGAAAATGACAAAGGATGAAAGAAAACTTTTTTTTTTTTTGCATTTGACAAAAACTAAATTTAAAAAAAAGGAAAAGAAGAAAAGAAAAACACAATGCCAAGAACATTCTTAGCAGTCATGCCTATAATTTAACAGTAGCTCTAGGGTACCTCTAACTTACATGGCCAGTGTGTGCTAGATGGGACAGGGTGACACATGCAGCTTTTTTTTTTTTTTTTGCGGTATGCGGGCCTCTCACTGCTGTGGCCTCTCCCGTTGCGGAGCACAGGCTCCGGACGCACAGGCTCAGCGGCCACGGCTCATGGGCCCAGCCGCTCCGCGGCATGTGGGATCCTCCCGGACCGGGGCACAAACCTGTGTCCCCTGCACCGGCAGGTGGACTCTCAACCACTGCGCCACCAGGGAAGCCCACATGCAGCTTTTGAACTTGACAGCATTACACAGATAATGCTTGCATAATCCCCTCCCAATTTCGGAACAATTTCTTGTTGTATTATATATATTGTATCTACAGCTGTGCTATGTTGAGTGGCCATAAAACCATCCATTTGTGTAATCTCAGGGCAAAAAGCATCACAAAGGGAAGCAATGGGACTGGGAAAATGATCCATCTTCATTTATGCGTTTAAAATTTTTCTCACTGTGAGAGCCCGGTGAGGTGGATGTCTTCTTGTGAAAACCACAGAGAGCCAGCTGCCTCTTCCTAGTCCAAAAAACATCAGTAGAGACAATAACATTAAGGGTTCATAATCCCACACAGAAGTACACGATATTATCCTAACTAAATTTTCTCCCTTTGCATCCCCAAGACTTATTAATACATGGGATAAAAAGCTATGGGAGCTCTCGCTTCCGCAGTGTGTAAGATGGATATCATATTCCAGCTGTTCAATTTGGAAGCTTCTGTCCCAGATTCATCAAATTCTAGTGGAAATAAACAGAATGTGGGGATCTGATTCTCACAGTCTGTCTGAGTGCACTCTCTTCATTTCTCCTCTCTTCTGTACTGAAAATATTACCTGAAGTCACATATGTTCTCAATGTTCTCAATTTTTTACTGGCAATTTTATCTCAACTGAGTCTGTGTTTTGCCACCAGATTGTGAGAAATACCTCAAGCATTTTAAGTCCTTTCCAGGGGGAGATACACTGATTTTAGCTACACTGTCATGCAGTCTCCTTTGCTCATTCCTTTTCCAAGACCTCCACACATTCTCTTTAGGACTGCAGTCTTCTCCCTGTCAACTCTCAACCCTCTCTTGACCTTTTCTTCCTGGACTATTAACCACTATCTATGTGTTGATGACTTTCAAGTTTATGCTGCTTTTCCAGACTTCTCCCATGAGCCACAGATTTAATATCCAACTATTTGACATTTGCCGATGTACATCTATTAGGCATCTCAAATGTAACATGGCTGGAACGGAACTATTGATTTCTAGTCCCCCCTGCTCCTTTGAAAAGGAAGTTACTTGGGTCTTTGCCATCACCAGGGTAAATGACACTGCCCCATCCCCTAATTGTTCACACTTAACACCTGGTTGTCAATTCTCATTTCCTGTTCTTCACATTCTAAACCCATCCAATTCATAAAAGCTACTTCACAGAGATATTTTTGAAGAGCTCATTCATTTATCATTTTTAAAAATTTCTCCCCTGTTATCTGCTTCTCTCTGAAAAGTCAGAAGAGATTCCTGAGAGAATTGTGGGAATACAGTGTGTTTTAGGTGATGTAGTGGGATGAGGACAAAGGGTCATTTGTTCTTCTTGGCATCCTTTCACGCCTTCTGGTCATTAAGGCTACCTCCCTCACTGCCTGGTCACTGCTTGCCCAGCTGATGGCTCTCCACTTGGTCAGAATCCAGTGGTGGTCCCTGGAAAATTCAGCCAATCCTCAGCATTTACTGATGCTATTGTGACCAGGCTAAGTTTCTGTCATCACCTCCAGCCAAGCCCTGGTCTTGCTGATGCTGTGGAATGACCACAGTGGGTGCCTCTCAACTCAACTGCCTTTCCAGCTTCTTCCATCAGGGCAGGAGACCTTTGCAGGTTTGTCCCCATGCTCCCAGGAATGGGAAATCTCACTTCTACTGCATACTTTGTACCATACGTTTTTAGTGCAAGCTTAAATTTGGTAGGATATAGGATAGAGGGAGGCTGCACTTCGAGTTTCAGTCAGCTACTTTAACCTACCTCCTCTCTGGACCAAAGACTAGAACACAAGATAGAGAACTGTATATCTTAGAACCCACCTCTGTTTATTCTGATTCTACACCTCTCACTCCTATCTACCAATTCCAAAGCAACAAGAAGAAACAGGCTTCAGGCTTTTATCGTCTCTAAATAATATCTTCCTCCATCACAGTTCTGATGTCAACACTGAGCTTTTCACGGATTGTGTTTGGGAGAGGGAAACCAACATATTCATTGGGGAGGCTAAATTAGGAAGTATTTCAAAAATGTTGTGCTATTGCAATTGCATGGCTGTAATAGTTATTTGTGCATATTATTTAGAATATGAATTTTAACATCATCAACAAAATTAAGATACTGCATTTAAAAATTCAGAAAGGCAGCTTGAACCCCTGGGAATATATTCATTGAGTTCAGGTAAGAAATATTACAATGAATTTTTTGTTTTATTGCTCAGAATATGAGTTACTACAGTACTACATGTGCACTCGAGAAGAACTTTGCTGGGTGGTGCTCTAAAAAACCACTTATGATATATATGATAGTATGGTACCAGTTATGAATTACTATAATATTAATAGAGTCACTCAAGTTTTTTTGTCACTGTTTGTATACTCGACGTGAGCTTGATCTTGTTCAAATAAAACAGATTTCAATCAGATGTATCAGAAAACCCTGGACACAATGACTGCAAATGACAAAAGAAGAGATTATCGAAGGCTTCTTCTGGCCATTGTGAGCCAGTAGGAGGGAATTTCTTTTTTAAATAAATGAAGCTATTCAAAGCTTATCTCAAAGCTGACCTGAAGGGCTTCCTTGGTGGCGCAGTGGTTGAGAGTCTGCCTGCCGATGCAGGGGACACGGGTTCATACCCCGGTGCGGGAAGATCCCACATGCCGCGGAGTGGCTAGGCCCGTGAGCCATGGCCGCTGAGCCTGCGCGTCCGGAGCCTGTGCTCCGCAACGGGAGAGGCCACAACAGTGAGAGGCCCGCATAACGCAAAAAAAAAAAAAAAGCTGACCTGAATACAGCCATATCCACCAACACTCAACAAAAAGGGCTATTTACCAAAGACCATGTCCCGGCATTGTGCTTGGTTTGCACATGTGGTTATTACTGCCTTAATTCCGATGTTAGTTTTTCTCTGTATATGATCAATGTAAAACCATAAAACAATGATGTAGGATGAATGCACGTTTATAAAGTATAGCTCTCACTGTTCTTATTCTAATTAGAATAACAAATTAAAGTCACATCAATCTCTAAAAAATTTTTTCTCTGTTATTTTCTTTTAGTCCATCCATATTATTATATTTAAAGTGGGTTTTTTTATAGACAGCGTATACTTGGGTATGTGGTATGCTTTTTTTTTTCCAATTTGATAATGACTGGCTTCTAATTGGTCTGTTTAGACCATATAAGTATAATTTCATTATTCATTTGGTTGGAGTCAGGTCCACCATTTTATTATTTTTCTCTTTATCAACACCTTAAAAAAATATTTTCCTCCTTTTCTGACTCCTTTTGGAATATTTGAATATTTCCAATATTTCATTTTAATCTACATTTTGCATTTTTTACTATATTTTTGTATTATTTTGGTGTTTACTCTATGGATTAAAAATGTACATTCCTAAATTTTCATAGTCTATTACAGTTAATATTTCACCACTTTAAGTGAGACATAGAAGCCTTGCAAACATATAGGTCTCTTTACCCTCTACCTTCTATATTATTATTGCTATATTTACTACAACTGCATATATTGAAAAGTACAAGACAATGTTATGCTTTTATCTCATTTAGATAGTCATATATATATTATGGAAGTCTAGAGTAGAGGAAAACAGTCTATTATATTTACCAAGATATATACCATTTCTGTTCTACCATCATTCTTAAAGGTTCCAGTTTCCTTCTGGTGTCATTTCACTTCAGCCTAAAGAACTTCCTTTAGCCCATCTTCTGTACCTGATCTGCTGGATGAATTCTCTTAGTTTTTCCTTACAAGAGGATGCTTTATTTAACCTTCATTCTTGAAGGATGTTTTAACTGGATACAGAATTCTGACTTGACAGTTTTGGGGGTTTTTTTCAACATTTTAAAGGTATTTTTTCACTGCATCTACATTGTTTCTAAGTAATCCCCTATATGCAACGTGTCATTTTTCTCTGGCTGCTTTCAGGATTTGCTTCTCTGTCTTTGATTTTTAGCAATTTAATTATGTTTCAGAGTGCGGTTTATTTTGAGCTTATCTTGATTAGAATTTGCTGACCTTCTTGAATCTTTTTTTTTTTTTTTTATTTTGCGGTACGCGGGCCTCTCACTGCTGTGGCCTCTCCCGTTGCGGAGCACAGGCTCCGGACGCGCACGCTCATGGGCCCAGCCGCTCCGCGGCATGTGGGATCTTCCCGGACCGGGGCACAAACCCGCATCCCCTGAATCGGCAGGAGGACTCTCAACCACTGCGCCACCAGGGAAGCCCTTGAATCTTAAATGTACGTTGTTTATCAAATGCGGGAAGTTTTCAGCCATTACTTTTTTTTTTTTCTGCACCAATCTCTCTTCTCCTGAGACTTTAATTACACAACTGTTAACTATTTTGCCAGATAATCTGAACTGTACATAAAGCTTCTGATAGCCAACTTCAAGTGTTCAGATTTCTTCTTCCATTAGTCATATGGCCTATGCTTTGGGATAACTCTATGATTGATCTTTTGAGAGGTTTTATCAAATATCTAACAGCTGCAAAGATTTCTTGATAAACATTACATATATAATTTTTAATTTTATAAATAATAAGTACAAATAATGAGCATGTACAGTCTTCCCATTCCTATAGTGACATTTATGAAAGGAAGTTGACACACATAATCTTATTCTCACATGTGAATTTTAATGCTCTGATCTTAACATCAAATAAACCCTGAGTTTTTTGGGTTTTGATTTGTTTAACTACAGCCTGGTGGTCTGTCTGCGATAAACTTTACATGTGAGGAAAAAATAAAATTGTATTTGCTGCTTGCAGACTAAATAATTCTTTTAAAGAAGAAAGTTTACTGATGTGGTAAGCAACATGATGCCTCTTGGGATGAGGGATGACCTGGCTAAAAGCACCTCCTGCTTCCCCTCCTCTGTTTCTTCATATTCTTTTAATTAAGAAGCTTGCTGATGAAACGTTCATTAGCAGGCACATTTCCTATTCTTGGTAAAATAAGGTTATTTTAAGAAATATAACAGGCTCAAGGTGTCACATTAAATATGAGTGCCTCATCTCTCCTATTTCATCCTTCAGGTGGCATATGAAAACCTTTCTGTTTCTTCAAACTGTTCCCTTACTATGATCCTGGTAACATAAATATATATTTCCTGTTGTAGGAATGCCGTATACTTGGATGGCATTGCTATATCACTGAGCGTGTCATGGGATAAGTCTGTTCCCAGAAAGGCAAGACCTGAATTTCTCCCTGAAATCAGTTATTCACCCTGTCAGTCACCATAGCTCTGCAAATCACCATGGTAGGGGGTGGGGGAAAGACGTGTCTCTCAGAGCGGAAAATGAACTCAATAAAGATCCTAGTTTGCCACCATCAAGGACCCCTGGGAGAGTGTTTCCAATCTTATTGGTTGTAAAGAGTTTCCTTTGTTCAGCAGCAAGCTGAGAGTTAAAAAGCAAGGAAGTAGGAAGTTCCTAAAAATTTATAAGGGCTCTTTGGAGTAAAGGTGTGGTAGTTGTGTCCCCGAAGTGATATTTAATAGGGCAGGGTCTTCCTACCGAGTAAATCAGCAGGATCATAAAACGGCTGTTAGCTTGAAAAATTTTCCATTTTCATCTTGTTTCCCCGCTAAGTGTTTAACACATTTTTTGTAAGTTGAGGGCTACTATGTTGAAATATCCAAGGAAAGGAAAGATTATCCACACTTCTGTTAGAATTTGAAAGTGGAAAGAACGTATTTGCATTTCAGCCAGTTCACAACTGTAATTGAGGTGAGAACCCCAAAAGGAGGTGACATCAGGAGGACACTTCTGGCATCACACCATTCAACCAGTAACCACACATGGAGATTACCTTTTCAGTGGTGAAGTCTTAGAGGGTTTCTTTCCTGTAAATTTTAAGAAGGAAACAAGTTCTCTCACGCCATCCCTACCTGATGTGGTCCCTAATGCTTCAACTCCTATAGAACTGACACATTATCACATTAATAATTGCCCCAAATTGTCTCCTACTTTTTTAAAGGATGTCTATGGTTTCTACCTATTCTAATAGAATTGTATGTTCTTTGAAGTTAGGGATGTGACTTAAAAATGGCTATTTTCTTGCAAAGATTGTAACATACTGTGCTGTGATATAACATATTCAACACTTTCAAAAGGTAGATGGTAACCTAGAATTTAAAATTATTTTTAATGTTTCATTTTAAAAGGTAATAGTTTAATCACTAATCATTAGAGAAATGCAAATCAAAACTACAATGAGGTATCACCCCACACCAGTCAGAATGACCATCATCAAAAAATCTATAAACAACAAATGCTGGAGAAGGTGTGGAGAAAAGGGAACCCTCTTGCACTGTTGGTGGGAATGTAAATTGATACAGCCACTACGGGGAACAGTATGGAAGTTCCTTAAAAAACTAAAAATAGAACTACCAGAGACCCAGCAATCCCACTACTGGGCATATACCCTGAGAAAACCATAATTCAAAAAGAGTCACATACCACAATGTTCATTGAAGCACTATTTACAATAGCCAGGACATGGAAGCAACCTAAGTGTCCATCATCGGATGAATGGATAAAGAAGATGTGGCACATATATATAATGGAATATTACTCAGCCATAAAAAAAACGAAATTGAGTTATTTGCAGTGAGGTGGATGGACCTAGAGTCTGTCATACAGAGTGAAGTAAGTCAGAAAGAGAAAAACAAATACCGTATGCTAACACATATATATGGAATCTAAAAAAATATATATGGTTCTGAAGAACCTAGAGGCAGGACAAGAATAAAGACGCAGACATAGAGAATGGACTTGAGGACACAGGGAGGGGTAAGGGTAAGCTGGGATGAAGTGAGAGAGTGGCATGGACATATATACACTACCAAATGTAAAATGTATAGCTAGTGGGAAGCAGCCGCATAGCACAAGGAGAACAGCTCAGTGCTCTGTGACCACCTAGAGGGGTGGGATAGGGAGGGTGGGAGGGAGACGCAAGAGGGAGAAGATACGGGGTTATATGTACACGTATAGCTGATTCAACTTGTTATACAGAAGAAACTAACACACCATTGTAAAGCAATTATCCTCCAATAAAGATGTTAAAAAAAAAGTAGTAGTTTAAACTATATCATGCGCAACAAACTAGCAACCTGTCTCCAGTTCTTTTGTGAAATATAATGTTATATATTAGTATTATTGAATTCAAATAACTGTGGAGGGAAGAGAGAGAACACAGGTGCTTGGAACAAAAAGACCCAAGTTTCAGCCCAGGCTTTGCCTCTTACCAGAAACTTTGCCCAAGTCTTGGAGCCTCTCTTCAGTATGGGTATAATCATCAAATAGGAAAAGAGAAATCTTTCACGTAAAGCTATAGCAATTCTTTACAATTATCTATGTGAAGGTGCTTTAGTAAGTTCTTTATGGTGGTAGGAGTAGCTGCCCTGTGTTAATAGTTACACCAGGACCGCGAAAAGCACTTTTAGAGAATTTGCAGGAGAAGATGTTCTTTAATAGGAGGATATAAAAGCATTCCAAGTTAAATACTAAACTTGATAAAAGGAAGCAATGTAATACGCCCTAGATGTATAGTATAAGCTGTGATATCCATAGTCACGTTCATCTACGTCAAATGACTTAAATAAGATATCCAAGAGGGTACCTGATTACAAACTATAAAAATCAAGTAATTTTCCTTCTTCCTTTAAGAGAATATTGCCATTTAATAAAGGAAAAGGTACCAATGATTCAGTGATAAATAAGCAAGAAACCTAAGGATAAACACACACACACACACACACACACACACACACACACACACTCTCTAAACTAAGACTGGAAATGTTCCTTCTCCTTTATTGCACCGATTCTATTCAACCTACTATGTGAGCTCAAAATTCAGTAATGTGCTGACTTAAAAAGTCATCTAGGCTTTCAATGAAGCTTCCTTTCTTAAACTAAAACTGAATCTTAAAAGCCGTGCCAACGTGTTTTAAGTCTGTGTGGCTGTTTCACATACAAAAGCACAAGTGTACATTTCAAGGTCATAGCTTCCAAATATCCAAGCAAGGGAAACCCTCAGTGTTCTTTCACTTAGCCTACACATTACTTCAAACACTGTTGTTTATAATAAAGCAATAATGAAAATACCAAGTCCATAAACCTGTGCTTAACGGCAGGGGTTTTGGGCTCCCAGGTCTTCAGACCTGTACTTTACGCAGTGATTTATACCTAGTGGAATTAAGGAAACAGTATAAAGAGGGGGAGAAAAGGAGGGAACACTCACTCAAAGGGGCTGTGTGTGTAAGTGTCTTTGTGTGTGTGTGTGTGCGCGCGCGTTATATGTTGTCACGGAAAAAAAACAGCAGGAAGAGTCAGAAGATCCAGGGGAAAAAGCTCAGAGACCTTTGGCCAGGAAACCACTGCCTGTGGCAAAACAAACAAACAACCCATATGTCTGTAAATACTCTGAAAACCCTAGAGCAATATGGGGTGAGGGAAACCACTGGGGGAATGGCAACTGTGATATGCTATATACATGGGGGAAATTAGTGAGGTCTGCTGCTTGGAAGTGGGCTAAGGTGCATATTTTGAATCTGCAAGCAATTTTTTTTTTTTAATCTTTTGGCCACTCTGCAAGGTATGCGGGATCTTATTTCCCGGAACAGGGATAGAACCCAGCCACCTGCAGTGGAAGTGTGGAGTCTTAACCGCGGGACCACCAAGGAAGTCCCTGTGCAAGCAATTTTGACTTAGGTTACACGTTTTTGGTGGTTATCTGAGGGTGAGAGGCTAGTATTGGGAAGGGGGGGACAATACCACTGCATTAAAGGATCTTCTTCTATATTTAAAGGTAAAGGGGCTGCAAACAGATGCACTGGGTGATTTCATGCATTTTCATGGCTATTTCTTTCTTGGGCCTTGAAGCCAACACACTAGCTTTGTATGTTAGACATTTTCTTCACTGACACAGGAGTGTCTTGAAAGACAGGCCAAGAGAGAAAGGATTTAACATCTACTACCCAGATTCCCAAGTTGATTTTGTGAGATGTCTTACCTTCCGATGTCTTACTTGTTGGAATGATATGTCTTATTGTCCAGACAGTGACTGAATGACAACAGTAAAGCCAAGTAACTGCTTGCATTGCTTTTCTTACTTTGCACAGAATTGGCCATTCTTTTAGTCTCAAGTCTCAGTCTTATCATTTTAGTTGTGAGGAAAATAACATGTTTTAGCCCACTTTCTATGGACTTTCTTGTTTCAGAAAGATACCTTTATTATTGTTATCTACCTACCTATGTTGAGATACATAAAGTATTAATATGACTTTGAAACCTTCCTCCATTAAAATTACAGGATTCAGGTAAAATGTGTTATTCTGGCCCTTAAGTGGTCTTCTAGGCTCTGGAAAAACCTTCCCACCTGTAGGGCCTCCTCGAGGTCTTCCGAGGATTCCTTTACTGGTTCTTAGTACAGGAACAAGCCCTGCTCACCATCAGTGTCTGGGGAACACTACAGCAATTCTAAGTTGGCATAGAATGAAAAACTGAAAAGTTCATTCCCTAATGCTTGGCTTTTGATGTCTTGGCACATAAGCTGAGATTCCTGTGTTGAACATCTAGCAAAGGCCATTTTACCATGTATCATTTCTAAATTACATATCGAGGGCAAAATGGTATATAACCTACTTACATATTTGTAATCATACAAACACAAAAGAAAAGGCAGAAAGATTCTTATTCAGGAGGGTTTCATCCCTTTTCCGAAACATTCTGATACTTGCAAAGATCACACCTGGCAAAATGTCCCAGATTTTAGCCCTGGATGTGACATTTATTATGAAGGACAGGTCATCTCTCTGAGTCTCACTAATTTCCCTCACCTGTGAAATTGTCTGATCCTATTACCTCAAGGCTTCTCTAAGGAACAAATAAAATAATGTTGACAACATGTTAAAGACCTTCATGTATGATACTAACATGAGGTACTATCATTCCTTTTACTGTTTTAAGTGAAAAACTACAAATTGATTATATTTCCATGAGATATTTAAAGAACTGTTTGTTAGATCATAGCAGTAAAATCTTTTGGGTTAAAAATAATAACAAAAGAGCCAAGGAAAAGGCATATCCTCTCTAGAGAAGTTTTATTTCTTGTTACCATCCTTCTACACTCTGACTTGTTAAGCAAATATTCTCATCTATACATTTGTATAACACTCTCACAGTATAAGGTTAAAAAAAAAAAACACCAAAAATCAAGGCAGATATAAACATTCCCTTTCATTCTAATGACCTAACAGCAAAATTCTCGGTGCTTCATCAATCACTGGGATGTAATTATAAATTTAGTTGGGGCTGGGGAAACCTTCATCAAAAACAGCATAGAAGAATTACATTAAGAAACATTTGTTGAGTTTCACATGGTTTTTAAACATGTGAAAATCATCTTTATGCCCTTTTTGATATATCTATTAATGAAAAACCAATTTGTCCATTTACACTGCGCAGACTATCATTTGTTAAGCCAATAAACGCATAATGATTAGGCTTAAGAAGAAAATGTGAACACAAAGGACTCTTCCACCATCATCCTGCACATTCATAAATGTCAGGATTGGCTAAGTCTGGAGGAAGACACAGTTAATAAAAAGTGTTTCAATTCAACTGTTTAGCTACTGTCGTCATGTTTCCTCATTATATTCCTCTTGAAAAATTCACTAGTGGCAATTTTCCTGAATACTAAAAATGGGAAACACCAGTGGCTGACAGGATCATTTAAAAAAATGTATAGCCATTACCAACATCATCATAGTAGAGTCCTTATGCATGAGGGTTATGTGTTATATCTTTGGTTTCTGCCCAACAAAAAGAAAGTGGTTACGCATAGAATTTTCAAAGAATGAAGGAAGGGAGGGAGAAAGAGAGGAAGGGAGGAATGAAGAAAAGAAAGAAAGAAGGAGAAGGAAGGAGGGAAGGAAGGAAGGATTACCACTACCTAAACTGTTAGGTGACTTGGTTTAGCCATAAAATTTCCATTTAGTGTTAAAAACTAAACTTTCCTCTAATATTGATTCATGCCGAGAGGAGGTGACTTGCCTTCTCTGTGAATTCAATACATCAAATAGATAGGATCCTGGATATGGGATCCCTACACCAAAACAAACTCAAGAAACACTTGGTGTTTATATGCTACTCCCCCAGACAACTGAATGTCACATTTTATTTGTAGAGCTTATACGTGATATGAATTTTTCTTGGTGAAGAGTAGGCAAATGCATTACACTGTAAGGTAAATCAGGGTACACGATATGGCGTTCGTGGCACGTCCTGCCAGCAAGAATCAAAAATATTTAGCGCTGCAAATGGGACAGAAACTCTGCACGTTCACTCCTGTTTATGCCAACCCCTTGGTGACAGACTTTCCTTCAATGAATTCTCAGCAGTTTTCTTGATAGACACAAATGATCTTGGAGAAATAGAGAAAAACAGAAGGCAAATAGAGATGCAGCATTTACTGCTGAACATGGAAAACCATCCTGAGGACAATAAACTACATTAGTTTATGACAATGAAGCTTTCATCAGTGCGGCAAAAATGTCAGTAAAGTGCACTGTTCCTTCATGACTGTTCCTGGACTCTGGCGATACAGTTTGCTTATCCGTTTAAGGACTGCAGAAAATAACAACTCCCTTCCAGGTATGGTAATGAAAAAGATGATATTAAACTGTTCATTGGGTCAATCTCCACCATCGCTTACAAATAATGAATATGTCTCTTACAAGACTGAAATTACTCTACATTCTTTTAGGAAGAGAAAAAAGTCCTAACAAAATTTTGATATTTGAAGTGACCCTAAAGCTATAGCAAATAAAACGATTCTCAGAAAAACCCTGTTACCATAACAGAGCCAATTCTCTTTCAGCCCTGATGATCTTTAGTGTCCTTTCCTCTTACACGATTACATGGTATGCAACAATAGACTATCATAAGCATTAGATGAGGCTCAAGAGGGGAAAAAAACTAATACCATTAATAACTTTTTTTCTTTTCTTGGCATCTATTATTGAACCTTGGGGTCAAAGTCCTCCAGGCTATGTTGCTCTAAAATCCCTTAAAAAAAATCTTAGGGTGGGGATAAAAAAAGACTGCTTGTGTTCTTCATGTTTCAAAGAAAAGAGAGAATATAGACTATGTGTACATACAGAGTCATAAATTCTGAGTATCCAAATGTCCTACATAGTAATCTGATTTCTTGAAAGAGGAGCAGGAATGTGTGCTTTTGTCTCCATGGAATCTACCTGAGGACTCATGGGAGTTGGCAGGAGAGCTGATTCTTTCCTGCTTATCCATCCTTGGCATCCAGCCAAACAGAGAAGGTCCAGAGACGGTGTCCTCATGAGGAAGCAGGCCTCTGCACAGGCACATTCAGCTCAAGTCAACATTACTTGAATGTTTACTGTGTGAGAGTTCCTATCCTAGGTTTGCGGGGGGAAGCAGATGTCCTGAAGAAACAGGACAACTTAAGGAGCTTTTGAGTAGTAAGAAAAGGAATGACATTCAGTGAAAAACATAAAATATGATCAGAATACGAACAATATAAAGTTCTTAATTGTCTGAACACATGCAGATGGAGAAGTTGGTTTCTGTTGGATTGGTCAGGCAGATCCCAGAAAGCCTCATAGCGGAGCTGGTATCCAGCCTGACCTTGAAATGCAGAGGATTTTGAATGGACAAGATCGTGGGGAAGGGGGCTCCATGAAAGAAGCACAACTGCAAAGGCCTAGAGTTAGAAACGTTAAGTGTATATTTGAGGAAAAGCAAATATCCAGGTATTGAGAGGGTTATATATGGTTGAACTCTCTAGAGCCAACCCAGATCTGCCCTGTATACCTTAAGTACCTAGAATTTTCTTCCTTAAACTGGAATCTAAAAAGAAAATAACAATTCCCAGTAATCTCAAGTTTTATGAGTTTTACTTTTAGATTCATGTTTCCATTTCCATGACAGTACTCGAGGTGATGAAGATGTTCTAAAATTAGGTTACTCTGTAAACCTTATGATAAAGACCACTGATCCGGGCACTTTAAATGGGTGGACATAAAAGTATGTAAACTGCATCTTAATAAAGGTGTTAAAGTTTATTTCACCCACTTTAAAGAGGCAAAAAAAATCTTTTAAAATAATGAAGTAAGACTTTCATTACTTAACTCTATGTTTATCAGACTACAGTCTGCTGACCACTGTGAAATTCTTAGCTACGTTTTAAGGGATGCCCAAGAATTCCTTTAAAAGGTGTTTTAGCTTATTTCTAGGGTATACAGGAATAAGATGGAAATTAAGAGATGAGAAGGACAGATTTTAGAAGGGTATACACATTAAAAGAAATTGTCAACAGGGACAATTTGGTTTTTATATTAAAAATTCCTTTGATAATACATGATACCAAGAAATGGTCTGATTTGAAGCAATGCACATACGGCATGTATCAGTATCTCTATCCCAGATTAGACTGTGACTGTTTTCCCATGCAGACTCCTCAGAGTTTGAAACCAACTCCCTCTTGGTCAAGGGTAGTTAGTTTCCTGTACTTAGATTCTCTTGTCCTTCCCTTCAGACTTTGCAATATCTAAAGCATTATATAAATTTCAAAAAAACCTGAGGGTTTAGTTAAAAATTGCATTCTTTGTTTAAAAATAAACTTAGTGACATATCTCATTTCATCCTGAAGAAAAAAATAAACTTTTATATGTGACTAGAGATAATTAGAAGATGCCTGGAAAGGAATATCAGCAAAATATGAAAAAGCAAAGGTTTGAAGGCATTCTAGAAGGATACAAACTTTGGAGAGGGCAGACTTTATTTATTTGATAAATCATGAAATACTTACAAAAACAAAACAACCCAGAAACATGCTTTTCATAGCAAGAAATTAAAAATAAGCAAGTTTCTTAAGCAAAGAGATAAATGGGTCATAGATCAACCTGGTGACAGGTTGTAGAGTGGCAATGAGAGCTTTTCCAACAGCTTGCCTGAGAAGAAGCCAAGGGACCAGCCTGAAAACCAGAAACTAAATGTAGATGGCAGCGTGAGTCACTTGGAGCCCCGCACTGCGACTCTCGTTGCTGCCAAATATACAGCAGGAAGAGTCACAACAGCTTAGCTGTATTTTAGAACCTAATCAAGGCATAACGCACAACTGCTGCTGTTGGCGGCGACAATGGAAACCATACTGCACTCCTAATTGGAAGGGAGGAAATGTGGACAAAGGGAAACAACCAACCAAATCTCAACAGGACAAACAAAGTGTGACCAGGTTCTGCCACCAAAGTAAGCAACGTGCACGTTTCCCCAAAACTTGAACGATATCAGTCAGAATGGACCAGGAGACACGCTGTAAACATGCTGGCCTGTATGTTCTTACAACATTGATGCTGTCTGGGATTTTCTTTCCTCCCAGTCTGAAGATAGATCATAAGGCCATGATGCAGCAGACAGATTGTCATGACTGAAACACCTGTTCGTGAGCGTAACATGAATTGCTGGTTTTGTCCGTTTCATATTCTTTCTGCATAGTGGATGCTCCTAAATGGTACAGGACTGTGGCTGTAAAGGATTTTAAATTGTGCCTGATATTTTTCCCTTTCAAAGAGCTTTATAGGTCTTTTATTTCCTAATTGTGAAAAAACATGTATTCATTATGAAAATTAATAGGAAATTTATAAAAGCACAAAGAAGATCAAAGGAAGATCTAACCACTTGGACAACTTTATGTATACCTTTGTAACTTTTGACTTGACTTTACAGTCTTTCATGGGTCATTTCTGCACCAGTTCATATTGAAATACTGGGGACAATGGTTTTGGAATGGACACAGGAAGTGAGATGCTACAGTATGAGTCCTTTTCTTTCCTGTTTATCCAGTCTTAGTGCTCCCTATTACCTGTATCTGCTAAACTCTTTTCTGTGCTCCAAAACATCATAACATTTTATCCCCTGCTTGGAGCTTCCTTTCTTTTGGTGGCCAATTTGTCCTTGGACTACTTACTCTTCATCTTAAATCCCCATCTCAATCATCTTCTACAGCATGAGATCTTCAATGGACCTTTCAAATGGGTTAATATTATCTTTGTTGAAGGTACCACAATAATGTCCAGCAAATAGCTCTATTATTCCACTAGCTTAATGTATTGTTATTATATTTTCACTCATTTATTTCCTTACTGGACTACAAGGGAAGAGACACTCTTTTAACTTACTTTCACTTGCACCTAAGAAAAGTACGTACTTCCTAAAAAGATGATCGATAAAAAAGTGGTGAATAAATGATTGGATGGATAAATAAATAAAGTTACTTCATCTCTCTGAGCCTCAATCTTCTCATCTGCAAAATGAGAGTAATGACAAACCCCTCTGTTTGCTTTGAGAATTAAATGAACCAACATATAAACTGCTTGACATTAGAGACTGAGCCACAGTAATAGCTATTTATTTGCTGCCTAAAAAATTCCTAAAAAATATTACTTAAATTCTAAGAATTATTTTTAAAATTCTCTTTGACCTACCAAAATGCAAGTGTTCAGAGTCAAACAAATGATTTCTCTGAACAAGTAGTAATGCTATGGTGACACTTTTGCCATATTAATTTATCCAAGCTTTGTGACTATTAAAAGTCCAAAGAACACCTTACAGAAACTAAATAAGTAAAAGGAACAAAGAGGAATAGCCAAGATTGTATTTTGATAGAGTTGTATCTTAGTCTCATTAAAACCTATACTAATGCAAGTAATGTTGGAAAACTTGTGTTTCTCAAAAAACACTAAGATGCGATAAAGTGTTTGACTTTCATTTTTCCTGGTAAAGAACATTACACTGCCAATGAAAAAAGAAAAAGACATTGTTTAATGCCTTACATGAAATTTAATTTCACACCACATAATTATTAAAAGATAAGTAGCTCCTGCATTATTAATAAGAATAAATAATAATATGGCAATTAAATAGCTATCACTAATGACTTCTTCATTAATATGTCAGTAGTTGGCTGTTTTATCATGAAGAGAAATTAGAGTAAGATAGTCGAAAAATTCAGTAAATGATAAAACAGAAAGCTGTGTATTGTGTCTTGGTTAATTACAACTGTATCGGATTCTTAGGGGTCGCTAAAGAAGAAATTTGCATACTGAGTACAGAAGTAGTTCAAAGCTAATAGGTGCTTTGTTACAAACAAAACTCTCTCGTGTCTCTTTGAGTTTAAGTTTGTTTACTCTTAGAAAAACTTGATTTCCTGTGTCTGAAGAAAATAAGCTTATAAAAAAGATGAAAAAGCTGCTCTATACCGCTCCAGTAAAGGGAGGCTAACAAATTAAGTGTTAATGAATCAGAAACATATGGATGACGCTTCACTCCACATAGAAATGATGTTAGAATCAAGGGGGAAAGTACTTAGCAAAACGTAAATAAGTCTTTGTCAATCTTAAAGCACAAACATGTGAGGTATCTTCAGAAAGCTCCTAGCTATTACTTTCTTTAGTCGTTATCTATCATTTTCACTTCATAAAAGAGATCAATCTCTCCATGCCCGAATGATCTTTCAAAAGTTTAACAACATACTGGGTAAGTTATAAACAAACATCCCAGAAGTTCAGAGATTAAAAAAAGATGAAGGGAGAAAAGTGTATCGATTAACCAAAACCATCATGACAACACAGAAAAACTTCCTCTGCTCCTTGCTTACCATGATTTGAAAAACAAAGCCAAAATGTCTGTTGTCATGTACTTTTAAAAATTATCCTCTTTTATATATATATATATATATATATATATATATATATATATATATTAAACTGTAGCTAAGGTTTATATTTTCCAATTAGATCAACATCAATCTTTTGATTGCACAAGAATTGGAATTTATATGCTGTGGCTAGTTCTAATTACAGGCTACATTTATAGAAAAATCTTTAAAAGATAACTGTCTTCATGCTTCTTTAGAATTGGGAATTTGTTCAATGCAAGAAGAAAATAACCTTGGATATGGAGTTCAGAATAGATAATTTATTACTGAGCAGAAACCTCTTTATTTAAGATAATTTAGGCATAATTGTAAGCTGTATTCACTCAAGTCCCTAAGAGACATTCTTTACTGGAAAAAAAGAAATGTTCTTGAAGGCAGCAGTGGTTTTAGCACCTAGTCCACTACCTTCCCAACAAAGAACAGTTCATTTACCATTCTGCATTGCTGCATGTCTCTTTCACTAAGCATTCTGTTCTGGAGCCTAAGATTCTTATTTCTTACTAGTGGACACAATTCAGGGCCTTTCAGACAGTTAGAAAGGGGGGGACCTCCACGGGTGAAGGCTGGGATCACAGTCAGGGACCGGAAGTGTTACATGTAGATGGTTTCAGGGCCCACCATTTGTTCTCCTGCTATCAGGACTGAAGATGCTCTTCAGCTCTAGTTGAGTTAGACCCTGCTTCCTACCTCTTAGACTCAGCGCAGCCTGTTTGCACTTTGAACCAATAAGATTCAAGTCTTCTTTGTTTAGTAGTCACCACTCTGACATGTTGTTTATCCTCACCTACTTTCAAGTCCCCACCAAGCTTGTAAAATGCTCAAAGCCTTGGACCTGTCCCTTGGCTGCAGGACAGGATGATGAACATGTGATGACACATAAACGCAATCCATAAGTGACTGTGGGATTTGATTGGATAGTTAGAGAATGCCATCGATCATTTGGACCTTTCATGAATAAACAACTCTTAATGATGGAAAACTGAAGCACGTATTAGACAGAGTGCATTAAGCTATTTACCTTCCAAGAAGCAAAAGTATTAGTTACAGCTTTAAAATAAGCAATTTATAAAATTCAATGCAAAGGCAACTCAAAGTCTTAACTGAATGAGTTACTTCTTTTTATTAAAACTTTCCATGGCTTCCCACTGCCCGTGATAAATATGTAGGCCTGACTAGTGTGCACTTTCCTAGTTTCCAGTCTACCTCTCTAGGCTGATCTCTCTCCTTCTTTCCATCCTTCGTTCCAGCCAAAACAAATTGCTTTCAGTTTTCAGACTCTCTTGGTATTTCCTATCACTATACCTCGACTCACTGTCTCCTTTCTCTTAGAGATGATAATTGGGTCGATAATATTCAGTTCATAGTCTCATTATTTAATTGCAAAGACAGATTCTGAATACAGACTTTTGCATGGAAAAATCTATCAAGTGTTTCCACCTCAAGCCCCCATCAACATGCTTCCATTTTTTCTGTTTGCTGCCACCTTGCAACTTATGACCCACGTCAAAGCTTTCACCGCACTCCCTGGCTCTATTCCCCAAGTAGAGATGAGTAATACTTCCAGGAAAACGCGGCAGTCATACCACGACACAATGCCCGCAATTTTCTGTGTCAATAACAATGGTTAGTTTTACCTCCTTAGTAATTCATCGGTAAATGTAGGTTCAGGTTTTCTTAATCATCTCCTTTTATTAAAAATTATAAATTGTATAGAACCTTCATAATAGAATTTCATCAAGAATGAACTAAAGCACTCAATTGTTGAGGTCCCTACCCAAGTACACAAAAGTAGTGGATAAATAGCAAGGATAAGAGAACAGGGTGTGTTTCTATGTGTGTGTGATTCCCTGTATGTACACATTCATGATAAGAGGTGGGCAGCTCCTTCTCAGAGTATCTTACATATTTCCACTGTACAGCCGTCCCTTAATAAAAACTACTCTTAACGTACAACAGAAATATTCATCTTCATTAATTGCATATGGTAGTTCTCAGATAATACAGACACTCGAGAAATAGACTTTTTAGTTGTTGTGTTTTCCAGTTACACTGCTTGATCGGATCTCTACATTTACACTCCGTTGTCCCACGATGCACAACTGCCCTAACTCTCCAACTCTGCCTAGCATCCTGCTACTTCTATGAGCTCCGATAGCCCATTCTAAAGTGATAGTTTCTTTAAGAAAATAATTACAATGTAAATTAGTCTTCAACAAATAGTAAGGCACGTTTTGGAATTAAGTGCCTAAGTACTGAAGCTTTGCTTCCCGATGTGGTTAAAACCATTATATAAGTTGAAGCATATCCATCCAATCTGTGTACCTAGAAATATCATTTCTTCTGTTGCTAATGAAGGTCCTACAGCACAAATTTATTAAAGGTATACTTTTGCATGGGGTAATAATTGGGTCGATAATATTAAATTCATAGGCTCATTATTTAATTGCAAGGGCAGATTATGAATACAGCTTCTAAAATGTATTTTAATGAAAAACACTACATCCTGACCTAATCATATCAACCTTATGCTATCTAATTAAGGATGCAAAAAATCATTAGAGTCGCAAAATATTAGTTCCAGCTCCATCAGGCTGTGAGCTGCCCCTTCATGAATATATATTTTTTTACTCCATGATAAATAGTTAATGAGGTAAAAATGACAAAATTTGCATGTAGGCAAATTAGTTTAATAGAATGATGTCTTTTCTGACTACTGAAAGTGACCTTTTCCTTCTCAGAAACATGGCTAAAATACTTTGGAATTATCATCTGGCTGTCTTTGCACAAATGATAAATTGTATGTATGAACAATATAAAAATTACAAAATGCAATAATCCTAAATTCTCATCATACTCTAAATGTGCTTTTGCATTTATCAATTTAATAAAATGAAATTAAGCATATTATAAAGTGTCCATTTATGTGGCCATTTTTAATCCAGAGCATAAAAATGAGAAGCACGTGCTTAATAGCTGGCACTATGGCAAAAATCTAGATCAAATTTTTAAAGCACAAGAATTCTAGACTACTTACATGAAATACTTTTATATTAAAATGTCCACTCCACTCTTAATTTAGCATTTTAGATTACAGATGATTGCTCTCAATTAAACTGGTAAAATATCTTGAAATCAGTACATCAATTATTCAACAGTGCTACCTTACTTCCCTATTGAAATAAACTAGACAAGCAATCATAAAACAAGTTAAGAAGAATAACATACAAAAAATTAATCATAAGGAAGAGAAAGGCTTCATAGTATAAACACCAGGTCATGAAGAGATGTGACAAACAAATAAAATATATACGTCTATCATTTAACTTTGAGAATGTTTCTGTGTGCTTAGCAAACATCACTCCAACAGCAAGAAATAACAGGTGCTCTACAGATTTTCAGATGATTTGCATACACATCTCTATGAGTCTCATCACTGATGGATGCTGAGTCTGTGCTGTGAAAGGAACAGCAGCAATTCATCCAGATGTATTAACTTCTGGTAATGGCTCAACAGAATCTAAGCCAAAATATTTTACTTAAGACAAAAATGCCTTTGATTAAATCGTTTACTTTGGTTACATTTAATCAAATTGTCTTTTCTCTGATCCATCTGAATGTGGACACACAGTCAGCATGATGGACTAGAAACTCAAGTGACACTCTCTTCCTGAGTTCTACTCTTGTCCATCACGTGTCAGCTAAGCCATTTTACAAAGAAGAGAATAAATATTAATTTTAAAGAATTAAGGAATTTCACAATCTCCTTTAATTTTCCTTCTAGCACTTAAGCACTAGTTGACTTCTCCCTCCCTCCCTCTTCTCCTCTCTCTCCTCCTGTTCTTCCCATTCTCCCCCATCTCTCATTCTCTGTCTCCTCTAGCTAAAATAATTCTCTATTTTTCTCTGTATTCTCTTGTTCAACTCAAATCATTTTGGTACATAAGTTTGGTTGCCTTCCAAATTTCTAAACTTCCATGTTGTGAAACTTAATGACAAAATAAAATGAACAGGCACTTTGAAATTATCCTAGAGAGAAAGTGCTGTTTGCTTGACTTTTAGGATCATTTCAACCACTTTGGCCTTTTAAAAAGTATGCTGTTAGTCAAGGATTTTTGAAGAAGAAACCAAAATGAATATAAGGTAAAGTAAAAACTGTTTTACTTCAAGTCAAGGACAGTGGTCTTGAAAATGTCTGCTGTAATTTAAACTAATTATTAAATTAAGAAAATTCAAGACATATTGAGTATATTGTTAGTAAACCCATGTGGAATTTTTTTAAAAGCTAATGTTTAGGTTTCTATCAAGTAGAGAAGAGGATGAGGTAGATTTTATGTCTACTATACGGGCAGATTAAATATGTTTAATAATTCAATGGTTCATGCACACATTCTTTTATGTATTGAAAAAATAGACAATAAAAATGTACTATTATTCTGCAGACCCTGTTAGGGCTTGAGGACACAAAGATGGAGAACACAAAGATGGTTTATTACACAAGAAGTCTTCGTCTAAAGAGGAAGAGGAACACACGGGGAGTTAATCCCTAGATTGTGTGTTAGATGCTGGAAAGGTCAAGTAAAACAGGCAGCTTTAGCAAAAAAGAGATGGTTGTCTCTGGCAGCTCCACCGAGAAAACACTCAAACTGAGCCCTGGAGAATAGTTTGTTTGCCCGGTGGTACGTGAGGAGTTGGGAGGCTGTCTTTCCAAACAGAGAGGAATGTACGGTAATGTGAAACAGTATGACATATTTAGCAAATTATCCGTATTTTATATGGCCTCCTCATATTTTGCTAAGAAGCATTTGGTAAGAGGAATGTTCAGAAAGGATGGGAGAGATGAGCACACAGGAGATGTCACTGGAGAGGTAGAAAAGAATCAGATCAGAGGGCAAACACACAATAGTATGAAGTTATTGAAGGTTTTATGACAGGGGACTGCAGGGTCAGACTTGCATTTTAGAAATACTATTTTGACAAGAGACGAGAATGAATTCATGGACAGTGCAACAATGTGGCAACTGTAGCATGAGATTGAAGGCAGAGAAAGCCATTGGCAAAGTATGGCTGTCATTCAGAAGGTGGGTATTGAGGTCCTAGACATAGGTAGTAGCAAATGGAATAGAGAAGAGGAGATATTAAGGAAGACAAAGAAAAGTCTAGAAAAACTCTTGAGTTTTAGATCTTTGTGATTCAGAGTACATGAAAATGCCAAGTACAGAGATTATGGAAGTGTAAATGGCACAGGTAAAATGTATGCATTAATTAATTAAGTCGATTTTGTTTGGACCATACTAGGTTTTAGGTAAATTCGGGACACTCATCTGGAGATATCAAGTAGGCTGCTGGATTGTATTTTGGGGGGACTCAGAAAGGAGGTGTATTCTGGAGACACGTATTTGATCATCTTCAGCCGGATGGAAGACACAGTTTGAAAGGAGGTTTATCAAAGAACTATGGAGAGCCAGACAAGGAATAAACCAAGTACAGAACCCTGGGAGACGCTAACACGTAAGAGCCTGGTGAAGCCAATGAAAAAGGCAAAGGAGATTTCTCCTGAAAGAGGGAAATTAGTCTAGGGGACTGACTAACAAAAGCATCAAAGGAGAAAGGCAGAAGTAATATCCCTTCCCTCCTGTTCACTCAAAGTCACTTTAAAGCTGAAAATCTTGTCATGTGTGGAAACTCATTCTTTTATGTTTTTCATAACCGTTGTGTATTTTGATACATATATATATATATACATATACACACACACACACACATACATATATGTATATGGCAGGTATCAATAAATATTTTTATAAGAAAATAAGAGTGCTGAACTATAAGTACCATCTGGTCATGTCTCCTCATCTCGACTAATAAAAAAATAAACATACAATTGAGCGGCAAGATTTGTACGGTGGTGGTGATCAAATACAATAGTAAATGGCTTCAAAAAACAATGTGAGAAAATTTAACAGCTGACTGATATGCTAACGGAATGAGCTTCTTTCGTGCAGTCAAAACACAAATCTACTTCAAACCAACTCACCTTCCTTCTCTCACCATTGAGTCCTCTCCATTGCTCAGATCTTTTTACTATATAGCTTAGTTCCTGATTGGAAATCTCCAAATCATATGGTATAAAAAACTTGGTTTCTTCACTGTGGATGCGCTGAAATGCGTCTAATATCCAGGAATCATTGTGCAATCTAAAAGCAAAATCATTTGTTATTTGGTTTTTTTCCCAAATATTGTTTGCTTTTTTCCAAAAATGTTATTAAACACTTTGTCTCTTTTATAAATTTCTATGTATTTAATTCACTAGTCCCCTTTCTTTTTCAGAAATTATTTGACTAAGATTCCAGAAATGATTTAATGATTTTCTCTGCTAGATATCATAATCCAACAGCAACAATTTGGGATTTTTACAGCTATCTCCTAGAAGCCTACTATGTCTGATTCTAAGTTATAGACTGTAGAAAAATGAGAAATATTTAGCCATTAGTTTGTATATGAGTGTCCAAATTAGTTCAAATGAAAGGGATTTGTCAAAGGAAATTTGAGTTTGGATTCATATTTCCTCAGCAAGTTGGTTTTAGTGTCATGCCACAAGCTCAGTCAGCACAGAGGTTTTGCTTGGTTGGTTGCTTTACAACATGAGTAATAAATGGACAAATCTGGTGAAGTATCTAACCTGATGAGCGACTCATTTAATCTTTTCCCATTTTTCAAAACATCTCCAAATATTCATTTAGAAAAGCACTGCTTTTCTTGTGATATTGATAAACTGACAGCAAAGTATCTTACTAAAAAATATTAATACTTCATTAGTAACATTTAGATGAGTACTATAAACATTAATTAAGCCAATGCTTATAAAACTTTCCCATAAATTACCTCTAAGTTCAGAGAAGAGGTGTATTCTATCCCTAATCTATCAGTATATTTGTTTTAATACAATGCTCGTTTTTTGTAAAAGTTTAAGTAAAATTAAAACTCTGGGGAAATATCATATTTATCCTGTGACTTAGTGGACACTTGGCTGACCAGGTTTGCCTGGAACCAGTTTAAAAAAGACAGAATTGTGCCACTAACAGTCTGTAGACCAGATCAAGAACCCTAATGCATCACAGTGTCAATAAACTACCCATCTGAGAAGTAAGTTTTTACAAGATGCCCAAAATATAAATTGGACTATCAAGATAATTAAGGATCACATGGAAATGTCTTTCTACACGGTGTGGAGAATTTTAAGTATTTTCTTTCAATGATCAGGATAATTATATTTTGCTTTAAATGGGCTAGATAATAAAATTTAAATGTATTGCTTTCCTATTATAATGGTAGTTCATTTCACATTCACTGTGTTACCTAGCTTTACCTTAATCCTGTCATTTACATATTTACATGTTAAAATCAAGTTAGTCTTACTCTTTATAAGTAACAGAGAGAGAATTTAAACTCAGAGTTAACTCCAAAGTTCATTTTATTCCATCATCTGACTCTTCAGTGAAAATAAAAGACACAACACATATCTTCATTTAACTAGATCCTTTCCAAAACAGATTTTTTTGACCCTTCTTGCCAACTAAGATGCATGTGTCTTTTTTCCCCCCAACTATTTTTCATTCATCACATAGTGGAAATGCAGTCAGCCTTCTGTATCTGCAGGTTCTATACCTACAGATTCAACAAATCAGGGATTGAAAAAATTTTGAAAAAGAATTCCATGAAGTTCCTAAAAGCAAAACTTGAATTTGCTGTACACAGGTAACTATTTACATAGCATTTACATTGTATTAGGCATTATAAATAATCCACAGATGATTCTAAGTACAGGTGACCCTTGAACAACATGGATTTGAATTGTTCAGATCCACTTACACACAGATATTTTTCAATAAATATAGTTACCCTTCCTATGTCTGGGTTTCACATCCACAGGTTCAGCCAATCATGTATCACAAACTTAATACACAATCCGCAGTTCTACAGTTCACTGATTCCTAGGAGGTGGAACCCCAGGATTTGGAAGGCTGACTACAGGACTTGAGCATCTTATCTCCCGGAACCAATCTCCCATGGACACTGAGAAACAACTGAAAAAGCAAAACTGCCACCCGGCGTCTCTGATGGTCCACATGGCTTGGTGACATCTTGAAATGCAACTGCTATTCTTACTATGTTTGGAGATTCTAGGTCAGCAATGTGAGTGATTTGCGAGTTGTCTTGTTAAACAAGAACTAGGCTTTACCATTCTCTTAAGCTTGTTTAATGTAACATTCATCTTTTTCTTTTAATGGTGGTAAGATTTAATGTAGTTAAATTACTGTCAATTTGCTGCCATAAACATTTTCTATATGAAGATTTTAAGTGCAGGATTATCAACAATGCAATTAACTTTGAATTAATTAGGAATCACAGTCCTGTTTCTGCTAGCTTCTGCTCCTTTTGCCCAGGAAATGTCTGTCTCCTCTTTACATCTCCTTCATTCTGGGTGAAAGAATAATTATACAAATATCCAAGCCAGGATCTACAGGATGGTAAACAAATGCTTTAACAGAGAACAAAATGGCACATTGGAATGTGGAAAGCTGTATGAAGGTCAATTATGTTTTATTTTGATTTTTAATATTTTTTTTTGCCATTTTGAGTGGCATTTCCCAGTGAAAAGCTTCACTATGGGTTGTGAATGAGTCAACTTACCAACCTCTATTAGTTTTTAGCATATTTCTCAGCTCTACAGAGCCAGCTTACACAAACAAGGAGAAAATAGTCTGGTCATAGTCGTATATGCAAAATTTAGAAATAAATTGAACGTTGATAATTCTGTAATTCATTTGATAATATAATCAGTCAAGCAATATAACATTTATCCAAAAGTGAATTGTTTTATCCTTTTGGATATTTATGCAGTCCATACGGATCAAATTTGGTGAACATCTATTAAACATTCACTTTTTTGGTTCTCTTGAGAAAGTTAATGATTCCAGCTAAATGTTAGAATAATTTCTATTAAGATAAAAAATGTAAAAACAGTTCCAATTTCATAAATAAATCGGGCATTGGTAGACATTGATGACAAAGAGGAGCAAACTATTTTCTCTGTGTATTTACAGTATTAGAATTGTTCAATAAAATGTTAAATTTCAACTTTCCATGATCATATTTAGTTATGAAAGTTTGTTATTTTCAAATAGGTTAAAGATAACACAAATACACGCATGTATTTTCATATTTTTGCCATTTTGGGTATGTGTGTATAAATATCAGATTGAACTGAATAAAATTGAAGATACTGGATCATATTGGATGAAAGAGAGAAAAGGAGAAAGGCAAACATGGAAAGAATTCTATTGATTAGTGAATCTAAAAGGAGAATACACAAGGTCATTGCACTACTTTTGCAACCTGTGTAGGTTTGTTTTTAATAAAAAGCTAAAATTTTATGATATTCTACTGAAATACACATTACATGGTGATGGTTGAAAAATTTAATTTCTTTTGACAATACAACTATTCAATATGTCTAAAAATTTTACATTTTTAAATTTCTTCAAAATGTAATTAAAAGAGAGACTACATTCCACCTGTTCATAAAGCCTTAGGCATTATTGTTTATAGAAATAGGTCACATATTATGCCACAGGTTCTGGTGATGGACAATGAAACAAAGTAATTTACAAAGTCCTCTGCCCTGTGTCCTACATTTGAAGCAATTCACTGCTTGATGAATGGCAGAAGCTATTATGTTTGGTTCACATCTGAATGTGGGTCATTTACAGAAACCTAGCATGTGACATTTCTTTTCAAGCTAAAAAGGACAAGTGTGAACATTTAGCTAATATAGTATTTTAAGGATCATGAAAAGGATGGAAGCTATGACTTAAAATAGCTCTAAATTCAAAAAATATATAAAAATGAAGAAGAATCAAATATGACTGCTTACTTCTAACTCCAAAAGTTACAAAAGATTTCAGCAGTATGGCTTTATACATATTGTAGTCAATGTGCTTATGATTTAACTTTGAAAACTACTTACCTGCTGGTGTAAATACATTAGACTGTGGCAGGTACAGCTCTGAATAGACAGCATGTAAACAGTCAAGCTTCTTATAGAGTGACAAGCATATGCTTGCTGAAATTCATTCATTCATTTTTTTTAATATTTAAAATTTTTTTCTAAAATACAGATATTCTTTAGCAGAATTGTTGAACACTTTAGATGAGGTGTGACACTGAAGTGCTTATATGTATGGAGAAAGCTTTGGTTGGCTTTCTAGAAATACTTTAGCAGTCACCATCCTGTTTAATAGTAATTAAAATCCAAATGGCTTTGGTATGAACTTGTACTAAATGGAGAAAAAGGGAAATACAAGGAAGCCATAAAGAAGAGAAAAAATATAAAGAAGGAAAAGTAATTTTAGTAAAAGGAAAAAGAAACTCAGAAAGTAAAAATGTGCACGCAATGGGAAATAGTGAAGAACCACCCGCATCCCTCCACCACCATTTCCAGAGACAGTCCTGTCACAGGGTTCTAGTTATGAAGTGTACATCCTTCAATGTATGTGTAGAGTCTCACGTTTGTAAGGGGACAATCATCCTCCTAATTCACTCCTCATTCATGTATTTACTTGGTCAGAAAATATTCACATGTGTCTATCAAATGCCAAGTACTTGGTAAGTGCAACCAGTAGGGGAGAGGATAGGGGAAGATTCCTGGAAGGAGGGGGAAAGGAGCCCTCATGACTCACAGAGTGATGGGGCGGCCACAGAGTATTAAGGTTGTACAATGTGGGGAAGGCATGGCCCCAATCAAGAGACCTCATATTTGTAAGAGTAATAGGAGCCATTAAAGCAAGAAGAGATTTTTTTTAATTAAAAATGATTCTGGTGACACTGAGAATAGATTAAAAGGGGCAAGAGGGAATATAAGAAGACTAGTTGAAGGCTGCTGTTACAGTAAGTCATGGGAGAGATTAGGGCATATCGGACAGGGAAAGGACCCTATGGATGGAATGAGGTGAACTGGTTCAAGAGCTAAGGAGCCACCAGAACCTGGAGAAGGTTTGTATGGAGGGTGAGAGAGAGAAAGTGTTTGAGGACACCTCCCACGTTTGTTTGTTTGTTTCTTCTTTCCAGAACTGGATGGGTGATCTTGCATTTACTGATACAGGAAACCCCTTCCTTCCTTCCTTCTTTCCTTCCTTCCTTTTTTTCCTTCCTTTCCTTCCTTCCTTCTTTCTTCAGAACTGGATAGGTGATCTTAGCATTTACTGAGAAAGGGAACCCTACGTGAAGAGGTGATCTGGAGCAGAAGACAATGAGTTTCTTTTCAGAATGTCGATTTGGAAGTCCCATTGACATATATACGTGCAGTTGTCAAAGTTAATAGAAAGTTCTAAATTGCTTAATTAAATTCATATGTATCTTGGAAGAGCTAAATTTTAGAACTAAACTTAGCTGCCTAAATTACAAATCTGTTAGAAATATACAATTTAAATCAATTAACTTGTTCCAAAGGAGCAGATCAAGGTTTAAGTTTGATTTTACTACTCACATTTTAAAGATAAATGAAAGAGAGTCAGAGAGGTTAAACTATTGCCAGAGGACACACAGCTGATAAGTAACAGAGCCAAGATTCAAGCCAGATATTGAACCACTACATCACAGCCATTCATTAGGCAAAAATTAACCACAGATGTGAATTTTAAGTAATCTTATTGTTAAAAAAAATTAAGAAATATGACATAGAAGTAATATTGCAGTTTGGGGAGTTGCAAAGACTGCGTAAAGATAGGAGTTGCAACCTTAGGCAAATGACTTAAAGTCATGAAGGCTTGGTTTCTTCATATGAAAGGAGATGACAGTAACTGGTCCTGAATCACAGACTCAGTCTGAGGTTTAAGTGAGGTAATCCATATACTGTATTCAAACCAGGGTTGGCATATACAGTAAGTGCTCAGGACACGACAAAAATTACTATTCAGTAACTAAAAGGAAAATGTTAAAACTTTTATTTGTAATCTCCATTTTGCTGATCTGTACGGCATGTGATGGAAGTTTTTTGAACCTATACTTGGAGATTCTGAAATTATTATGAGAGCCAATAATATATTTGTTAGGGTTAGGATTCTATTCTTTCTCACGACCACAAGGGCCAGCTCTACGAGTTCACACTGTCTTATATTGCACTGAAGGAATTAGGTCATGTAGATGCATCAGGTTTACTAGGGAAACCCAAACTAGAAAGAGTAAGTGAACCAGAACTTATGGCAGTGTTTTCTCAAATCAAACTAATCTGTGAGGTCTTAGCCACTAAGAAAACACAGGGCTGATAATAGGTCCTAGTCTCATGATCAACATCGATAGCAAAGGTATTGCTCAAGCACTTAACCCAGACCTAAGGCTGAGACACCTTCTATCATTTGTGCGCTGCAGGATGACAGCTCCATTACAAGTGTGTCCAAGATCACCAGAAACTCGTCTGCTGTTTTGAACATCTAAGCATGCCACATATTAGCCTACTTACCAGATCACTAAAGAGAAAAGCCTACTCAGATAGGGAGGTGGGGTGTAGGGATTTTGGGATAGTGGAATTGAGTGTTGGCGAGAGGGGAGCTAGAGATCATTCTGCACCTATGGTGTGGTCAGCACTTCCCAAGGTCCTTTGGATTTCTTACATACAGTGCCCAAATGTTTTGCATTTCCCCTGCTATGTGCGTCATCATGACCCTTTAAAATTTCTCCTTCCACACTGCACTGTATTTTTTTAAAAATTGGCTGTTGCCAAAGAATTCAAACTAAAACCCTATCCTGATCACTTGGATAAATCAAATTAACACACGTGAGAGCCATGTGTGTCCCTTTTCACACGTCTTCATTATACTCTGGATGAGTTCAAAATAAAAAACACTTGGGAGCTAGTGTCATTTGAACATACAGACTGTGAGCCCCATTTTATCTGAAAGAGAAGGTGTATCTTCATCACGTAGATATTGTATTCATTTATTTGTTCACGTTTTTTTTTTTTTTTTTTTTTTTTTGTGGTACGCGGGCCTCCCACTGCTGTGGCCACTCCCGTTGCGGAGCACAGACTCCAGACGCGCAGGCCCAGCAGCCATGGCTCACGGGCCCAGCCGCTCCGCGGCATGTGGGATCCTCCCAGACCGGGGCACGATCCCGTGTCCCCTGCACTGGCAGGCGGACTCTCAACCACTGCGCCACCAGGGAAGCCCTTTGTTCACGTTTTTAGTCGAACACATATTAATTGTGCGTCCGTTGTATTCCAGACACTTTTCTGGGTCCAGAGAGGAGACTGGTGAATTCTAGAGTTAACAATCTTGCCTTCAGTCCTCAGTCCAGAGTTTCTAGTTATTTTGCCTCTATAGTTCTTTTCCATTTTTAGTTGACTACTGATGTAACATTTAAAATACATGGTTCAGAGTTTAACATACCATTTTATGTACATGTAATCCTCATTGGCTTGTGGCAGCAAACCAAAATTGTTGCTCTTTTTGTTTGATTAAGTGTTTTAGTGATAAGTATAGTGAAAATGCTTCAGGAAGATTTTTAGAGATTATACATAATGCTAAGGCAGAGAAGTGGAGAATAACATTGGCTTGTACACATTATGCTATCAGGTGCAAGTACTTACATGGAAGTGAAAAAGGAAACTTCATGTCCCCATGACCTAAAACAAACCCAAACCACAAATTTGGACTGTGCCAACAAGATAATCTACACATTGTCACCTCATTCAGGTACATATACTGTCTTAACACCTACTTGCTATTGGTCAGAACTCACATACCCACTTTCCCACAAGCTCTGGATTTAAATAAATAAATAAATAAATAAATAAATAAATAAAAGGAGATCCAGTAGGTTAGTTTCTTTTATCCTAGAGTTATAGAAGCAGGCTAATTTACCAAAACCCAGTTCACCAAATGACTGATTAACAATTTAGACTTAACTGACCAGCTTTTATTTTATTCTTATAAGAGAATATCATGTCAAGGAATGTTCTATTTATCTCTGACCCAGCTTCTTGCAGCTATAGATGGGGATAGTTGGAGTAGAAATAGACCCTTCTATTTGCAGAAGAAAACATGGAAGGGGAGTCAGGATACAGCATGAGGTCAACCGCCCACATCAGAGAGCTTGGTTATGGGGAACAGGGGGAGGATACCGATGGGCTTTTGGCAAATGGGTGATCAGTGAATTGATCTGGACCCAAAGCAATGAGCCATTTTGGTTACAATTTTTCAGTTTACTGGAGCTGACACAATGTAGCATCCGAATCTTTTAAAGAGGTCTATTCCTATACAAGCATGTCAAAGTGTACACAGTTCATTTCTGCCTCTCAGGGCGTAGAGTGCCCATAACTCAGTGACAATTTAAGAGGGATGAAAATTATTTAGCAATATTTAGAGCTTTTTCCTTTACATGGTAAATAATATTTTGCCTTTAGTGAGGAAAATTGTAAAGATTGATTCCGAAGTGGAAAATCTTTGATTGTCTTACACATATTCCCTAGACAATGAATACGCTCATAATATTCTCATCAAAATCTGTCTTTAAGTTATTTTAATCTAAATTAACTTTCCTAAGTAATAAATGACAGTAGCTAAAACTTATAAGGCTATTCAGAACTATTAAGACAATGATCAAGAAGACATCAGTGCCCCAAATACTAATTAACTCGAATATCAGTCTTTCAGATTTGTGTACTGCTTCCAGGAATATAAAAGCTTTAACAAATCTGTCATTTAAATTGTGGTTTCTCATTATCTGCATATTACAAAAAATATGTGTGCAGCCTATAGATCTTTTGGACTATTCAGATAAAGAATTTAGAGTTAAAGTATCCATATAAAATCAATAGAAGCTTTACTTGGAAGAGTTACGAAGAATGCTGCAAAGCTAAATATAAACAGTCTGAGAGGTATAGGTGGTCATTAGAGTTTCTCCCTTATGCCAATGCCTGTAGATGACCATCTATAAAAGTTTGGTAAAAAGGAAAATTAAAAAAAAAAAAAAAAACTCTGGAAAAGAAGAGCTCTATCACATCCAAAACGTAAGCTGATGAATTAAAATTACCTAAAAGAAAAACCAGTAAGATAAAATGGCAAAACAGTTAATATCTAAAGATAATACAAACTTAAAGAACAGACCAGAAAAATAAAAAATAAAAGGATGTCTCATTTAGATCTTGACACTATCTACATCAAATGAATTCTACATAGCTTATGATAAGGAATTTAATGAAAAAATGTCCAACTTAATAAAAATAGAAGCAAATAATTGTAAAATTTCTGAATGAGGAAAGATTATTTCGATTAAGAGATATTTAAAGTCATAAAAATGATCAAAAGACTTTACTGTATATGAATTATAAATATCTATTTTTTCAAAATGAAAAATTAATTTAAAAGATAATTTTCAAATGGAGAAAATATCCACAAGCATTAACACTGTTAATATATATTAAACTCATATAACTCAGTAAGAAAAACATTTAAATACTCTATAGAAAGAAAGACAAAAGGACACTTAAAAGGCAATTCACATAAGAGGAAAATATAAATGTGTGATAAGCATGAGAATATTTAGTGACTAGAAGACGCATGCACATTTAGAATAGGATGAGATTTCATTTCTTCCATGAGATTATAAAAGGTTCACACATGATGTGAACACGACTTGCTAAGTTTCCTCATGCACGGCTGTGGAAGCATAACTCTATACAACTTCTCTAGAAAATAATTTCACAATAGTTATCAAATGTCTTGGAAACATCAAACTCTCTGAACCCGAATTTCTGGGTCTCTAGGACTCTATTCAAAGAATGATTAAAAATGGGGACAAGACCCTGAGGCTTAAGATGTTCATCAGAATTATTTATAAGATGTACAAAAATGAAAATAATCTACTGTCCAGGAATAAAGCAATATTTAAATATTTTATACTGCTTATATGGTATAAAATATTGTATAGGCATTGTATGTTCATGAAATAACATGAAAATATCATATAACATTAAGTTTGAAATCAACATGTATCAGAGAAAGAAAATATCATATGATATCACTTATGTGTGGAATCTAAAAATGACAAATGAACTTATTTACAAACAGAAATAGACTCACAGACATAGAAAACAAACTTATGATTACCAAAGAGGGTAGCAGGAGGTGTGGGGGGGGATAAATTAGGAATTTGGGATAACATATACACACTACTATACATAAAATAGATGAACAACAAGGACCTGCTGTATAGCACAAGGAACTCGACTCAATATCTTTTGATAACCTATAATGGAAAAGAATCTGAAAAAATATATATATATGTATAACTGAATCACTTGCTATACACTTGAAACTAACACATTATAAATTAACTATACTTCAATTTAAAAAAACAAACATAAGAATCAACATATAAAGTTATACTTACAGTACAATTTCAACTTTGTAAAAAAAAATATACACAGGAAAAGACTGAAATAAATTTATCAAAAGATTAACAATGCTTTGTTTCAATGGTGAGATTATTGATGCTTTTAATTTATTTTTTGATTCTTTTCAGTAGTTTCAATTTTTTTACTAAATAACATATCCTTACTATAATAAGGAAAACCATTAAAAAGATCAATGTTTTTTTTACAGCTACAAAATCCAGTCAAAGTAATTACACCCAGCTCAAGAACCTCCTTGCACAGAGGCAAAGAACCAGCATTCCGGTCAATTCTTCTCCTAGAGCTATGGAAAGTGAGAATTTTTCTAGTAGAAACACTTCAGCAAGAAATTATTCAGGCTCTTAGAGAAATGAGATCCAATCAGCCAAATTCAATAGGGTCCAATCTGGAGCTTACACAGCCAGTCCCCATAATGTGGAGCTTCTGGTGCCCAGAGCTACACAAAATGCTCTATTAACATCCTGCACCACAGCCTTGATCTTCTTTGTACTTCCTTTATGCCAGCAGTGTTATCACATTTTGACAGCACTGATTCAAAAGCCCGGAAGAGTTAGGAGTGTTGCTTTAACATCTGGAATAGGAATGCTAACCTAAATCAGTCAACATGCACAGATCCATATTGGGATTTTTTCACTGAGATGAGTTCTTCTGATTTCTGTGTCTCTTTGCCTACTTTTATGTCAGAGCAAAACCCCATTTCATTGACCAGATGCCTCTGATGGTGACAGTGCTTGCTTCATAGAAGAGCTGGGCTGCCCTGCTCTCCACCATCTCAGAAAAAGAGAGTTTAGAAATATCAGTAAAGAGATAATTATTCAGCAGACATGTTGGAGTGACTTTATTTATTTGTATGGAAAATACAGGTATTTTCCCCGTTGGATACAACTGTAAATTTATCATCACCCAAAGGACTCTTAAGAGCATCTACTTCTAAAATACAAACAAAACCTGCTTACGGTTACTGAGCATGCCTAGTTCTGACGAGACAGGTTAAGCACAAAGACAGTGAGGGGCTGGGGGGAAAGAGTGAACAAAACTTGTTTATTCCTCCTGAATTTTGTTTTAGTTTCATTCTCTATGATGTCTGGACACTTCCTCTTCCCTTAATCATTTCTTCCTCCATTACAGATCTTCCCACACCTCCTATCAACCCTTCCCCATGGGGTAATCTTCCTGTTTTATTTTAAAGCAAACAACTATTTGTTTAGGTAGCAAAAGATTAAATCGCACTTATTTGGTGCATAAATTTTGTGCTTGCATTTTTTTATACTTTACAAGTACTCTTGACAATAAAAATGTAGACTTTGGAGCAAGCAAAGCATCGTTGTAAACATTTATCTTATTTTAAGTGAGAAGAGATATAGTGATATGGGAATGAAAGAGACCTACCATGACCCGATCATTTTTTTAATCCTACAAAAGTCTAAACAACATGATACACTATTTTATTTCTTTAACTCCTCTAGGAAACTCTAGTCACATTAAGTAGTAGTTACACTTCATGTAGAGCCTCTTGTAAGATCTACATATACGTGTTACACAAGAAAATGCCTAAAATCCAGCAAGTGAACATCATTGCCTAAGGCTACACGACAAGTTAGTGAGCAAATGAAAACTGAATGATCACGGAAGACTTTCTTCCCTTCCCCAGGAACGTAAGTGCTCAGGAAAGATGACATGCAGTGCTTCTGACATGTCCAAATATAAACCAAGACTGTGCCTAAACAACGTGGATCCCCTGACAATTAGACAACTTTACTACCCCTATGTTAGTGACCAAAGGGCCCCATCAGAGAATGATCAGTCTACTGAAGGAAAAGTTAAGGAGTGAATTCACCTCCCATTTCATAGGAAATAATAATGGCTATCAAATGTGCTTGCATTTGCAATTGTCCTTATCTCTTTACCTATCACATCAAGAGATAAGACTTTTTTCCCTAAATCCAAGGTTTGTCATCACATGTACTCAACTTCGGGTCTTCAGAGACCTTGCTCAATCAATCATCCTCCCTTGCTTAGACATCCTCCATATTTCTCCTTCGTTTAGAATTATCATATAGGCATATTAATATATTCAAACCACACCCATATTAAAAGCCACTCTTTTTAAAAACCTTTTTTCCAACCACTCTCCATTTGCATCATGGTTTTGTGAAAAGAATTGGCGTAAGTCTTGACTCCGTGTCCTTCACTCAGCCCACTGCAATCTAGCCTCTACCCTACAAAGCAATGAAACTCAAGGCTTCCTCCACCCAAATCTGTAGTTTATATTGTTTTCTCTGAGCTCTATACTCATCTATACTAACGTCTTATGATATATTTTCCCTTGTCAATATCAAAGATATCTCAAGGTCAATCTGAGGGAAAATTTAACCCATTATCGCCTCTAAATGTTTACTCTCTGTGTCCTATCTCTAGGAATGCTACAGTCATCCACCCATCTGCCCAACTCCAAAACTTAAGGTTCTACTAAATGTTATCCTTTCCTTCACCTTCCAATGAGCCCAGTAGTTATACTGGGTCACTTAACCATTTCTTAGATATGGCTCGACTGTCCATTTCCTGTGTCATTCATTCTCTTTAGTTAAGGCTTTTGACACTCTTTGCCCAAACTATTAAGATAGCTTTCTAACTAGACGTTCTTGTTTTCAACCTGGTCACTATTAAATCTCATCTTCTTTTCTATGAGCAGAGTGATCTTCCTAAAGTTAAAGACATTTAAAATCTTTCAATAATTGCACTTTATCATTAGAACAAATTCAAGCTCCAGAACACAATATTCAAGACTTTTCTCATCTGGTCCTTGACTATATTCCTAATTTCAACTCAGCCAACTGCCCTCACCCTATATCCTATACTCCAGCCATATTAAAATACTTTTGATTTGACAAATATATTTTCTCATAACAATATGTTCTTATACCTCTTCCCTTCACCTGCAAACATGTTTGTTTTTCTTCTAGCTAAATTATATTAAAACTTCAAAACTTATTCAAGAGTTATATTTCAACTGAAGCACTTGGCTACTGTCCCTATGCACCTCCAGACCTGGCTTGGTTCCTTTCCTCTATGCTCCCAGAGACTCCTATGTTGACCTCTTCCTAGCACTTTTTTTTTTAATTATGTAAAACACTTAGCATGAAATCTACCCTCTTAGCAATTTTTTAAGTGCACAGTATAGTACTGTCAATTATAGGCACAGTATTGTATAGCAGATCTCTAGAATTTAATCATATTGCATAACTGAAACTTTATGTCTGTTGAATAACAACTTCCTATTTCTTCCTTTCCTCAGCCCTTGACAACCATTATTCTACTCTCTGCTTCTGTGACTTTGCTTTTTTAGATATCTCATCTAAGTGGAATCATGCAGTATTTGTCCTTTGATGACTGGCTTATTTCACTTAGCATAATGTCCTCAAGATTCATCCATGTCGTTACATAATTCAGGATTCCCTTCTTTTTTAAGGCTGAACAATATTCCATTGTAAGTATATACCACATTTTTCCCCATTCATCTGCTAATGGACACTTAAGTTATCTCTACAGCTTGGCTATTGTGAATATTGCTGCAATAAAAATGGGAGTGCTAATATTTCTTTGAGATCCTGATTTTAATTTTTTGACTAAATCTCCAGAAGTGGAATTGCTGGATTATATTACAAAGCAACAGTAATGAAAACTGTATGGTACTGGCATAAATACATACAATAGAGCAATAGAACAGATTAGAGAGTCCAGAAATAAATGCGTGCTCATCAACTGATCTTTAACAAGGTACCAAGAGTACACAATGGGAAAAGGATGGTCTCTTCAACAAATGGTGTTAGGAAAATTGGATATCCACATGCAAAAAAATAACCCTATATAAAACCATCCACTAAAATCAACTCAAAATAGATTAAAGACAAGTATAAGACCTGAAACTGCAAAATTTCTTTTAAAAAAATTTAGGAGGAAAGCTTCATGGCATTGGTTTTGGCAATAATTTCATGGATATAAGAATGACTTTTAAAAAGCACAGGCAACAGAAATAAAATTGGACAAGTGGGACTGTATCCAAATAAAAAGCTTCTGCACAGCAAAGGAAACCATCAACAGAGTGAAAAGTCTTCCTAGCACTTTTTATACTGCCTTATATTTGTTACTTTTCTTGTTTTTCTTCACCCACATATTTTGCTTGTTAAATTAATGACCCGTCAAGCCATACTCAATGATATTCAGGATCAAAGTTGAAGGAGGATTCTCCTACTGGTGATTTTGGCAGGGGTGGGAAGAGAGGGGAGAAAGTGGGTTAGAAGAATGAGGAAAAGAGAAGTTTAGACAAGCTTTCCAGGAAATTTCCCAGAATGTCATTGTGTATCATTGTGTATTACTCCTTGTTTCCTGTAGGTCCTTAGTTTGAAGAGACAAGTATAATGATTTAGAGCAAAATTAGTTCTCCCTATAATGGAGAAAAAATTTCTCCAAAAGAAATAATTTCCCGGCTGGTCTTCATGACAGTAAACACACAAGAAAGAGATTTCTGCCTTTGACGTGGAGACGTGGTTCTAACTTCTTCAACTATCTTCTCACAGCCCAGTCATAGAACAACAAGACTGGAGGCTGAACACTCGGAGGAATGGAACCACTGAAACATCTTACCTGAGACAATACAAATATAAAATCAAAGATGAAATGATGAACAGGAGCACGTAAAGTAGCACCGTGAGCACCACACCAAGGATTCCTGATTGCATGGTTTTTTCAAACATCCAGTACAGCTTTGCTGCATCAGCTACAGGAGCCTCCCCGTCATGTGAAAGCCGCTGACAAAAGAAGATACAAATTACAAAAATAAATAAATAAAATAAGGGTGAAAACACTGATCATCAAGTTAGATTAATTTAAATACACAAAGACCAACTGAGAGTATAATTTGTTTTTAAATTACATTTTCAATGTGCTGAAGATATCAGATCTTCAGCTGCAGGAAGAAAAAGACTGGATTTGCATGGTTGGTTTCCCAGGATTTTCTCATTTTCCCTGTAGGCGTTTAAATGTGTGCACTCTACATGCAATCTATAAAGTAAAAGCCATGTTTTATTTATGTACTATTAACTTCTGAATTTAATGAGCACAAGATATGAAGGAATTAAATATGATGGTGGAAATATTCTTTTCTCTCTGAAGCAGATTTGAAAGGAATTTAAATTGTTCTATGCATGAAATAGATGGCTTATTTTAAAAACTTATAAAAGTTATCAGGCTACTTAATGTGATCTTGAAAACCAAAGTTTACATTAGGTCAACTTAATAATAAGTCTTTATTTTAGACAAGGAAAACCATATTATATGTTGGGTTAGAAACAAATACAAGGCAATGAGGTCTTTAAAAGCAAATATAAAATGCTATGTACCTAAGACATTGCCATATGACATCTTTGACCTTTGAGCTTATAAAATATGAACGTTCTTTAATTATGACTCTCATGATCTCAAGTGTAAGTCATGTGCCATGTAAATGTAAATAAGGTATTTTTTTCACCAATGTAAGAGAGAAAGAAGAATTTCTCTACTTTTTAAACTGACAATTATATAAATATAGCTTAAATATAGCACGTTTAAAACTAATCCACAGTACACAGGTACAGATAAAAACAGAACCCTAGATAGTTTAATGTGTATCTTCCCTACACCAAAATATCCGTTAGTGATTGGGCAGTGATAGAATTCAGCTGTTCTGACTCTCGACTGCTTCTTCCATCACCACTTCGCAACTTCTATTTTTACGCTCTCTACTTGTTAATCGGTTCACCATGCGAAATGTGAGCTTGGTGCTGGGATTTTAGGCAGCAGGTCTGTAAGGGTTCCCATGTATTTCTCCTATTCCATATCTTCCCTTCTGCTGCTTTTTGAAAAATAAAGACATAGACACGGGATTCGCCGATGAAACAGACAAAAAAAATGATGTATGTTTGATGCTGATAACATAATCTAATCAACAGCTGCTAAGCATTCATCTGACCCACACGTATGGTATTGAATGCCTACTAAGCATCATTAAGCTCTGAAGATAAAAGAGTGAATAAGAGTACACAAAAGCCCTACCTTCTCGGAACTTACATTGAAGTGGGGATGGGGTGGAAAGCAAATGATAGTAAACATGTAAGTAAGATGAAGTAACATACGTGGTATATTAGAGAATGATATTTTGAGGAAAACTGTAAAGCAGGAAAAACGTATAGGAGGAATGAGCTGTGTTATTAAACATTTCGATCAGAAAAGGTATCACCGAAAAGGTGTTATTTGAACAAAGACCTGAAGGATGTAAGGGAATGAGCCATACACCTCCCGAATGGTATTGATCACACACTGAATATTTTGATTCCCCAACTAGATTGTAAGTTCCTGCTTGGACCACTGGGGCAGTGGTGGTTACATCGTGTAACATTCACATAGCATAAGTATCATCACTTCATTATAATCCTCCTGCTGGTTTGTTTCATATGTATGATGCCTTAGATTTTCCAGTTTCTTCCCAGATGGTCTCTCATTTGACTCTCTCAACAAACTGTGAATTGAGTAAGGTAGGTGTTACTATTTATGGGTATCCTTACTGTTTTGTAATTCATTGAGGAAATTGAAGCCTGGAGAGGTTGACTGATCCAACGCCATATCGCTGACAGCAAATCTTTTCCCTACTTTTTATCTAGACAAAGGCTCAGTGAGAGAATGAATTTATGAACCCAGTGGAATTTCTGAGCATAGTATCATGGATGGCGGTCAGAGGACTGCATTGCCAACCTCTGAATCAGCAAACTGAGAGACAGGCAAACTGTTATCAGCAACATCAACAGCCAGTCAATGCTCCAGCCTCCAATCATTCCACCTGCCACATACCCTTTAGATTTCCATGAAAAAAAATGGATCCAAGACAAAAATTATTAGTGAAATTAGGTAGCATCTCTCCTGACCGGCCAACTGTGATCAAACACAGATGATTCTGAGCTTTATCTGCTAGAAGGAAGTGCTGGAAGAACTGGGAGGTATGAACTCGGGCAACCTGAAATTCATTAGTGACACTGAAACTACGATAACCATGATGCTATGTGGAGCAGTAGTTCTCCAACTTTAATAAGCATGAAAATCATCTGGAAGTCTTGTTAAAACCCAAAGCTGAGCTTCCCTGGTGGCGCAGTGGTTGAGAGTCCGCCTGCCGATGCAGGGGACGCGGGTTCGTGCCCCGGTCTGGGAAGATCCCACATGCCGCGGAGCGGCTGGGCCCGTGAGCCGCGGCGGCTGAGCCTGCGCGTCCGGAGCCTGTGCTCCACAACGGGAGAGGCCGCAACAGTGAGAGGCCCGCGTACCGCACAAAAAAACCCCCAAAATAACAAAGCCCCTTCAGAGGCTGGCCCCATTCCCAGAGTTTTTACCTCAAGAGTGAGTGAGGTACAGGGCCTGAGATTCTGCATTTCTGCTAAGTTCCCAGGTGAAACTAATGCTGTTGGTCCAGGGACCTAATTTTAAGAACCACTGCTTTAGAGCAGATCTTCTCAAACTTCAGGGTGCTATTTATCACCGTAGAGCAGGTTAAAACACATCTTTTTATTCAATTGGTGAGAGTATCCAAGTACGGACTCCAATGCTGCTGATCTGTGGATCACATGCAGCTTTCGAGTTTTCTTAAAGACAGCAAAAGTGGATGTCATCGGCAATGAAACATGACGGATTCTAACTAGAGATTGAATATTGTGCAGACTGGGAACGAGCCGTCAAGCTTTTCTTTCCAAGTGGAGAAAGATATGGGTGTTACACTCATCTGTTAGAATCCAAGTCAGCTTCCATCAGGTTACAGACTTCTGAACTGGTTCGGAGATGGCCCTGCTGGAGGTTACTTTCCTGTAGATGACATCAGAGACCCCAGAGTAAATTAAGACAGCTCATTTTGTCAGCTGCCTTTGATACAGTGGACTATTCAGCTAGTAATCTCTCTAGGGGACCTGTCTGGAAGAAGGAAAGCCATTCCAGGAGAGCTGCAGACTTTCCTTATGAGGAGATCTCAGAAGATCATAAAGGACAGTGGCGCATCCTCCCAGATGGCTTCCCGTGTGGTGTTGCAATAGGAGCAAACTGGCCCCAGGAGGAACTGTGAGAGGCCATGGGCTATGGTCCTACTGGAATGCGGACAGCATCCATCTCTACATCTCCTGCTCAACAAACCTTGATGGTACGGTCTTGTCCTCACGAACCTGGAGTCTAATCAGAGGGGTGAAGGAACTTAGGATGGGGTAGAAAACACGACCACTTCTGACTGTCATCAAGGTGGTCCATGGTACTGAGGCTTCAAGGGTGGTCACAGGTTAGAACTTGAAAACAAGCCTTCCAAGCACTGACAAATTTTCCTTGGCAGGGAGGCTAGAAGCTAGGTACTTTGGTAGGCTCGATGTTCACTGTTTGTTTTGATAATATTAAAATGACCTACATGGTTGCAGAGTCAACTGTCACATTTGTCTGCAGGTTCTAAGCAGAGGTCGTTCCACTCTGAAATAAAAAGTCGGAATTCTCACACAAGGCCTAAAAGGTCATTAGTGGACTCAGTACATCAAGGACTCCAGTCTTGTTAAGAGCAGCCCAGGAATCTTGAGCAAGTGAAAGCCAGCCTAGCAAACAGCCAAGGGAAGGGAGACACCTTCTCAGTAGAGGGTCTATCATCTTGTCACAGTGTGATTTGGTCCATGGAACCAGCATCCTTGACAACACCTAGGAGTCTGTTAAAACGTAGAATTTCAGGCCCCACCTGCTGAATCAGAATTTGTATTTTGATAAGATCCCCAGGTGACATGCAAGCACATTGAAGTTGGAGACACACTCTTGCAGTGTAGCACGGCCTGAGAGATAGAAATAAGAGCTGCAGGCTTTGCAGATCCGAACCTACCACAGCACCACATTTTCATGGATGTGGAGTGGACAGCAGTTTGGTCTTCAGTTCTAAGAGCACATGATTAATGGTAGAACCCATTTCAAATACTGTGAATAAGCAGAGTCCATCAAAAATCCCATCCCTGTGATCTGCTATAGGCACACTGAATACAGTCTAAACACATATATAGCAGCTGGAAACCTTTCTTCTTAAAAGGAGAACTACACCAGTTAAGGAATATTATTACATAAATTTAGATAATTTTACAAATGAATATTTGATTTAGAATCATTGTTAGCATTTTTATACATAATCGTATGTTAGGACCTCATTCTTAATTATGAAATCCTAAAACTATATATTTTAGAGTGAAGATGCACCATTTCGTCATTTCATAAACACCACAAATGTCAAAATAAATGCCTAAGGAGTAATTTTTAAAATTATTTATTACTTAGAAATGTTTAAAAAGCTCTTATTCTTCTTCTTGAGTATATCTATTATGAAAGAGTATTACATCAAAAGGAAATAAATAACCTAACAAATTAAAGGAACTACTGCACGATTACTTTTTTATAAAATTTGGCTGTGAAAATCCTTAATATTAAAAAAAAGTTACCAAAAATGTTACAAAAGAAAGCTTCTTTGCAATAATGTTGAAAATGTACCAATTAGTTTAGATTTGATCTCCAACATTATTTTCTACCCATTTTGCAAGTGTTTCTTTAACATAGCTAAAATTACACTTAAAATGATTATATTAGACATCCACAATTTTTTATTATGAAAAAAATGAATAACTTCAAGTTAAGATGAATATTGAATTGTACATGACTATTGAAACTTCCCGTGTCAACTGATTTGTGCACTAACGTTACATTCTATGTCAAGGACTCGTGTCCCGATTATTTTACTTGACTTACCCCCAGGATAGTATCCACAATAAACACTGCCAGTGGGTCCAGAACTGTCCATAGTCCCATGGTGATGATTAACTTTGACAGGACATCAGGGCAGAAGGCAAACAGTACCTGACAGCCCCATCTGATCAGAACCAAGGGAAGTACCACTGCGTTCAGCATTAAAGGCCCCATCACAACAACAAGCAACTCTTCTCCGATGTGAAGTAAAGAGCTTGGGTAGCAGAGCTCAACCGTGAGGGGGGAAAAATGGAATCTATGGGAAAACAAAGCAATCACATGTGTGCAAAGGAGAAGAAGTCTATAAAATGCTGCATATACAAAACATTTTATAGAACGAAATGCTTTCTTTTTTTTGTAGAGAAAACTTGACACTTAATAGTACCCCAAAATTAAGTGTTAGAAGTCTTCATCTTTTCCTTAGAAACTCCGCAACAGCTCACTTTTGAGGAGAAGGCAAATTCTACCTTGTTCATTGTTCTTGTAAATTTCATATGCCATCATAGAAAGGATATCATTTTGATCCACTGAGCAGAGCATTCTTTAGACTAAGAACTGCCCAGCAGGTCACACATACTCATTAATAGGCTATTTGAAATGCAAAGTATATCAGTGGACTTAGTAATGACTCAATCTCTAACAGAAATCAGAAATATAAATAAATCTCATAATTCTCCAGAATTTTGACATCACTGATTAATTTTGTTTGTGATTCCTCTAGCTAGACCCCCTAAATACAACAACAACACTGCTGACAACAAAAACATCTAAAGGGACAACTTGACCTAAGGCTTGAATCCAAGGTGAGCCCAGTAATTCAAGCAGCCTTCACCCAGGCTTTGGCACCCTCTTTCCATGCAAAGTGAGCCTTCGTTGACTCAAATTTTTCCCTCCCCTGTGTTTCAGCCTTCTAAAGTTATTTTGTAGTTAATGCTGCTTGTGTATCTCAGCTCTCTACTAAAAAGAGTTCTTATCAGCTTATCAGCTCTCTACTAAAAAGAGTTCTTCATTTATTCCATTCCTTGACCTTTGCTCTGAAGGCAGTTTTTATGCTTTGTTCTTAGGCTGTTGTGAATATCAAATAAAATAAGGTGTATACATTTCTTAGCAGAGGACCTAACAGAGTAAAAGCAGAAAAAATGCTCACTGTGGCTGTAGCTATTGTCATGTCTCATAACTACAATGTGACATGGAGTTAATGTATGATTCGAGCCTGCGGAACTAGGCAATAGTCAACAAAACATCCTAACGTATTAGGTCCTCTGTTGCTTAAGAAATTGAATAAGCTGAGCTACCAGGATATTTTTTTGCAGTCTCATTTCATTAACAACCAATAAAGATAGAGCTTCCTTTTCTATTGAAGAAGTAAGACAGCAAATAGCAAAAAGCAACTAGCCCAAGCAGATAATATTTATCCCTTCTGCTTTAGAAACTCTCACACAAAAGAAAGAAAAAAAGAAAGAGGAAAGAAGAAGAAGGGAAGAAAGGAATATAACAGCTATATAAAATTCTGCCATGAGAATACAGTTATTTAGTACATTTAAAGTTGTATATTCTATAATATATTCAGATATTTGTGATTTAATTATAAAAGATGATCAAAAACTGTATGTGTGTATGTATAACACACACAAATTTCTTCTCAAAGTGTCTTAAAATAGTTTGCAGCCTTCTTAATTGAAAATATACACACATCTTTATTTTTATCTGTACCATCTACATTTGAAAAAATGAATTTTACTTGTATTGATATCTATCTGTTGGTCTATCTATAGTGTCTCTGGAATCATGTTTATGGAGAGATAACCTTTAAAGTGTCATCTTTTTCCAGAGGATAATGGCCCAGAATGCTGCCTGGGCTTGAGTTCAGTAATTGTTTGAATTCAATCATTTTGCAGAAGAAGCAATCTTTGCTTCTCTGAGTATAGCTGATAAATCATACTTATATTACTTTTAAAATACCTGCAGCCTAAGCCACTCTGATAAAATCAAAATAGGATAAAATATTGTTGCTAAATTCCTTTTTGGATTCTGCTCAGATATTAGAACATAGTTGAATCTGCTAAATTTTAAACAAATATTGATGTACCAGTTAAGTATTTGTATATACAGGCCCAAAATGAGAATATAACTGTAATAGACATTCCTGCTCTTAGATAAAGACATTTTTGTCTTCTCAAATCATACCTGCATTTTAGGTCTTACGGTAAATGGATGGGAGAGGAGTTTTTTACTTTCATTTGGCCTCTCAAGATGAAAATGCATTCCTTTGACTGTCAGGGGAAAGCACTCACTTTGTAACAGGAATTGAAATGGCCTGGAGGAAAAGCCACTGGCTGAGGTAATGCAGGTAGAGCCTCAGGAACCAGAGAGAAGCCGTCAGCAAGATAATGTACCAGAAGCCCTGGCTTTGCCATTGAGCGAACTGAAGTTCTGAAAACACTGACGCCAGCACAAAATAGAGATGCTTGAAGAATTCTCCAGATCCAGTACTATCAGCTACTGAAGAACAGCTACAAACAAAGAAATAATAGATAAATTCTGAGCTTAAGTACAACCAAAAGTAAGATATTTTGAGAATAATAATAAAGACATAGTGAAAGTAAAATTGAATGAAATTACTTCTGAGCTACCTGGGACTCAAACTAGCTATGTTCCTTTTTGCTATAATGGATTACTAAAGGGGAACATAAAAATACATGGATATGGAAATGCAAATCAAAACCACTAGGAGATATCTCCTCATACCTATTAAAATGGTTACTATCAAAAAGAAAGAAAAAAAAGCCAGAAAACAACGTGTTGATAAGAATGTGGAAAAATTGGAACTCTTATGCACTGTTGGTGGGAATGTAAAATGATATAATTGTTATGCAAAACAGTATGGCAGGCTCTCAAAAATTTAGAAAATACAACTACCGTATGATCCAGCAATACTCCATCTGGGTATTATCCAGAAGAATTTAAAGCAGGATCCCAAACAGATATTCGTACGCCTATGTTCATAGCAGCATTATTCATAATAACCAAAAGGTGGGAAAAGCCTAACTGTCCATCAAGTGGAATATTATTAGCCTTAAAAAGAAGGAAAAAAAAAAAAGGAAGGAAATTCTTTCACACGCTACAACATGGATGAACCTTGAGGACATTATTGCTAAATGAAGTCAGCCAGTCATAAAAAGACAAATACTGTGTGATTCCACTTATAGGAGGTGCCCAGAGGAGTCAAATTCAGAGACACGGAAAGTAGAATGGTGGTTGCCAGGATCTGGGAGAAGGGGAAATGGGGAGCTATTTAATGGTACAGAGTTTCAGTTTTACAAGATGAAAAAGTTGTGGAAATGGGTTGCACCACAATGTGAATACACTTAACACAACTGAACTGTACACTTAAAATAGTTAAGATGATAAATTTTTTAAAAAATAAAATAAAGTAAAAAAACATGGTAAATTTTATGTTATGTGTGTGTTACATTTTTTAAAGAAATATGGACATAAATTATTATAACAGTAAACTTTTTTTAATCTTTAAAATCCATACCATAGTCCTGCTTACCTCACCTACTCACAACGATCCCTCTTTATTAAGATTAGATTTAATTATTGGCATATAATCTGTTCAAAGTTAACTATTTCAGGTTGAAAATTGAAATGAGTGATTAACATACCACTAAAAACATATGAATGAGAATTCAAAACTTAAGAACTCTTGTATTCTTTAACACAATACTGACATTTTCTGTTGAAACTAAACATGAAAGAGCTACATACAGTAATTCTGATTTAGCTCTGGTTTCCTCTCTCTGTTTTGTGTTGATGGCAAGAGATGTTTTCAAAGTTTCTAAAATTGTTTGCAAAAAAAAAAAACAAGGAGGGGTTGGGGCCTGAAGCAGAAAGAATCGTCAGTGTTCATGGGTACTGTGTTTCTTTTGGGGGTGATATTGTAAAGTTGACTCTGGTGATGGTTGCACTAGTGTGAATATTCTGAAAACTTTAAATTGTACACTTTAAATAGGCGAATGGTATGGTAAATGAATTATATATCTCAATAAAGCTGTTCAAAGAAAAAAGCTAAAATAAAATAAAATAACAGTTTGTAAGAAAAAAGATGAAGAGGCTATCTGAAAACATCTGTAGGGACAGAACTCATTCCCCACCCATTCCCATGACTACGTGCAGTGAGTATTCAGTAGAGTTACCATAGCTTAGTGACTGAAGTACAAGCTCTAGAATCTGACTGTCTGGGTATGAAATTCCTTTCTACGCCTTTGTTTCCTCATATGGAAAAAGGAGATGAGAATAGTACCAATATTCCAGGGTCAATATGACAACTCAGTTAACAGATATAAAACACTCTGAACAGAGCTATTCCTAGGCTACTATCACAAAATAATAAACACTCAATCATCTGCTTCTCCCTCATTTTGTCTTCCTATATTTAGCAGAGCTACTTTGAAATAAGCTGGCTTTCCACCAAGCCCAAGAAATGTATGAGATCTGTCTAAATGATTACATGGTTCTTTTATTTAAAGAGATTTAAACATGGACACGCATATATTTGTTATTTAATTAAAACTGTAAATATCATTGGTATATACTATCATGGGTTTAATAAAATGTCGGTTTTATTAAACCAGTAATTGATCTTTATAAGAACTAGGCTCCAAGTTCCCGGATTAACTTGTCTAATTCTATTCTAGAATAATTCAGCAAATTCCTCAACCAAAAATAGTCCTGATTATAAACACGTTACCAAAGGAGAAGCTGGTACCATAGTAAGTAGTTCAGTGGCTTAGTGACTAACCACAGCAGTTCAAGGCATTGTAGGAACATTAACAGAAATGGAATTCATAGACAGATTCCAAAGATTTTATATACAAAAGCTCATCTCTCTCTGAAGACTAACAAACATAATGACATTGTATCACCAAAAGAAGCTAAATAATAGAAACAAGAGTCTTTGGGAGAGAAAGAGAAGAAAAGCAAAAAACTAACAACAGTAAGTAAAAGAAAACCCATTATTCCCCTTAAAATACCAATCCATGACTTTAGCTTTTTGGTCTGCACAGGGCTAATAAAGCACTGAACTTGACATTGACAATTTATTTTGGTTGTTCTTGTGTGTATTTTTCCATAAAGGTGAAGAGCATCATCTAACTGAAAACCATGTGCCGGCTTTCTACTAAGCATACTTTTCAGTTACTCAAACGAGGAATAGTTAAACAGGAAACAGACCCCCAAGAGGCTTTGGTTTACCAATGGTAAAATTGTCAGGAGACTGACTCTCTTAAAGAATGATTCCAGAATACTTCACTACGTTTACCATCATGTGAAATGAAACCCAGGACTTTCTACACCGCCAAAGGAAAATATTCTGTGCATGATCTCCTCTTCAGTTAATTATTCTGTCACTGTTTTGCCTCTTCAAAGAGAAGACAAAATCAAACACAGATTTGGCATTGTGTTGTTAGCAAAAAACTGGAAAATCTCAAATGATGCGAAACAGAAAAGACAGTAGCTTCTTTGACCTTTGGAAATTTCCACTGTTCTTTTCATCTACTGACTAAGCAGCTTAAATATTTATGAACAGAACCCACTATCAAGTCATACTTTTACCATTAGTTTCACTGATAAAATGTTTCCCATCCACATTCAGATCTACGTTATTTGTTTATGGGGTGTTTGATTTAGGATAAATAACACCAGAATTTCACTATGTACCATTTATATCTAATTCAAAATATTCAATTTTCTTGCACCTAGTCAACACAATTCATTATTTGTTTTTATTTGTTTGTTTAACAATAGTAACTATAGCGTCTGGATTTAAAGAATTAGGAAAACCTTGGCATCAATCATTTAGAGTTTAAAAAACTGGATACTGCAAAGTTAGAAATTAATAAAAGAATCAGTTGATGAAAGATGATGCCAAATAAAAGGACGTATCAAAAAGCTCATTAGTCGAACACAGCTAGTCAAGTACAGCCTTATAAACAATTCCCGAATGACAAGAAAATCTGAGTCCTTCTCTCTTAATCATTTTGAACTTGCACCTGAAATCTAAATGTGCACCGATATAAAACTGCATCACAATGCTCCCTCCATATGTTGTTCTTAAAATAGATTTCATTCAAAGGACAATTCTGCATCCATGTTTCCAAACTGTCTTGAAAGAAAGCGTCTTTTTCATTCTTGTATACATGCAAGACACACTATGGAATGCAGTACCATAGTACAATATCTTCATCCACATTTCAACTGTTCTTTCCTTCCTCTGTAATCTTTCTTGGTTATGTACAAAGAGTATGATCATCAAAAGGATAATAAATGGCCTCTGCCACTGGGGTGTGTAATACGTAGAGTGGGAATTGATTTGTTGGTTATGAAGGCAGCCATAGAGCACACAGATCACTGCAAAATCACATTGAGGCCAGCAGCTACTCCTCCATTCGTGCAGGCAGCTCCTCTATCGCTCACGGGGCAAGCTGCCAGAGGGTGAGAAGAATGGTGAGGTCATCCAGTATTCAGCTATTAAATGAAACCTATTTCTCTGAACTTCAGCCACATTTCGTATGACACACATATAACCCCCTTCCATGCCCAGTCCTTATAGAGACCTGAAATCAAACAAGATTTCTATGATCCATCAGTGTAATAAAAAAAAAAAAAGACCAAGATTGCTTTGAAAAAAAAGCATGGAATGCACTCTTAAACTCTCTTCTTCAGTGAATGAGTCCCTAGGAATTTGTATATGACCAAATCTTAAGATCTGTCAAGTGAAGAGGAATTAGACAAATGAGAGTGAGGGTGTAGGTAGAAAAGCTGGGAGGGTATTCCATCACACAGGTCATTCTCAGAAGAATAAAGTTCCATTTCTAAAACTGAAAGTAAGTTGAGCTGGGTGAAGAAAGTCTTTGTATCACTAAGTAGTAGTGATAGAGGCTGAAGCTGGAGAAGTAGAAGAGACCTTCTTATGATGGGGCCTGGTCAGCTCATGCCATATTAAGGAGTTTGGGCTCTATTCTGCCACCATCAATAGCCCACGAAGTATTTTAGGGTGAAGGAGACAGGGAAGGCTACCATGTTTGTAGTTTAGAAACATTGTCCCAGTCGCCAGATGAAAATGTGTGGAGAGGGTCCAGACTCAGGGGGAGAAAGGATTATGAGTTAGATGATGACCTACCCTGTGCTGCTCAATGGAGAGCATAACAGTTGCACTCAGAAGTATGGGCATGGATATTCTTGGTTGTCACAGTGACATGAAGGATGGCAAAAGGCAACACGTTTCTGGATAACATGTTTGAGAGCCTCAAACAAGGAAGAAATCTTGCACCCAGAAGTATGGGCATGGATATTCTTGGTTGTCACAGTGACATGAAGGATGGCAAAAGGCAACACGTTTCTGGATAACATGTTTGAGAGCCTCAAACAAGGAAGAACTCTTGCACCCTGTATTAGTTCCCTAGGGCTACTGGCACCACAAATCTGGGTGATTTCAAACAAAAGAAATGTATTCTCTCACAATTCTGGAGGCTACAAGTCCTCAATCAAGGTGTTGGAAGAGCCATGCTCTCCCTGAAGGTTCTGGGCGTGGGAGGAGGGAGCATAGAAGAGGACAGATCTTTTCTTGCCTCTTTCAGCTTCTGGTAGCCCCAGGCATTCCTTGGCTAGTGGCAGCATAAATCCAACCTCTGCCTCCATCTTCACGTGGCGATCTTTGTTTTGGGTGTCTGTGTCTTCACATGTAAGGATACGATATTGGATTAAGGGCCCACCCTACTCTAGGACCGCCTCATCTTAACTTACATCTGCAATGACCCTCTTCCAGGTAAGGTCACATTCTGAGGTACTAGGGTTTAGAACCTCAACATATTGTTTGAGGGGATACAATTCAACCCATAACATGCCCAAATGCCAGTGGTAACCCTCTTGAGGGAAAGGGAGTGAAAGAGGTGGAGGGACAGATAAATAGGTGGATTTGAGAGATACTGCCTTACAGTTAACAAGACTTGGAGACTGTTTGAACATGGGGCCTTAAAAAAAGACTCAAAAGTGGTCCCAAAGTTTCTGGCTCAGGTAACTCATCCAAAGGTGACTGACTGGAGAACATCTGAGAAAAAAAAATTTGATGGGGAAAAGGGAAAAATGAAAGAACCAAACACACAGAAACCCCAATAAGCTCCTCTTGACCTGCATATGGAAAACGCTTATGATTTATTCAAGAGAATTTACCCAACAGTCTGTTGTACTTATGGAAGTGAAGTTCAAGGGATATCAGAGCTGGAAACATTAGTTTGAAATCACCAGCATCGTAATAAGGAGCCAGCAGTGTGGCTGCCATCATCAACATCCAGCATATGGAAATGTTGCGAAACCTAAAAAATTATACAAATGTTGGTCACTAGGATTAATATAAATTTTCTCTAAATGGAATTAGCTATCATGACATTGAGCAATATAAACTCAAGAATTCATTGAAGAGATTTTTTTTCCCCATATGCTGGCTTATAGCTGCAAACCACTTAATCTGGACAAGATCATCCTCTTTCATTTACTTCCCTGAAAAAAATGGACAAGAGTTTTTAAGGTAAGTGAGAATTTTTGGTAGCTACTATGTATTGAACGCACTCTATTATATATATATATATATATATATATATATATATATATATATATATATAAAATAGCTAATTTATAGGGGCACTTTGGATAACACGTGTTACTATATACATTTTGCAGTGAGAAAATGAGAACTAAGAAAGTTCAGATTATCAAAAAAGATATGTGGATGGCCAACAGGCACAGGAAAAGATGCTCAACATTGCTAATTATTAGAGAAATGCAAATCAAATCTACAACGAGGTATCACCTCACACCAGTCAGAATGGCCATCATCAAAAAGTCTACAAGTAATAAATGCTGGAGAGGGTGTGGAGAAGAGAACCCTCCTACGCTGTTGGTGGGAATGGAAATTGGTGCAACCACTATGGAAAAGAGTATGGAGGTTCCTTAAAAAACTAAAAATAGAGTTACCATATGATCCAGCAATTCCACTTCTGGACTAGAAAAGATAAAATTCTAATTCGAAAAGTTACATGCACCCCCATGTTCATAGCAGCACTATTTACAATAGCCAAGACAGATGAGTGGATAAAGAAGATGTGATACATATATACAATGGAGTTACTCAGCCATAAAAAACAATAAAATAATGCCATTTGCAGCAACACGGATGGAGCTGGAGATTATCATACTAAGGGCTGTAAGCCAAACAGAGAAAGACAAATATTATATGATATCACTTATATGTGGAATATAAAAAATAGTACAAATGAACTTATTTACAAAACAGAAACAAACTCACAGACATAAAAAACAAATTTGGGGTTACCACAGAGGAAGGGTAGGGGGAGGTATAAATTAGGAGTATGGGATTAACAGATACACACTATCATATATAAAATAGATAAACAACAAGGATTTACTGTATAGCACAGGAAACTATATTCAATATCTTACAATAGCCTATAATGGAAAAGTATTGGGAAAAAAAAGAATATTATATATATAAAACTGAATAACTGTTGCACACCTAAAACTTACACAGTATTGTAAATCTACTATACATCATTTTTTTTTAAGTTCAAATTATTTACTTTAAATCATACAGATTTTAAGAGACAGAACCAAGACCAGAATCTAGATTTTAATCTGCTTTTAGTCTGATACCAAAACCTGTATATTTCCACAATCCATGCTTCTCTGAGTATATGGGGACTGATGGAGTTGGCAGGAGGGAGGTTTACAAGTCACTCACATATACTGGGAAGTTATACTGGAAACTCAGTCAAAACGCAAACTGACACTAACATTAAAGAGTTAGCATGGCCGTTTGCTCTATGAATCCAAGAACTGTCTTTCTTGTTCGCTCCTATAACCCCAGGTTCTAGCATCATGGCTTGTGCAGAGTAGATGCTTAAAAACAAGCATTTATTAAATAAATAATGTTTTAAATGGCTGGCTTTCCAAATGGTTTAGGTGAAAACTATGATCCAATTCAGTAAGTTTAGCCTATACCCTGAATTTACCCATTTCAATATTCATACAGCCCATGCTACGCCAGCTTATTTGTTTGGTGACTAAGAAATGAGAAAACCACCATTAGGATTTTCTAAATGGCAGTTGAGGATAGTTTCATAAGTGCACAGCAGTGTATCATTAAATGACTTGACTGGTAGGAACTCTTTGGGCAAGTTCACTGTGACATCTTGCTTAAAAGAAAATGAGGTAAAAAGTATGTCAAGACAAAGAAGCACTTATTTGGAAAGAAACAGCATTAATAAAAAATGTATTATTATAATACTATAATCATGTGCTGATTATTGGACAAATCTATATAAATTATAAATGGCATCAGTTTTCTTTTTTACCAAAGTTTTCTAAAATGTCCAAATCTGCTATTGCTTTGTCATTGTTTCAAGCACTGGGAGAAATAGTTTTATAAAAGTATCTGTACATACATATTTACCAAAATATTTTGGATAAAATTGTTATTCATTCTTCCAACATTCACCAAATGGCTTCACAGATGAATTTTATCAAACATTTAGAGAAGACGTAACACCCATCCTTCTCAAACTCTTCCAAAACATTGCAGAGGAAGGAACACTCCTAATTCATTCTATGAGGCCACCATCACCCTGATACCAAAACCAGACAAAGATACTACAAAAAAAGAAAATTACAGACCAATATCACTGATTAATATAGATGCAAAAATCCTCAACAAGCAGAATCCAACAACACATTAAAAGGATCATACACCATGATCAAGTGGGATTTATCCCAGGGATGCAAGGATTCTTCAATATACTCAAATCAATCAACGTGATACACCATATTAACAAACTGAAGAATAATAAAAACCATACGATCATCTCAATAGATGCAGAAAAAGCTTTTGGCAAAATTCAACACTGATTTATGATAAAAACTCTCCAGAAAGTAGGCATAGAGGGAACCTACCTCAACATAATAAAGGCTATATATGACAAACTCACAGCAGACATCATTCTCAATGGTGAAAAACTGAAAGCATTTCCTCTAAGATCAGGAACAAGACAAGGATGTTCACTCTTGCCACTATTATTCAACATAGTTTCAGAAGTCCTAGCCATGGCAATCAGAGAAGAAAAAGAAATAAAAGGAATGCAAATTGGAAAAGAAGAAGTAAAACTGTCACTGTTTGCAGATGACATGATACTATATATAGAGAATCCTAAAGATGCCACCAGAAAACTACTAGAGCTGATCAATGAATCTCGTCAAGTTTCAGGATACAAAATTAATGCACAGAAATCTCTTGCATTCCTAAACACTAACAACGAAAGATCAGGAAGAGAAATTAAGGAAACAATCCCATTCACCATTGCAACAAAAAGAATAAAATATCTAGGAGTAAACCTACCTAACCAGGTAAAAGACCTGTACTCAAAAAACTGTAAGACATTTATGAAAGAAATCAAAGATGACACAAACAGATGGAGAGATATACCATGTTCTTGGATTGAAAGAATCAATATTGTGAAAATGGCTATAATACCCAAAGCAATCTACAGATCCAATGCAATCCTTATCAAATTACCAGTGGCATTTTTTACAGAACTAAGACAAAAATCTTAAAATTTGTATGGAGACACAAAAGACCCTGAATAGCCAAAGCAGTCTTGAGGGAAAAAAACAGAGCTGGAGGAATTAGACTCCCTGACTTCAGACTATACTACAAAGCTACAGTAATCAAGACAATATGGTCCTGGCACCAAAACAGAAATATAGATCAATGGAACAGGATAGAAAGCCCAGAGATAAACCCATGCACCTATGGTCAACTAATCTATGACAAAAGTGGCAACAATATACAATAGAGAAAAGACAGTCTCTTCAATATGTGGTGCTGGGAAAACTGGACAGCTACATGTCAAAGAATGAAATTAGAACACTCCCTAACACCATACACAAAAATAAACTCAAAACGGATTAGAGACCTAAATGTAAGACCAGACACTATAAAACTCTTAGAGGAAATCATAGGAAGAACACTCTTTGACATAAATCACAGCAAGATCTTTTTCAATCCACCTCCTAGAGTAATGGAAATAAAAATAAACAAATGGGACCTAATGAAACTTAAAAGCTTTTGCATAGCAAAGGAAACTACAAAGAAGACAAAAAGACAACCCTCAGAATGGGAGAAAATATTTGCAAATGAATCAACAGACAAAGGATTAATCTCCAAAATATATAAACAACTCATGCAGCTCAATATTAAAAAAACAAACAACCCAATCAAGAAATGGGCTGAATACGTAAATAGACATTTCTCCAAAGAAGACATACAGATGACCAAGAGGCACGTGAAAATCTGCTCAACATCACTAATTATTAGAGAAATGCAAATCAAAACGACATGAGGTATCACCTCACACCAGTTAGAATGGGCATCATCAGAAAATCTAGAAACAATAAATGCTGGAGAGGGTGTAAAGAAAAGGGAACCCTCTTGCACTGTTGGTGGGAATGTAAATTGATACAGCCACTATGGAGAACAGTATGGAGGTTCCTTAAAAAACTAAAAATAGAATTACCATATGACCCAGCAATCCCACTACTGGGCATATACCCGGAGAAAACCATAATTCAAAAAGACACATGCACCCCAATGTTCATTGCAGCACTATTTACAATAGCCAGGTCATGGAAGCAACTTAAATGCCCATCGACAGATGAATGGATAGAGAAGATGTGGTACATATATACAATGGAACATTACTCAGCTATATAAAGAACGAAATTGGGTCATTTGTAGAGATGTGGATGGATCTAGAGACTGTCATACAGAGTGAAGTAAGTCAGAAAGAGAAAAACAAATATCGTATATTAACGCATATATGTGGAACCTAGAAAAATGGTACAGATGAATGGGTTTGCAGGGCAGAAATAGAGACACAGATGTAGAGAACAAACGTATGGACACCAAGGGGGGAAAGTGGTGGGTGGTGGTGGGATGAATTGGGAGACTGGGATTGACATATATACACTAATTAAATAGATAACTAATAAGAATCTGCTGTATAAAACAATAAATAAAATAAAATTCAAAAAAAGGGCTTCCCTGGTGGCGCAGTGGTTGAGAGTCCACCTGCCGATGCAGGGGACACAGGTTCGTGCCCCGGTCCAGGAAGATCCCACATGCCACATAGCGGCTGGGCCTGTAAGCCATGGCCGCCGAGCCTGCGCGTCTGGAGCCTGTGCTCCGCAACGCGAGAGGCCACAACAGTGGGAGGCCCGCGTACCGCAAAAAAAAAAAAAAAAAAAAAAAAAGAGAAAGCTTTATCAAAAGGAAAAAATTCACAAGTTTATCTTGATGTTAGCATTTTTCAACTAGATCTTTTTCCCCCTAAAATTCTGTCTCCTTGGCCAATTAGGGTATTATACTTTTAATATAACACATTGCACTTTTAACGGGTTTAATTCAATTTACAACAAATGCCTCTAATTAAGTTAAAAGATCTTTGAAAATTGCTAAATCTTAGGGGTAATATTACCACTACTGACATTGAAATAATTGATCATTCCCACTGAGGCACAAACGTACGAATGTTCTAATGAGAAAACAGGGATTGAAGTATGTTGAAGGACTCCAAAGAGACTTCCAAACTCTTAAGGCTGTTATTTCCAATGACAGTCTCTGAATGGGAGTGGGAGGCATTGGGGGAAGAGGGGGCGGGGGCAGGGACAGACAAAACTTATCCTAGAGTAGAAAAAGAAAATGAAATCAAACTGCAAACATAAAGTTACATCTTGAAGCAAAGGTGACCAAAGTCTGTTTGCCTTTTTTGAAAATAATGTCTTTTATTTAACGTGTGTGTTTCTGTTTTAGGACATCATTTTTTGCCATTTACAAATAGTATTTTCTTTAAAAAAAAAAACTTTTATTGAAGTATTGTTGATTTACAATGTTGTCTTAATTTCTGCTGTACGGCAAAGTGATTCAGTTTTACATATATATATATATATATATATATATATTCTTTTTCGTATTCTTTTCCGTTATGGTTTATCACAGGATATTGAATATAGTTCCCTGTGCTATACAATAGGGCCTTGTTCTTTATCCATCTTATATATACTAGTTTGCATCTACTAATCCCAAACTCCCAATCCTTCCCTCCCCAACCCCGAATAGCATTTTCTTTAATACTCTGCGATAATAAATACTCGATGTGATATTAGAATGCATCTATTTGTCCAAGGAGAAATTTTCCTAGATTAATGCTTTATGATAATTAAGATGGACGACAGCTAAGGACAACTAGTGTTCCTGACTGAATGACACCAGAGCAGAAAGCAGAAACCTAGTTTGGTCACAGTTATTATTGAAGTGTTCCCTCTGGCTTAACAAAGACACTTACCTTTTCACCTAATCCGTTAGTAAGAAGAAGAGCATCTACCTTGCCGGTATTTGTCTGGCCTATTTGGTTAAAATGTTTACAAAGTATTTTATCAGTGAAAATAGCTAAATACTTTATGCAAAATGGAAGTTTTATTAATAATTGGAACAATAATGCAAAAGCAGTTAGCTTTGAAAACAACTGCACTGGGGAGCTGCACGATAATACATAAGAGCAGTGTAAGAAAAAATAAATACTTCACGGTTTAGCCATGAGAATATTATCAGGAGCCTTCAGGACCTGTCAGGCTCCCTACACCTAGGGGATAAGGAGAGGCAGAGCGGCATACAGGTTGAGAGAAGAGAGCCCATCTTGAATCCTCAGTCTTCTATTTACTAATTTTGTGATATTTTGTAAAGTATCTAATCTCTGGGCCTCAGATGTTTCCTCTAAAAACAGGAGATCATAATGTCTGCCTCTTCAAGTTATGAAGATTAAACAAGAGAACATATCAGGATCCTAGGAAGGTTCTTGCCACTTTTAAAGGAAAATTGCTTTATGATACAAAACTGGGAAATTGCTAAAGACAAAGAAAGTCATTTTGAATCACAAAATTGGCTTCTAATTTTGATTCCATTATTGCAGGCAATGGAAAAACATATCCTAATGGAAGGGATCACACTGTGATCCTTCCAGTGGCATCTACAGGCGGCTCAGACATTTAAATCAAAAAGTGAAAGATACAGCTTTGGATTCTCTTATTTGCTTCTTTCCTAAAACCATAGTTTGGCTAGTGAGTACTAGATGAATAGGTTTTTTGCAGTAAAAAGTCTAGAAATGTAAATGCAATGCAAATTATTGACAACACCAGATATGCTGAAAATAGGAGAGGGAGAGAGAAAATATACTCGTAGCATATAGAAGAGTTTAAGCAAGAGGTTGATGAACTATTATCATGTGTAAGAGCACTATATAACACTCTCAGATTTTTTTGTGAGCTTGAGTTTAATTTTGTCATTTTTAGCAAAACGTGGGCACATGGCAAATACATTGTGAGTTACAACATCACCTCACCACAACATAACAGTCTAATTCAGAGATAAATCAAGCTAAAATGAAGACAAATTAGGCAAAAATAATGATCAAGTGTTGACAAGAAGTCTAAGTGCATCATCCTTGTCATTTTGTCTCATGTCTGAAGCAATGGGTAGGTCTTACAGTATATTGTTCAAGAAGATTCTGTTTGGCTTCCCTGGTGGCGCAGTGGTTAAGAAGCCGCCTGCCAATGGTTCGAGCCCTGGTCCAGGAAGATCCCACATGCCATGGAGCAACTAAGCCCGTGCGCCACAACTACTGAACCTGTGCTCTAGAGCCCACGAACCACAACTACTGAAGCCCACACGCCTAGAGCCTGTGCTCCGCAACAAGAGAAGCTGCCGCAATAAGAAGCCCATGCATCACAAGGAAGAGTAGCCCCTGCTCACCGCAACTAGAGAAAGCCTGCACGCAGCAACGAAGACCCAATGCAGCCAAAAATAAAATAAATAAATAAATTTAAAAGGAAAAAAACCCGAAGATTCTGTTCAATTGAATTGATAGCATATAGATTGAGCTTGATTTAGCAGTATATACATAACATAGACATTTGATACAGATAGAAAAGAAAATGCATAGCATAGTTTCAAAGGTATAAATTTTTAAAATGAGATGGAACTGGGTTTGAGTATCAACTCTATCACAGCATAACTGGGTGAATCTGAGAAAAGTACTTAATCTCTTTAAAATAAGATACTACCTGTAAGATACCTACTTGTTATACCTATTTCAAAGGTTCAAAGGTTCATAGAGCAATCAAAAGGGAGAATGTAATATTTGTCTCATAATAAGTGTCAAATTAACATTAGCCAAAAATTTATGTATTTTCTCATCAATAATAATAATAGCATTTTCTAAATAAATAATAATGAAAATAATCTAAATTTCACTCTCTTCTCCTTCATTGCGTTCAGAGAAGTGTCCTAGCTGCTCAAGCAAAATTTAAATTCGTCCAGTTACGTGGAGAGAAGTTTTAGTACTCATTAATCCATATATATTTTTTTAAACTTCTAAGTAATGACTTAAAATAGATGGACATATATTCTCATAATTTAGCATAACAAAATACATAATATAACATATTAACACTTTTTCTTTCCAATTTAATTCTGAGTTGTTTTATTTAGCCACCTATTATAAAAAGTAATTTGTGTTGAGAGCTCTGAGGAAATTTAGAAATTAAAGAGCTAATTAAATTCTTCAAGAGCAATTTTTGAGTCTCTGTATCAATATATAAGTGTGTGTGCACATATTCAAACATCTACAAGTGGCCAAATACTGTTGGACATTTCTGGAAATTGATCTTCCATGATGCCTACTTCGTCTAACTGTTTCCCCAGGGCAAATAAATCTAAACTTTAAGCCATATTTCCAAAGGAATCATAGATCACGCACCTGGTAGACTGAACCAGAATGTCAGAAATTACGACCAAGTTAGGAAAGAAAGGAATGAAAACCTGACCTATTTGCTGTGAACTTACTATTTATGGAGAATCTTAAGGGCGTTTTTACTATCTTAAGTTAAAATAATAATAAATATCCTATAAATCATTTAAATAAGGGCTCCATTTCTGTAGATAGTTTAGCATCTTCAAAGTTATATTTCAATGGTATTTTGATAAATGCTTTGCCTGCATATTTTTTTAAAAAAGAGTTTTTCAAACATATTACAGAAGCATTATAAAAAAGGCACATCTGGTGTAAAAATTCCGGGATAGCAACCTGAAATAAAAATATGATCACAATTTGCAAAATGTGTTGCTGATTTAATGCTGCATATATAGACACTCATATTTCAAGGAATGTATTTTTGTCAGTTGGAGCTCTGACCTATAAAAATGATAGTTTCTGAATCTTTGCACTTATTGAAGTACAGTTTTTCCAAGGGGACACCTGAGAACATAATGCTGATTAGAATAAGCAAGGTAAACATAAATCACAGAAATGTTTATTTCTCTCCAGCTAAGCACTCTGAGGCAATGCTGCAGGCAGAGGATCCACCAAGAAGAGATCATGAGATCTACAGACACCTGTACTGAGGTAAAGGAAGTAGATTGAGAAGAAGGAAATCCTGATCCTTAAGGAGGTTGTAACTGAGTCCCTGGCTGGTGATCTGGAGTTGCAGTGGCCCTTGAGAGTCGTCCCAAAATAAGGCAAGGGGACAAGGGCTTTGCGCTTCCACCTCAATTCATTGACTGCCAGTTGCCCTATGGGAGGGACATCTGAATGAGGATATTTCCTGTGGCCAAGGATAGTTATGAAAAGGAGAAATCAGGATAATCAGATAGAGCGTGACAGTTGGGAGAACATGAAGGCCACTCTGTGGAGGTGGCATGTGATGAGACCAGAGTGAGATGAAAGCAGCTATGGTTCTATGTCGGATGGAGTGAGGGAGTCCCTAGGTCCAGTCATCCCCAAGGCCAGTCATCCCCAAGGCTTCTCATTGCGGTGGCTTCTCTTGTTGTGGAGCACGGGCTCCACCAGTATCATGAACAGCAAGTATCATTTAGAGAGGTTGCCATGAGATTTCCTAACAAAACATTTCCCAGTCAAACTTGTGTGTGTGTGTGTGTGTGTGTGTGTGTGTGTGTGTGTGTTCGGAAGCAATTCACAGCACTGGGATGGCATCTCCCTGGAGGCCAATTGAAGACATGCACACATACACAGTAAGTTTAGAAAAGTGGTAAAAATATGTTATTATGTAAAATGTTATGTTTCCTGTACTATTCCTCACAACATTAATTATTAGGTCTAACTTGGTAAACCCAAAACAAAACACTCAATAGGTAATTTAAGGGTACAGTTTATTAGGGACTTCCCTGGTGGCGCAGTAGTTAAGAATCTGCCTGCCAATGCAGGGGACATGGGTTTGAGCCCTGATCTGGGAAAATCCCACATGCCGCAGAGCAACTAAGCCTGTGAGCCACAACTACTGAGCCTGTGCTCTAGAGCCCGTGAGCCGCAACTACTGAGCCCATGAGCCACAACTACTAGAGCCCGAGTGTCTAGAGCCTGTGCTCCGCAACAAGAGAAGCCACTGCAATGAGGAGCCCATGCACTGCAAGGAAGAGTAGCCCCCGCTCACCTCAATTAAAGAAAGCCTGTGTGCAGCAACGAAGACCCAACACAGCCAAAATAAATAAAATTTTTAAAAATTTAAAAAAAAAGAGAATCACCTCTTAAAAAATAAAGAATACAGTGTATTAAATGAAAAGAAGGATATGGTATGATGTGATAAAAGTGAATGAAACACTTAACTGTCCTCTAAATTAGCTCTGAATGGAAACATCCAATACTAAATTAGGAAATTATAGACTCCTCAATTTAAGGGATTTTCACAAGGTGGAGACAGTGCAAAATTCCTGTGTAAGGCAAATCATAGCAGAACTCCTTGTGGGGTAAAAGCCATGCCAGGAATGTGCACCCAAGTCTCATGAAGCCAAAACCGCAGTACCTTTTATCTTCCTACGATGGTGAAGAGCCACGTGGAAGGATAGTACCTGAGATATTTGATCTCATCTTCTAGAATCTTTGAGTACATTTGGAAATGAATCCCCATTTATATAGCAATTGATCAGGTTTTTTAGAAACAACTTATAATCGAAAATCCTAAAGTCATGAGCAAAGCTTGTGAAAAATGAAAATCCTCTTGTTTTCCTTTAAGATTGTTGCTATAATGTTTTCATTTATTTTCCGAAAGTGGCAGAGAAAGAATAAGGGCAGATTGCCAAGTTTGAGACTAGGAATGTCCTTGAAGACGGCCTAAACCAAAATAAACACAAAAACAAACATGTCTACAATGTAAAGATGGTAACACTGCATTATAATTAGTTGTCTCAGGAAGTAAAGATATTTTGTTAACTGAATGGGTGAAAATTACTTGCATTATTGTCATACTTAAAATGTCAGTGTTAAATGATTGCTTTAAGCACATAATAATAAATTCTGCATTCTTAAGTGGCAAATACAACAAAGCTAAATACAGAGAATGTTGTTAGTGGAAGCAAAATTAAACATTAACAAATACCTGCAATACACACTTTTAATACACAGGAAACAAAGGGTGGATAAACAAACATGGTTCTGATATTTACCATTTTACTTAGAATTAGGAGCAGGTCAAAAACTCATGGACACAACCTGTCTGGGGGCACACCCACCGTTTCCCAAGCAAATGCATAAGGACTACACAGTATCTTAAAGATTTCTTCCTGGAAATCTGGGTTAATTATAGCATTTATGAAAAGAGCATTGGTTAATTTCACACCTGCCATTAACTCCTACATGATTTCCTGGGATATGTTGTGATTACATTATAGTCCTGCAAACCATATTTTCCCCACGCCAGTGTTAATTGTACAGGATTAACAAGTGCCCTTTGCTTATACTGCCACTGTTGGTAACGTCTCCTCTTATATCCAATATAGCTTCTATTTCCTTTTGAATCCCCAGGTTCCCTGAGCAAGCATAAAGCCCTCTGTAATTCAACTGTGGCAGTTTTTCCTTCCTGCAATCCATGCCACCTGGAAAGCGATACCACAGAGCAGGAAGTTATATTTAACCTCAAAACTGTGGGAAAAGACAGTTCTTGCCTTTGCCAACTACAGGCTACTTGGTTAGGTTGGAAATTCTTTTACTTACCACCTCTTGTGCAACCAACACTATTTTAGGAGAGCAACCAAGCAGAAATATCCTGGTCTCTGTCCCTCTTCCTTTCTTCCCTGGTAAGGGAAGACATGCCACATACCAATTGTTGATTGTCTAATTGGAAAGTTCTGTTAAGTCTGGGGTGGATAAGAGGTCACTGTAGCTGGGAATGTTTAGGGACCATCTGCTGAGAAAATGGTCCTTGAGGGCACTTTGAAGGGCTAGCAGGATTTGGGTTGGCCAAGGGGTAAGAGTTTGAGAATTATAACGAAATAAAAGCAGAATCCCAGAGGTAGTCATGGCAGGGTGACAAGACAAACCTAGGTGCCTCCCATCTTTCTCCACAAAGAAGGGAAATAGTTTCCCCCTAAAAAGGCCTTGAGTATTAACTAAATTTTGAAAAAGACCCAATTACTCTTTATTGTTCATTTCCTGAATTATGTACTTCTTATAAAAAATAAAGCGGAAAAAGCTAATCTATTCCTTCTGCTTTAAAAAATTATGTTTATTGTGTCAAATTATTATGGTTTTCCTCTCCGAATGTATACACCCGGGAGAGCTAACTGTTAAGAGCTTCCGAACTTCCAACCTTGAAGGAAAATCTATCCTCCTTTAAAGATAAGGCTTTCTTTGAAAAGTTTGATTTAATCAACACACAAACCAGTCAGGGAGTCAATTATACGGAATGCTGAACCCAGAGGGCAGTATCTACATTGAGTCACTGTTCCTGCAGCACAGAAATGAGCACTAGGTACAGAATCGCTTTACACCCCAGGGCTTATCAGTGGGCTTATTGGAAATAGTGACTTGCAGATCGTGGTGAAGTCTAAACATGTGACGCAGCAGCAGTGGCATGAATGTCATTTCATGTGGCCACAATTTATCTGTGCTGGATTTCAAAACAGTAGGAAAATGCAAATGATGAATGGGGTTGCCCTTTCAGAAGTCTTTCAACTTTTTCTCTTTCCTTAGCTTCAGTCAGGACTAGGTTTCAAAGCAACTAACCAGTGACCAGCCGGGCAGTAGTTCCATCAGAATAATTAAGCTTCTGAACGGCTACTTCATCCACATTACGGACAGGCATCAGGTACACACCTGAAAGAGCTTGTGGTGAGGAAAAATCTCGGAGACGAACAACTCTGCTGACTCAAAACCACCTGACATAACAGGAAAATAATTCAATCACTACTTAGTCATCCATTGAATAAATACTGGGGGAGCATCCTCTCCGTACAAAGGATACAAAGATGTGAGCCTGCTTCCAAGGTGACATTCTGAAAGGAGAGAACAAGGCCCTTAAAATCTCCGTGAGCTGCCCTTGGGAAATGTGAGGAGATGGCTGGACACCCCACTGTGTGCCTCTGACTTCCCCTTTTGCACTATTTTTCATATAATTTCTAATATGGGAAGGATTTCATGAGATAATTACCCAATTAATGAGGAAAGGGGGAAAACATTAAGTGTGGTTACGACAATATTAATGGTCTGATGCAAGTATAAAACATTCCTGAGACCTTCTCTTCTAGAGCCCTGTACAAATAAGTATGCTATTTTAATTATTAAATAGAGAAAATAGGGAAAATTTAACACAAGCCAAGAAGGTTTTATTATAACTGCCATGAATATTAGTATTGAAAGAAAGAATTACTTATGCTTTTATTTAGACTTTAGGATCTAATTCCTTGTAAATGCTATTGTGTAATGAGAAAGTAAGACCAATGGAACTGTTTGGGGAAACAGGATATCCTGGAATAATTCTTCCATTATGTTCAATACTCAATGTTAAAAATATATATATATCACAGCACCATTTACCTGTTTGACACTGTCCTGAACATTAAGAAAAGAGCCATGAAGATTATACTTTTAAAACAATGGTGTTTCAAATAATGTATTTTTAGAATGTTTTGAAGATCTTTAAATATCTTAAGTAATATAATGCTTTTTTTTCCTAGAAATTGTATAACTTTGAACAAGGCATTAGCATTTACTGGAAGACTGTAAGAGTATCAAAAATAAATATCAAAGCAATGCTGTTCCCATGGGAAGTTGAGGTCTGAGGTCTACCTGAATTAGAGATTTTTTTTTCTGAAACCATTTCAGTCATGAAGTCATAATATTACTCTTCTCGTCGGTCTTCTCCCATTTAATGAAGAACAGGAAGCCAGATGCCACCAGGCACTAACACTGGCACGGCCAAATCTAGGCTGGTGAGTTGCCAAGAAGTGTGTGCTAAACTTTGGCATTTGAATCCAGAACTGGGAAACCATACTGTAGTGACACTGTATCTATAGACAAGCGGGATGAATAAATCAACAATAAATGAAGTACTAAAAACGTCTAATTTCCAATACAGTGCTTCCAGCAACAACTGAAATTAGAAAACTGTTTAAACCCTACTACAGAACATACAATTTTGTTGTGAGTGCACTGAAGCAAAGGTTAACTGTAAAATAAAAGAAGGAATGAAAATGCATTTGTAGCTAGGATGTCACGGCTGCTTCATACACTCTGGTGACAAGGAGTAAATGTGTCAAATCCTATATAAGTTCAGAAGGTTCGTGGTTTTAAAGCAAGGAAATTTTCCTACTTTTTAAAAGTAAGATTCGAGGAGACCTTCAAGAAGGCAGAGGAGTAAGACGCGGAGATCACCTTCCTCCGAACAAATACACCAGAAATACATCTACACGTGGAACAACTCCTACAGAACACCTACTGAACGCTGGCAGAAGACCTCACACCTCCCAAAAGGCAAGAAACTCCCCACGTACCTGGGTAGGGCAAAAGAAAAAAGAAAAAACAGAGACAAAAGAATAGGGATGGGAACTGCACCAGTGGGAGGGAGCCGTGAAGGAGGAAAAGTTCCCACACACTAAAAGTCTCTTCACTGGTGGAGACGGGGTACGGCAGTGTGGAAGCTTCGGAGCCGCGGAGGAGAGCACAGCAACAGGGGTGCGGAGGGCAAAGCGGAGAGATTCCCGCACAGAGGATCAGGGCCGACTGGCACTCACCAGCCCGAGAGGCTTGTCTGCTCACCCGCCGGGGCAGGCGGGGCTGCGAGCTGAGGCTCGGACTTCAGTCGGAGCACAGGGAGAGGACTGGGGGTGGCGGCGTGAACACAGCGTGCAGGGGGTTAGTGCACCACGACTAGCCGGGAGGGAGTCCAGGGAAAAGTCTGGACCTGCCGAAGAGGCAAGAGACTTTTTCTTCCCTCTGTTTCCTGGTGCGCGAGGAGAGGGGATTCAGAGCACCGCTTAAAGGGGCTCCAGAGACGGGGGCGAGCCGCGGCTAACAGCGCGGACCCCAGAGACGGGCATGAGACGCTAAGGCTGCTGCTGCCGCCACCAAGAAGCCTGTGTGTGAGAACAGGTCACTCTCCCTTCCGGGGAGCCTGTGCAGCCCACCACTGCCAGGAGCCCGGGATCCAGGGACAACTTCCCTGGAGAACGCATGGTGCGCCTCAGGCTGGTGCGATATCACGCCGGCCTCTGCCGCCGCAGGCCCGCCCCGCACTCCGTGCCCCTCCCTCCCTCCGGCCTGAGTGAGCCAGAGCCCCCGAATCAGCTGCTCCTTTAACTCTGTCCTTTCTGGGCGGGGAACAGACACCCTCAGGTGACTTACACGCAGAGGCAGGGCCAAATCCAAAGCTGAACCCCTGGAGCTGTGAGAACAAAGAAGAGAATGGAAATCTCTCCCAGCAGCCTCAGGAGCAGCGGATTAAATCTCCACAATCAACTTGATGTACCTGCATCTGTGGAATACGTGAATAGACAACGAGTCATCCCAAAACTGAGGCGGTGGACTTTGGGAGCAACTGTAGACTTAGGGTTTGCTTTCTGCATCTAATTTGTTGCTGGTTTTATGTTTATCTTAGTTTAGTATTTAGAGTTTATTATCACTGGTAGATTTGTTTACTGATTTGGTTGCTCTCTTCCTTTTTTTTATATATATTTTTTTCTTTCCTTTTTCTCTTTTGTGTATGTGTATGCTTCTTTGTGTGATTTTGTCTGTATAGCTTTGCTTTTACCATTTGTCCTAGGGTTCTGCCTGTCCGTTTTTTGTTTTTGTTTTTTTTTAGTATAGTTTGTGTGTGTGTGTGTGTGGTATGCGGGCCTCTCACCATTGTGGCCTCTCCCGTTGCGGAGCACAGGTTCCGGATGCACAGGCTCAGTGGCCATGGCTCACGGGCCCAGCCGCTCCACGGCATGCGGGATCTTCCCAGACCGGGGCATGAACCCGTGTCCCCTGCATCAGCAGGCGGACTCTCAACAACTGCACCACCAGGGAAGCCCTTTAGTATAGTTTTTTAGCACTTGTTATCATTGGTGGATTTGTTTTTCAGTTTGGTTACTCTCTTCTTTCCTTCTTTCTTTTATTAAAATTACTTTTTAATTTATTTTTAATATTTCTTATTTTTTATTTTAATAACTTTATTTTTTAATTTTTTTTCTTTGTTTCTTTCTTTTTTTCTACCTTTTCTTCTCATCCGTGTGGCAGACAGGGTCTTTGTACTATGGCTGGGTGTCAGGCCTGTGCCTCCGAGGAGGGAGAGCCGAGTTCAGGATATTGGTCCACCAGAGTCCTCCTGGCTCCATGTAATATCAAACAGTGAAATGTCTCCCAGAGACCTCCATCTCAACACTAAGACCCAGCTGCACTCAACGACCAGCAAGCTACAGTGCCGGACACCCTATGCCAAACAACTAGCAAGACAGGAACACAACCCCACCCGTTAGCAGAGAGGCTGCCTAAAATCATAATAAGGTCACAGACACACCAAAACACACCACATGGACCTGCCCACCAGAAAGACAAGATCCAGCCTCATCCACCAGAACACAGGCACTAGTCCCCTCCACCAGGAAGCCTACACAACCCACTGAACCAAACTTAGCCAATGGGGGCAGACACCAAAAACAACAAAAAACTATGAACCTGCAGCCTGCAAACAAGAGACCCTAAACACAGTAAGTTAAGCAAAATGAGAATACAGAGAAACACACAGCAGATAAGGGAGCAAGGTAAAAACCCACCAGACCAAACAAATGAAGAGAAATAGGCAGTCTACCTGGAAAAGAATTCAGAGTAATGAGAGTAAAGATGATCCAAAGTCTTGGAAATAAAATGGAGAAAATACAAGAAACGTTTAACAAGGACCTAGAAGAACCAAAGAGCAAACAAACAATGATGCACAACACAATAAATGAAATTAAAAATTCTCTAGAAGGAATCAGTAGCAGAATAACTGAGGCAGAAGAACGGATAAGTGACCTGGAAGATAAAATAGTGGAAATAACCACCACAGAGCAGAAAAAAGAAAAAAGAATGAAAAGAATTGAGGACAGTCTCAGAGACCTCTGGGATAACATTAACTGCACCAACATTCAAATTATAGGGGTCCTAGAAAAAGAAGAGAAAAACAAAGGGACTGAGAAAATATTTACGAGATTATAGCTGAAAACTTCCCTAATATGGGAAAGGAAATAGTCAATCAAGACCATGAAGTGCAGAGAGTCCCGTACAGGATAAATCCAAGGAGAAACACACCAAGACACATATTAATGAAACTATCAAAAATTAAATACAAAGAAAAAAATATTAAAAGCAGCAAGGGAAAAACAACAAATAACATACAAGGGAATTCCCATAAGGTTAACAGCTGATCTTTCAGCAGAAACTCTGAGAGCCAGGAGGGAGTGGCAGGACATATTTAAAGTGAAGAAAGGGAAAAACCTACCAGCAACATTACTCTATCCAGCAAGGATCTCATTCAGATTCAAGAGAGAAATTAAAATCTTCACAGCAAGCAAAGGCTAAGAGAATTCAGCACCACCAAACCAGCTTTACAAAAAATGCTAAAGGAACTTCTCTAGGCAGGAAATACAAGAGAAGGAAAAGACCTACAATAACAAACCCAAAACAATTAAGAAAATGGTAATAGGAACATACATATCGATAACTACCTTAAATGTAAGTGGATTAAATGCTCCAACCAAAAGACATAGACCGGCTGAATGGATACAAAAACAAGACCTGGGGCTTCCCTGATGGCACAGTGGTTGAGAATCTGCCTGCTAATGCAGGGGCCACGGGTCGAGCCCTGGTCTGGGAGGATCCCACATGCCGCGGAGCAACTGGGCCCATGAGCCACAACTGCTGAGCCTGCATGTCTGGAGCCTGTGCTCCACAACAAGAGAGGCCACGATAGTGAGAGGCCCGTGCCCCGCAACGAAGAGTGGCCCCCGCTTGCCACAAGTAGAGAAAGCCCTCGCACAGAAACAAAGACTCAACACAGCAAAAATAAATAAATTAATTAATAAACTCCTACCCACAACATCTTCTTTAAAAAAAAAAACCAAAAAAGAAGACCTGTATATATGCTGTCTACAAGAGACCCACTTCAGACTTAGGGACACATACAGACTGAAAGTGAGGGGATGGAAAAAGATATTCCGTGCAAATGTAAATCAAAAGGAAGCTGCAGTAGCAATTATCATATCAGACAAAATAGACTTTATAATAAAGACTATTACAAGAGACAAAGAAGGACACTACGTAATGGTCAAGGGGTCAATTCAAGAAGAAGATATAACAATTGTAAATATTTATGCACCCAACATAGGAGCACCTCAATACATAAGGCAAATGCTAACAGCCATAAAAGGGGAAATCGATAGTAATGCAATCATAGTAGGGGACTTTAACACCCCATTTTCACCAATGGACAGATCATCCAAAATGAAAATAAATAAGGAAGCACAAGCTTTAAATGATACATTAAACAAGATGGACTTGATTGATATTTATAGGACATTCCATTCAAAAACAACAGAATACACTTTCTTCTCAAGTGCTCATGGAACATTCTCCAGGATAGATCATATCTTGGGTCGCAAATCAAGCCTTGGTAAATTTAAGAAAATTGAAATCATATCAAGTATCTTTTCCGAACACAATGCTATGAGACTAGATATCAATTACAGGAAAAAAATCTGTAAAAGTACAAACACATGGAGGCTAAACAATACGGTACTAAATAACCAAGAGATCACTGAAGAAATCAAAGAGGAAACAAAAAAATGCCTAGTAACAAATGACAATGAAAACACGACGACCCAAAACCTATGGGATGCAGCAAAAGCAGTTCTAAGAGGGAAGTTTATAGCAATACAATCCTACCTCAAGAAACAAGAAACATGTCAAATAAACAACCTAACCTTACACCTAAAGCAATTAGAGAAAGAAGAACAAAAAAACCCCTAAGTTAGCAGAGGAAAGAAATCATAAAGATCAGATCAGAAATAAATGAAAGAGAAATGAAGGAAATAATAGCAAAGATCAATAAAACTAAAAGCTGGTTCTTTGAGAAGACAAACAAAATTGATAAACCATTAGCCAGACTCACCAAGAAAGAAAGGGAGAAGACTCAAATCAATAGAATTAGAAATGAAAAAGGAGAAGTAACAACTGACACTGCGTCTGGAGCCTGTGCTCCGCAAAGAAATACAAAGGATCATGAGAGATTACTACAAGCAACTATATGCGAATATAATGGACAACCTGGAAGAAATGGACAAATTCTTAGAAAAGCATAACCTTCCCAGACTGAACCAGGAAGAAATAGAAAATATAAAGAAACCAATCACAAGCACTGAAATTGAGACTGTGATTAAAAATCTTCCAACAAACAAAAGCCCAGGACCAGATGGCTTCACAGACAAATTTTATCAAACATTTAGAGAAGAGCTAACACCTATCCTTCTCAAACTCTTCCAAAATATAGCAGAGGGAGAAACACTCCCTAGCTCATTCTACGAGGCCACCATCACCCTGATACCAAAACCAGACACAGATGCCACAAAAAAAGAAAACTACAGGTCAATGTCACTGATGAACATAGATGCAAAAATCCTCAACAAATACTAGCAAACAGAATCCAACAACACATTAAAAGGATTATTCACCATGATCAAATGGGGTTTATCCCAGGAATGCAAGGATTCTTCAATATATGCAAATCAATCAATGTGATACACCATATTAAGAAACTGAAGCCTAAAAACCATATGATCATTTCAATAGATGCAGAAAAAGCTTTCAACAAAATTCAACACCCATTTATGATAAAAACCCTCCAGAAAGTAGGCATAGACGGACCTTACCTAAACATAATAAAGGCCATATGACAAACCCACAGACAACATCGTTCTCAATGGTGTAAAACCGAAACCATTTCCACTAAGATCAGGAAAAAGACAAGGTTGTCCACTCTCACCACTATTATTTGACATAGTTTTGGAAGTTTTAGCCACACCAATCAGAGAAGAAAAATAAATAAAAGGAATCCAAATTGGAAAAGAAGAAGTAAAGCTGTCACTGTTTGCAGATGACATGATACTATACATAGAGAATCCTAAAGATGCTGAAAACTACTAGAGCTAATCAATGAATTTGGTAAAGTAGCAGGATGCAAAATTGCACAGAAATCTCTTGCATTCCTATACACTAATGATGAAAAATCTGAAAGAGAAATTAAGGAAACACTCCCATTTACCATTGCAACAAAAAGAATAAAATACCTAGGAATAAACCTACCTAAGGAGACAAAAACCTGTATGCAGAAAACTATAAGACACTGATGAAAGAAATTAAAGATGATACAAACAGATGGAGAGATATACCATCTTCTTGGATTGGGAGAATCAACATTGTGAAAATGACTATACTACCCTAAGGAATCTACAGATTCAATGCAATATCTATCATACTACCAACGGCATTTTTCACAGAACTAGAACAAAAAAATTTCACAATTTGTATGGAAACACAAAAGACCCCGAATAGCCAAAGCAATGTCGAGAAAGAAAAACAGAGCTGGAGCAATCAGGCTCCCTGACTTCAGACTATACTACAGAGCTACAGAAATCAGGACAGTATGGTACTGGCACAAAAACAGAAATATAGATCCTAGAGGGATGGGATAGGGAGGATGGGAGGGAGAGGCTAGAGGGAGGAGATATGGGGATATATGAATATGTATAGCTGATTCCCTTTGTTATAAAGCAGAAACTAACACACCACTGTAAAACACTTATACTCCAATAAAGATGTTAAAAAATAATAAAAAATGGAAGTAAGACTCAAACTGGAAATTTCAAAATGCAATTTCAATTAAAAGACAATTTTAAAGACACTTGTAGAAGCGTTCAGGTTCTCTGCAAAATTCTACACCTTGAACAGGTTCAGGTAAATGGAAATTCATTTCAGCAGTACCAGGGTCCATAATATGTCTACCCATCTCCACATCTCTGGGTCCAGGGAAGTATTAAATATGCAGTTGATATTCCACAAACACTGTGACCACTGCATGGAGGAGCATGTATTTGCTTTTTTTAGGGATCTTCATGCTCTCCTGTGCTGAGTTGACAACTTAGATAAACTGGGAGCTACATTTCCTAGATTTGCCTTTCATATACAGTGTTGGGTTAGAATCACCTAAAAGCAAGATCAACTTATCCTTTAAAAAGTCAGAACTAACTACATAATTTGCAGGAACCGATGCAAAATGAAAATGTGTGCCCCTTATTAGTTTGCGAATTAATCACAGGGCTTCCCTGGTGGCGCAGTGGTTGAGAGTCCGCCTGCCGATGCAGGGGTCGCGGGTTCGTGCCCCGGTCCGGGAAGATCCCACATGCCGCGGAGCGGCTGGGCCCGTGAGCCGTGGCCGCTGAGCCTGCGTGTCCGGAGCCTGTGCTCCGCAACGAGAGAGGCCACAACAGTGAGAGGCCCGCGTACCGGAAAAAAAAAAAAAAAGCTCCAGAATTAAGAATAAATCAAGAGTGTGTCCATAAGGCCCTTTGTTAAGACCCGAAAACGACTGAAGACAGCGCCTAGTAGATCCCTTCAACAGGACAAAAGGTCTCTAAGAATCTTAAGGATGTTTTATCACAGCATCCTGACCTGCCATCCAAAGCAGAAGAGGTCTACTTCAAAAGAATGACTGTTACCCAAAAACTGGGTTGGCCTCTTGGTGGGTGTTGAGCCAAAAGACACAACCAAGCCAAAGAGGGGGAGAAGGAAGGATTTATTATTACTTGCGGCAAGTAAGGAGAACCCCGGGTATCTTTCACAAAGCAGTGTCTCCCCAGCAGCAAAAGTGGGGAAGTTTTAAGCTTAAGGGTATATGCATATTCATGAAGGGGCTTGGGAGGTCAACAGAGTCCAAGCTTTAGTTAATTGAAGTCATGGGGGTCAGAAAAGTTCAACCTCATCCTCCCTTAGGGTCCAGTTGCTCTGGTGGTTGAGTGCTTCAGGCTAACCTTTACCATTGAAGGAGAACTGGGGGTCTTTACAACTGATGTAGTATCTTTGCTATTGTCACTTCTCTTGCCTGATAACAGTTCTTTGTTTCTGCATTCTTTTTTTTTTTTTTTTTTTGCGTTACGCGGGCCCAGCTGCTCCACGGCATGTGGGATCTTCCTGGACTGGGGCACGAACCCGCGTCCCCTGCATCAGCAGGCGGACTCTCAACCACTGCACCACCAGGGAAGCCCTCTGCATTCTTTTGCTCCCTTAAGATCCTTAATTACTGAGACCTGTTCAAGAGCAAGCATTGTGGCCAGGCTTAGATCACAAAATGGCTTGGGCCAAAAATGGCTTCTCCTATGTCAGGAAAGCCATGACTGGTTCTCTTTCTCTGGGGACCACCCTACCCTTTCTGCTTACATGAAAACTTGGAGCGCGGAACAGAAGAATGTTGCACCCTTGAGCATAGATTGAATTTAGTCATTTGCCAAAATATTCACCAAGATAAAGGGTATGTTTTGTGAGCTGGCAAGATATATCTCTTATAATTACTATTCAGAGACATAAATGTCATAAATAAACATTAAATTGCTTTTATAAGGAAGAACTTGATTATTTGTTTTAACATTTTGGTTTGTGATTTACTTTTTTTTTTTTTTTTACAAACTGCGTGTAGAGATTGACAGTCCAGGTAAAGACCTTTATTATATGCTGTTGAGATTCAAATGTAATGTTTACAATGACCCACAAGAAGTTCTTCATCAATGAGACTGAATGGAAACATGTCACATAAACTAGCATTCTGTTCATTAAGAAAAGAAAGAGAACTCTTACCAATTATCGTAAACTCTTTTTAAAATACATGTGTCTTTTCTGAAATAAAGAGGGTACCAAGAACAAGAATCTATATCAGAAAGGGTTACAGATTTTGCTTTCAATCCTTGTAAAATTGTCATAAAAATGAATTGAAACTATCAGGCAAGTAAAGAAATAATACAATCATTCACATTAAAAAAAAAGTAGTGTACAGGAAGTGTAAAGTCAAAGTGTCTTCCTTTACTGAAAGAAAACTTCAAAGATAAGAGTAAATTGGAGATTAACTGGTAAACAGTGCATAACAAACGATATCAGTAGCTAGTTAAAAATAGCTACTTTAAAAATAGCTTTAAAAATAGCTTATCCTGTATCTTAAGTAATAAGATTGATCAAGAACCTCTGAGACATTTGATTCACAAAATAAATTTAAAAAAAAACCCCAAATTTCTCGGTACCCTCACCCCCAAATAACTTCCTGTTTATATTGAAATGGTTAAAAATATGACAGGACACCCTTGATAAGTTCAAATGAAGGTCACACCTCAAGTAATTTACAATATTTGACTTAATAGTTTTATATTCCTAAATCCAGGAAAAGAAATCATTCACAGGATGTCATATCCTTGGTCTTTCAAGGAGAAAAAGAAGCCAAAAGATTTGGCGAATTTTGTCTTCAGTTACTTTTTACATTAAGGAAGATTTTAGCCTGAAGGAACAAGAGAAACTTGACTGGTGTGGCAATACATTCAGAAATTTTTATGGTGGCTTGAACAATGCCAAGTACTTTGAGACCAAAGCCTTGTGCATCTGGAGAACAGCATTGTACTACTCCTTGATTCCCTTTGCTTGTCCTTCTATTCTTATTGGCATAGGAGAGAACATTAGCTAGTATTTGGTGATTCCACCAACTCATTAGGAATATAACTTGCAGCCAGATATGTGTGAATGTATGGTGGATTGTTGGTGTTGAGTACAGAAAGAGGGGAAACCAAAGATGAGCAAATGATGGGATTAGCTATAACTTTCTACTTTTGTAACTTATTAGATTAAAACTTCTGTTAGGTTTGTTTGTTTTTTAATTTAAAAAAAAATAGAAAGGAAGATGGATTTTTCTCTTATATAAATTAATTCAACCAACAAGTAGCATTAATAGTCTATGACCATCCTAATGTTGTTTGGAGGACTGTAAGGAGTAAGAGTTATGACAGTTCAGATTCAGGGAATTAAAATCTCTAAGAGATTTTACTTCTGTACCCCTGGTTTCAGCAATAGTGCCTGACTCATGGTATATACTCAGGAAATATTTGTTAAATTGATTCATTAGTACAGGAATCAACCACAATATTTCTCAATTTGTAGGCATTGTGCAAAAAAAAAGAAAGAAGGAAAGAAAGAAAGAAAGGACAGAACAGTATTATCTTGAATAATCAAAGGAGGCTCAAAAAAGTTGTCATGTGGAAAACTTTCAAAATGTTTTTCCAGAGAATAAATACATAATGTTTATTACCAAAAAAGGTGAGAGAAAACAGACCTTTCTCAAAATCTAAAAAGTAATACTAATATTTTCTGGGGTGTCCCATACCTGTATTACTCTATTCATTGGGGTGCCTGTGAGCCAATGATCACATACAGTAACTTGCAATGTCTTCTTGGGCTCAACTGGAAAACTAAGTAAGTTGAGAAACAAATTATTCATGTCTCCAGACAGAAAAATTGACAGCAAAACACATATTTAACTTGATATAGGTCCAAGGAACAAAGTGATTTTTTTTTACATCTTTATTGGAGTATAATTGCTTTACAATGGTGTGTTAGTTTCTGCTTTCTAACAACAAAGTGATTTATTGATGCCTTTTATAGTGTTTCATTTATCTTGTTGTATGTTATGGACATGAATGGTCCATCCCTTAACTTCACAGGATGCAGAGAAGACTAGTTATGTTATGCACAGCAGAGGTGCAAGTCACTTTGTCTCCCCACAATATAGCCCCAAACCCCATTCCATGAAGACAGTCTAACACCCAACAGAACAGCTTGTGTACTTGCCCACATTGCACTGACCAAGGAGAGCCCCCAGACACTGGGAAATGAATTCTCTTCTTTGGTGGGTCATCTTTGATGTAGCTTCCATGTGGATTGCCCTCAGCACTGGGACTGGGACAGGGACAGAACTGGGGAGTCTTTCTTCACCTGCCTCTAATAATTAACCCTGTTTGAGACCAACAATCTTCAGGGCAGAATTGAGTAGTAGACCCTTAGCTCCAAGCCAGCTTCATGGTGCTGGGTATTCTTGGTTGATGTGGAAGGATAAAACACATGGCCCTACCACAGACGCCAAGATTCTTAAGCCTGACCATAGAAGAGGGATATCCCACAAAATTACAGAAGAATAAAAGCCCCTCAAACCAACAGCAATTGTGAGTTAAACCTTTTATTTTACATAATTATAGTCGGTCTATATGAAGCATAATATGTTTTGTTCAACTTGTGGTTGTAAATGTTTAGTTAGTAAAGTATCATTTCAACTCTGAGGTTTGATGATGTTTTTAGTTCTGAAAAGGAAACAGTGCATGTTGATTTAATAGCAGTACTTATTCTGTAAAATCAGTACTCAAGTATTTTGAAGAAGTCATTCAAAAATATACTTATTCAAAACAAACTAGATTAAATCATCTAGTTGCTCCATGCTTTCTAAACCTAGCCTTCTAAACTTAGTAGTTGAGCATCCCTAAGTTCAACAGAGTAGCTCATCACCAACCCTACTCCCAACCCTAAAAATCAATCCTGATCCCCAGGAGTGGAGTTATAATAAAAGTCCTACGACAAATGCCCCTTTGTGTGGCACAGACAATTGTTGCTATGGGCTCCATAGGTCCTTGGTACCTACTTCTCTAGTAACTGTTTCCCACTAGACAAAATTCTCCATCCTCTGGTTCCTCAGTAATTCAAATCCTCCCTTGAAGCCCCATCCCCAGCGGATGAAGTTCCTTATCTATACCTTCAGTTTCTTTATAATTAAGTCACTGACACCTGGGTGGCTACGCCTCTGTACAAGGAGCACACTTGACTTAGAAAGCCTGGATCCAATGCCTAGATTTGATAGCTACTAAACGGGTGTACTTTGATGAATTACTTGACTCCCTCGACCTATACTTACTACATCTGCAAGTCAGTAGTTCCCATAACAATGGACTTAGTGGCCCTGAGTAAACTGATAGTGCTTTGCTAGTACACGCTGGGTCTGATGCATTTTTGTATCCCTAGCACCAAGTCCATAGTCAGTGTTCATAAGTGAATGTGGTGAGTGTGTGCTGTATCCATATACGAAAGAATCGATAAGCAATCTTCCTCTTAATTCTTTGGTTCTTCCTAAAACAGAGTTCCAGACTTCCCCAGTCCGTTACATCCCATTGGATCCTAATTCCCTGTTGAACTCTGATATCTAAAGCTAACTCAGCTTTGGTGCAGGTTTTCTGTTCCATCTCACAAGGCAGAATGGAGTACTAATGACCTGAGCTGATATTTTCTGTTTCTGGTTGTTGTTTTTTTTCTTTTTTTTTTCTTTTTTGCATTACCCCCGCTAATAATACAATCAAAGCTCAAAGCATCATCATAAAAATTAAATTCTGCTCTCATGGACAGCTCCTTTTTTCCCCACTAGACAGTCAGCCACCACTATAAACCCTCTCAGGCAATCCTGCAGACAAATGCTGATGGTCATGCTGAAATACATGAGCAAACAGGTTCAGGGATGGGTTGATAAGTTTCCGTACTAGAGCCACATCACTATGAGCTGGCAGGAAGTTGGGTCAAATACAGCCAACACCTGGAAAAATCACATAGGCATCCAAATACTGCCACCCACGGCAGAACACCAAAGACTGGAAGCGAATTTCCTCCATACTACCCACTCCAATGCCAAACAGTTGGATAAGAAGATAGGGGCCCTCATTAAGCTTGCGAGTACATCATTGGAAAGCTTGCCAGTTCAAATGTAGCAAAAATGTAGCATCAAGATAGAGATGAAAATTCGTGTCTCCAGAGCTGCTGTGTCCACACAACTACCTTAATGTGTCCCAGATTTGAACCCATCATTGATGTGCCCCTCAGTTACTGGACTCATTCCACTAGTGCCACCAAAGTGCCACTCTCCAAATCAAATGATGGCATCAAATCTCCACCAGCAAGCCTTGGAGGGTATCCAGCATTCAGAGGCCGAGGCCAATCTAATCAAAAGGCAGTACTTTGGGGAAAGGGTTTGTCAACAGAATGGACAGAAAGCCAGTTCTACAAATTTTTATGATAATCTGCAAAGGGGAAAAGGACAGAGAGTCCTAGAACAAAATACAGCAACTCCAAAAAACACTTACTGAGCAATCATTCTTCTCAGTGGTACGGGGCATAAAAACATGACGATGTACAGCATTTGCCTTCAGGGAAATTGCAGTATAGGAAAGGATGTCTATGGAAGGTATAGAGCATTTAAAAACTTTGAGATTCAGAAACCTAGGTGAGAATCTCAGCTCTGACTCTGACTTGCTTACGTCACAAGGCAAAGTATTTAAACGTACACGCTTCAGCTTCCCCATCAATGTAATAAACGAAAGACATACTCTTTAGTACACAGAAAAGAGAAAACTGGTATGCTATGTGGATTAAAAATAAAACTGGGTGAAGTGGACTCCAACTGGATTGCCATCTATTTCAAACTCTTTGCCTTATTATTTGCTTTAACTATTGAGAAGCAAATTTCAAATTAATATATTTGGGAAGAGAGAGAAATGGGGGGAAGAGAGAGAAATGGGGCAGAGAGAGAAAGAAAATGACAGAGAGAAAGAGAGAGAGAAAAACAGGTCAGAAATCAAATTAAAAATAAGAATAAAAGTCTCTATTCCCAAATCCATAAACTGAATTACCTAGAGGAGAATTCTGAGGCCTGATGAATCCCCAAACAACTTGAATTTAAAATATCCTGAGAACTGCTGTTCTTAAGTTATTCCCTTGATTCCAATCTGCTATCAGCCAGAATCAGAAAGGTACCCGAGATCAGAATAAATTTAAGATTTAGTATTATTGAGCTCGATTCTCCGGTTCTAGATCCACAGAGTGCAACAAATGTCTCTCCCAAAGTGGTACAAAGAAAAAACGAGAAAAGAAATTCCTCCACGCGTGCTCTTGTAGGAGAGTCCACACTTCTAAAAGCCTCAGCATAATTCATGGCTTTCCTCCTCGCCAGGTTCATGTCACATGGCTCACTGGCCATGTCAACGGTCTGTGCTTGTTGTCTGGAGCTAATGCCTGCTAAACAGTTCTAACATACTCCCTGCTAGATTGAGGGATTTTGTTAAAGCAGTCACCTTTATTTCCATTTGTAGTTCGAAGCAGCACGGCATGGTGATCAGGTTTGGAGTTCATCCCGCCTGGGTATGAATCCCAGCTTCACTACTTATCAGATGTGTGACTGTGGCAATATTAACTAACCTATCCCTGCCTCAGTTTCCTCTTCTGTAAAATGGGGACAATAATATTACTGACATCATAGGGTTGTTGAGGGATTGAGAAATGATACACACAAAGCAGTTAGAATAGTACCCATATAGAAGGGACATTGCATAAATGTTAGTTATTTATTACTGACATCAATGAAGAGGCATGAAAAATATTCTTTTTTTTTTAATCCTTCATTCTGTTTTGTGCCTATTATGCAGGCTTGAATGGAGCTTCTGGAAGTCAGGGGAGAGAATATCACAATAATTTAGCCATCACAAAAAGGAATGAAGAAAGGGCATGTTTGCCAGAGATGTTACAAGGAAAGAATAGAGAGAGCTTAGGAACTGATCTGATGACAGGGTCAGGGTGGGGCAGTTACCATCTCAATTCAAAACAGTGTGTGAAGGAGGATGATAGTTTAATGACAGATTTAAGAACATTATTTTTATTTGGGGAATGCATTGATGGCAGGATATCCTCTCATTACAGTCAAACAGAAAAGTTAATGCCACCACCAAATTCACGTGCACTGATGTATTTATAGAATTTTATAGACTGTCATCAAATAATGGAAAAGTACAAAGAAGCACACGTATCAGTTTCTGTCTACGTGAAAGAAGTACGCAATAAATGTTTTTAAATTAGTGCTAGATTTGTAATGGGCTTGGAAGACCCAGTTCTCCTGTCCCAATTTCCAGCCCATAGTCTGTCCAGGGAAGTGAGAAAGAGGTCCTACCTAAGAATGTTCCTGAGTATCAGGTAAACAAAAGCAGTAATGTCACATCTGGGTTTTGATACAGCTACAAAGCGGACATCAGTGTGTGGCTGGCCCTCTGATCGATTTGGGAGATCCTGGACTTAAATTGAAAAGGAGAAGATGAAGAGTCTCTGGGACCTGCTATTGTCAGGCTCAGTACTGCTAACTACTAGCACCCCTGAGGGCAGGGAATAAGTGAAGATGATACTGTAGTTAGGAAAATGATTTTTTTCCTTAATATGGACATAGACGGAGTTGTTCAGAAAATTTTGAGTGGTCTTTGCAATGAATGTGATGTGTGCATGTAATGTGTTCTGCATGTGTGTTATAAGACAATTACTGGCTAAATATCAGGAACAAAAAGAAACAAAGCTGCACCTCAAGCTGACAGAGTCTGAGGAGAGGAAGGCACTTGGAAGGGTCAAAGGTTCCCCTGGACTCTCCCAGTACCATTTTTGGGAAACTTCCTGCTGAGCTCTATGGGGCCTATAAATTAGCCCAGTGGACACAGGAGACTGATCAGAGGGTAAAACCCTTACATAAAGAGCAGCGTTTTCATAAAGGAGAGTGGAAATGGATACTATAAATGCTGATGATGAAAACTTTCTCAGAAAGAAGGAGGAAGGGCAGATCTTACGACTAAGGTCAAAGGAAGTGAGGAATATGCATGTAGGAATATCCTGGAAATGGCTTAATTTAAAAGTAGGTTCTTTTCCCTTGAACTTTGAGAGCACTTATATTTAGCATTAAGATTTTAATTGATTCTCCTGTATTGTATTCTCTTCAAATACCCCAACCTTTCAGTGAATCAATTATAAGCCTCTATGATTGTATTATGGGAAATTGATGAAAGGCCAGTGAAGAGAAGAGGGGTGTGGCCTGACCCACTTCACTCATCCATGGAGGCCAGCAAAGAAGTAGTTCAACCTAGGAAGACAGTGATCCCAAAGGGCCAGGAGGTGATGGGCAGCAGAGTGAACGGAACCCAAGAGGAGCTGGGAAACTCCCATAGAAAACAAGATTGTCTCAGAAAAGTACCTCCATAGATGACAACTCAGGAACAGAAGTGAGATGACTGCCTTTTTTCCAAAACATACAAGAGGGAGGTGGCCTTTGAATATATATGTTAGATGGAAAAGTAGAGACGCTAACAGTTGATTAATGTAAGAACGTGATTATCATATATACCCATTATTCCCCTCTTACAGCAACATACACTTGAAAACTCTTGAATAATACATTCTGAGGCCTTTGGGATTTTTTTTTCAACTTAAAAATGCTTCTACAGCAAACTATACCACTTCCATATTTGTAATGTGGGTATTATATTAACAACTTCACCCTGATGTTTTGAGGTTTAAATAAGATCATGGACTAGGTAAAGATATAGCAGCTTGGGCTCACTCATCACTAGTTAAGAGACTCACTCCCGTACTTCAGTCCCGTCACAAGCCATTTCCAAACAGTTTCTCAAGAAAATTGTACATTTCTAGGGAATGCAGACCTTTAGAGTTGACCATTGGATTAATTAATGTAGACTAACTCATGCTATGGTAGCAACTCCCACATCTCAATGACTTAATACAACAAAAGTTTATTCCTTATTCATGAAAAGTTTGCTGCAGGGCAGATGTTCTTTCTTCCATATGAGAATTCTGTGATCCAAGCTGCTTTGATCTGTTCATCTTGCCATCTCCACACAAGGCCTCCTCCATAACCACCATGCAAGGGAAGGAAGAGAGCAGGTCTCACCCTAGCAATTAAATGCTTTGCACAAGCAGACACGCATCAATTTTGTTCCTAACTGGTTGACCATATGAGTTCAAATGAATTTGCTCACCTGCGAAGGCACGAAAGAATGCAGTCTTCTGTGTGTCTAGAAGGAGAGAACTAGATATCTAGGAGCAAGGTAATATCTACCACATCCATAAATAAACTAAACCATCATTTTCTTTTAGTCCCTAAATGAAAATAGTATACTTTTCTTGTTCTTTGGGCTCCTAAGAGATGGAAGCTACATGTGTACCCATCCTTGAGTTCTTCCAAAGCATCTATGTAGAGCTCTGTTTACTTAGTGGTAAGTTTCTCATTACTATAGAAAGGTGATTGGATAAGAAAATGGTGAGGGATATTGAAATTGAGATAATCTGGTAACTAATTGATCTAGGTGATATTTAACAAATCTTTAAATCCTGAGATAAATGCAAAGATAGATAGATTGATTGATAGGAGATAAATAGAGGAATAAATAGATTGGCTTTTGACTTGGGATTTTAATGAATTAAACTGGTACTAATAATTTAAAAAACAGGGATGTGGATTTTAACTCAATGTTAGTAAAAACTTTTGAACTGTCAAAATGTCCAAAATGAGTTGGGTAGCCTTGAAATATAGTAAGTGGTCCTTCCCTGAAACTGTTAGCTTAGATTTTATGACAACTCAGCAAGAAGCTGTTAAGAAGCATCAACTTTTAGGTAGAGAGGAATATAGTAGAAACGAGGGGTGGAGAGATGGAGCTTAGTATTAGAAGTCCTTGTAGTATATTCCTGGAAAATGTCATACAAAGAGAATACTTAAAAACTAAAGGCCTTAAAATATTAAATGGCCTGGTTATCGTTATTTGTTCCATGTTATGTAAGAATTCAGTTCTTAAGCTAGAAACAAACTTAAGATAAATATACATTTGTCTCTTTAAGGTAGGATTAGACCATAATTGACGTCAATCGTTTTCCTTCCTAGGAATTTTCTACTTTGAATCTTTTCAACAAGATGTAATAGGTTAACAGGTCACTGATGCATATTTTTTAAAAAAATTATATACCATCAGCACATTTAAGAACATTAAATTCTTGTTTGTCTTTGGAGAGGTGAGTACAACACCCATGTGTTGAGAATGCCAATTGAATTAATGATTCTCAAATTATATAAGCTACTGCCATATTACAATTTGAGTAAGAGAAAATTCAAAGCAGTTTAGGTAACATAAAATACTGAATAATCATGAAAATTAGTGGATTGTGAAATGAATGACCACTCACCGTCACCGATGACGCTGGCCCAAGACTCTCCAACTTATTAAAGAAGGCATAAAGTATATGAGAGTGAAAGAATTTACAATGTCTGAAGCTCAAAATACACCCACTCAATTGTTTTCTTGATGCTGTTTGCAAACTATTACAACAGAACATTATCTATTTCACTGGTCATTTGTGTTTTTGCATCAGATAAATCCCTACATTGCTTCCTGCCCAGTTTTGCCCTTGCATCATTTAAATCATACAGCTTGAATCTGGACTGACTCATAATCTGAAACTCTTGGATATTTAACTCATCACTGATGTCATATTAGGTTTCCAGACAGTTGGCTAAATTCATTCTACTCCCCTCATTCTCCACCACTCCAACTGAATCGTGTGGTACCCATGGGGAAGAACATCCTGCACCATACTGCGCCCATTTTCCAAACTGTACTAAACTAAAAAGCAACTAGTCACACGCTATGCTTTGGTGGATCCCAGACAGTATGAAAGGATTCCAATACTATGTGTCCAGAATCTAGGACACCATGTAGACTTGATAAATCCTGAATAAGCTATGAGCATCAGAATGTTCATCCGAGAGTACTGAACAATAAGTGCATTTAATTATCTCGTGTAAAATAAACCTTGAGACAGGTGGAAGGAGGTCGTAAGCAATAGTTCGACATAACAGGGTGCTGGCTTGGTCTCTCTCCTGTTTTCTTCTTCATGTAGATGCTTCCAGAGTCACATCCATACAACAAAGGCCCAAATGGGAAGGGAGAAGAGAGTGACAAAGAAGCATTTCCTTCTTGCTTGTTTCCCTTTTAAGAGGAAGAAAGCCCAAGCTGCTGTCTTCTTATATCTCATTGGCCAGAACTGGGTCCATGATCACCCAGAGTGCATGACAGACTGGGAAAGTGTCTACCATTTTCCATCACTGGAGGCAGCATCACTGATTAGAAATATAGAGAAGAAGGATGGCTGCTGGAGTGCCCAGCACAACACATAACTCTGCTTTTATAAGTAGGAGAAGTCACGAGGGTCAAAGACTTCAATTCCCCTGTGATGCCAGTGGTAAGAAAATTTGCACTCTTATTTTACTTACACAGACATGGATGAGGAAAAAGGTGATACGACATAGGACTTACCATGGGACCAATGACTTGCTTCTAGCCAACAGGACATGACAAAAGTGAAGGGGTTTTGTAGAAATAATTAGATCTCAAATAATGCATTTGGAGTTAATCAAATCCTGTTTATCCTAGGAGGTCCTGACTTAATCAGGTAAAACCTTCAGGGGACCTCCCAGAGGTGACAGACTCCCCAGGTGGGCTTTGTGAAGTAATAGTCATGGCAAAGGAGCCGCATTGCATCGAACTGTGGGTGACCTCCAGGCAACAGGCAGGGTCTCCATCATATAGCCGCAGGAAATGAATGTTACTAAGAACCTGAATGAGCCGAAGGGAATTCTTCCCCTGTTAAGCCTCCAGATAAAAACGCAGCCCTGCCTACGCCTTGATTGTAGCTTTGTAAGATCCCGGGCAGAGGGCCAGCTAAGCTGTGCCCAGACTCCCTGACTCACGGAAATCATGAGATTAAAAGATGTGTATCATTTTAAGCTGCTAAGTGTGTATAATTTTTTATGCAGCGATAGAAAAGTAACACATTATATTTATTCCTCTGGTATCTCTTTTCTACCATTAACATCTGATTTTCCCCCTGCAGTCTTTTATTTATTTGTTTGTTTGTTTAGGGGAAAGGCTTCTTTTATTTATTTTTGTCTTTTATACTTTTTTCTCTCAGTTTTATTGAGATATAATTGACATATAGCACTGTATGCAGGTCTTTTATTTACTAGAAAATACTTTGTTTCTCAAAAATAAACAGGTCATTATTTTCATAGTTAAAACATAGGCTGGGGCTTCCCTGGTGGCGCAGTGGTTGAGAGTCCACCTGCCGATGCAGGGGACACGGGTTTGCGCCCCGGTCCGGGAAGATCCCACATGCCGCGGAGCGGCTGGGCCCGTGAGCCATGGCCGCTGAGCCTGCGCGTCCGGAGCCTGTGCTCTGCAACGGGAGAGGCCACAACAGTGAGAGGCCCGTGTACCGCAAAAACAAACAAACAAACAAAAAACATAGGCTGGAAAGCAGATCATTGTGGAGGGTAGTAGAGAGGAGGGAAGCCTCCTTCAGTAATAATAGCTAACATTTATTGAGCATTTACTATGTGCTATGAGCATTTACACTGTTCCATTTATTTTTAACATACAGATATGAATTCACTAAAATAAGGCAAGTACGACTAGCTCCATTTTAAAGATTTTAAAGACTTTTTTTTTTTTTTTTACAGAAACTGAGGTACAAAGAGTTTGAGAAACTTGTCTAAGTTTACTCAACTAGTAATTCGTAAAGCTAATTTGTTTGGGTTTAGGTATTACAGCCCCAGAGCCTATATACTTAGCCACTAAGATGTATTCCTTCTTAGTAGGATTAGATGGTCATGCTTTAGCCATACGTAATAAGATAGAGACATCAGTCAATAACAACCTAATTGCATGTGGATCTTTGATAAATTACTGTCAGGAATATTCCTCCATAGGGATTTGCTCTGATGTGCCATTCTAGAGCTGACTTGGTTAGCATCCCTCCTCCATGCCATCTTTTCTTCACTCACATCCACCCAACTCTGTGGAATATGCCAGTAATACTTCAAAACATTATTTTTTAAAAGCCACTAAATGCACACAATAAAGTCTCCTTATGACTCTGCGGCCAGCCAGGTAGGTGATATGCTATGGTGGAAAGAGAACTGGAAAGGAACACAGATGAACTAGTTGAGTGTTGGAAAATAAGTCACCTAATCTCTCTGGACTTTGGTTAGATGATGTGTAAAATGGGGTTAGGAATATCTATCACCAGGGTATTGTCAATACCAAATGGAAAAAGAAAAGGTATGGGAATGAAATAAAGAGATTTAAAACTGTAAAATTCTGCAGAAGTGCATGTTGTTAGCCTATTGTCAGAAGAGTGAGCACACAAGATTATTTTTTCTGTGTTGTGCAGAATAATTCTGAAGGGGTAAACGTTGGAGGCGCCTAAGAAAGCGTCTTAGCATAAGAGTTTTATGTTTAAAACACCGTGTGCTAACACATATATATGGAATCTAAAAAAGAAAAACAATGGTTCTGAAGAACGTAGGGGCAGGACAGGAATAAAGATGTAGACGTAGAGAATGGACTTGAGGACACGGGGAGGGGGAAGGGGAAGCTGGGACGAAGTGAGAGAGTGGCATGGACATATATACACTACCAAATGTAAAACAGATAGCTAGTGGGAAGCAGCCACATAACACAAGGAGAACAGCTCGGTGTTCTGTGACCACCTAGAGGGGTGGGATAGGGAGGGTGGGAGGGAGACGCAAGAGGGAGGAGTTATGGGGATATATGTATATGTATAGCTGATTCACTTTGTTATACAGCAGAAACTAACACAACAATGGAAAGCAATTATACTCCAGTAAAGATATTAAAAAAAAAATCACTTGATAAATAAAGAAATAACACTACTCTCCTACCAAGATGAGAAACATTTTATACTGGTCATAGTGCGGATACAATATTGCAGTAGATATTTGGGGTTGGTTCTTTGGGACAACTCCACCATTTCTTTCAACCGTTAGGTCTCAGGATATATTTAAATGGTGAGAAGAAAAATTATATTTTTAGGTGTTGTAACTACTCTTTTATTTGCTGAGATCGCATGTGTATGTCTATTTAACCCTTAGGAAGGGAGCATACACTGAAGGGATCATGGGTGGGTCATGAGAGCCGTTTCCAAAAGGCAACATTTATTTTCAAGTGTTTAGATTGCCGAGACAAGGATTTCTCTCCAACGTACAATTCATCATCCTCCTTACTCACTGTAAAATCAATCTGTTCTGTTTCTATGACATAAACAACAAGTCATTTCTCAGGAATGAGGCAGACCATATGTGAAGGTGTTTTGGAAAAGCACAATAGGGAATACGCCAAAGTAGCATCTGCATTTTATTTCAATGTCAAATCACATGTGAGTTATAAAAAGGAAAGTGTATCACTTTTGTTAAAGAATAACTTTCCTGTTAGTTAACTCATACCTTCCCTAAGCAACAAATGTAGGTCAGCCACATAAATGCCTGGCCTAGAACACAAAAAAGATGTCATTCTGTGTGGCCAGCAACATGTGCAGTTAGCAAACATCTTGGCACGAGCCCTCTACTCACCCCCTTGGCAGGAGGAAATTTACATTAATCCATTATACGCATTTTCCTAAGAATCAGCACTTGCTCCTCAATGTATTAATAAATATCAAAGCAGCTTGCAACTGATAGAAACAGGAAACTATTAAACGACTAGCAGAGTTCTAGGAAGAATTTCTTTCTTTTATAATTGGGACTGAATTGAGATCGAAAGGAAGTGGGTTCTAATCCCATTTCCATTCCTTATTAGCTGACTGACCTAAGGCCAGTCACTTAACTGCTACTGGTCTCAGGTTTATACTGGTATAAACCAACGGGGCTGAACTAAATCTTCCCCAAGATCCCTTCCTGCTCTAAAAGTGTGTGATTCTCTGGTCGCTTACCCACCCAGTCGTATTTGAGTGTTAATGGAAAGATTCTGAGATTGTCTTGTTATGGAACCCTTTCCCCAATTACGAGTTAGGTACCTCTGAAAACTATGTTGACTTCTTTAAACTACCAGAGTGATATCCACTGCCTAGAAGCAGTCATTGGCACTACTTCCAGAGGAACTTCACACATAATCTGGCTGACTCCATGGGAGAAATCACTGTGCAGGGATGAAGGGAATGCATTAGGAAGCAGGGAACCCAATTCACTCCACAGGCAGTGAGGTGCTATGGCTCTGCCTACACAAGCAAATGAGTGCTTATTTATGCAATTAACTGAGTGGACATTGTAAACTTTCTCCCTGAAGTCTTTCCTCTCATAGGAAAATAAAATAAAATAAAAGCTTCCTGGTGGACAATATATTTTTTGACCTGAAACACATGTTCTTAGGTATGCATATAATTTTATCCATCATTAATGTGAACTTGAGGTAGCCTCTAGGACACACTTTTATTAGTTTGACTAGAACAGAATATGCGTCACCTACAAAGCATCAGTGGGACTCTTACATCTACTGGTTTCAAATAGGTTATAAATGCTAAATATTAATAAGAGGTGGTAGAGGGAGTAGGGATGGTAAATTGGTGGCCGTGGCCACAGAGAGTATCAAAGTTAAATCATTCCAGCTTATAACCTTAGAGAGAAGATAGAATTTCTATTGCCAAGTAACAAAATATAAAATCCTGCGAAAGTGCTTTCGTGGCCTGGTTCAGGTCATGTGCCCATCCCTTAATCAATCATAGTTGTCCTAGGAACATAATACACATCACAGCTCATACGCCCTTGGGGTATGTAGGTATGTGTATGTGTGTGAGGGGGGAGGGTCTGCAATCATAAAAGAGGGTGAGTGAAGCAACCTGGGGAAGAAACATGCTGAACAGGTGGCAACAGTAGCCACCACAGACAAACTGGCCCAGAAAATCTACATTTTGTCCCATTGGTCTTTTCTCCAGAACAACTTCTGGAAATGCCAAAATTCTTAATTTACCCTTATTTTTTATGTATTAATTCAATAAATATTTATTAAGTGCTTGTAATTTATCAATCGTTGTGAGTAGGCCATGAAGAACACGATAGACAGATCTCAATCCCTGTGAAACTTATTAAACTTGCTGTCTAGGCTGGGAGGGGACTTATTGAACACCTAATTACCACAGGCTGAGTGGCATGAAGATATGCAGGGTGTAACATATAGAGCCAACCAGCAAAGGGGTAATGATGGAAATAAACCAGTTAGTACAAAAGTATCAAGGGATACCTTGGATATCTCATGTTATCTAAAATATGAGAAGGGGACTTCCCTGGTGGCCCAGCGGTTAAGACTTCACCTTCCAGTGCAGGGGGTGCAGGTTCGATCTCTGGTCAGGGAGCTAAGATCCCACATGCCTTGGGGCCAAAAAAACCAAAAACAAAACAAGCAATATTGTAACAAATTCAGTAAAGACTTTAAAAATGGTCCACATCAAAAGAAAAATCTTAAAAAAAAATAAAATATAAAATAAAATATGAAGAGAAGAGTCATCCTCTCACAACAGCACCTATCCCAAAGAGAAAACATAAACATCCTGCAAGGGCAGGCTTTGAGGCCCAGAAAAGATGGCTGTGATGCAAACTCCACCAGAAACAGCCCAGAAGACTTTCATCTGTGATCACCTGACACTACGGGCAGCAGGCCCACTGGGGTGACATGTGCTCGAATGGGGCTCTCTTTTACACACTCAGAGGCAACTTAGTTGGTGATCTTTCTGGTTGAGAAAATCTAACAGTCTTAAAATTATGTTTTGGAAGCTTTTAAAAAAATGATTGGCAGCTACAAACAATGTAAACTTGCATCTGACTAGCTAAAGGTCTTATACATTAAAAAAAAGAATGGAAGCTGTGATTTACTGAAACCTTAACAATCTACCAAGTTTACCAACATCAGCATGTTTAAACGAGGCATGGTAGGGGGTTGGGGGAAGAGGAAAGGGTAGACCATATAAGACAGAGAAAGAAAATACTTAAACTTACTGCACTAGAGCAGCAGAAACTTCCCACACAATATCATATATATCTTTGAAGCTGGGTAGGAGAGTATTCTGTGTTAAATGAATTTTATGGGGATTTGGAGAGGATTTAGGTAAAGGCTGCCCCAATAAATGATTTACCAGATCTAATAAAACATCAAGGAAATTGTTCAGATTGTATCTCAGACCATTTGAAACACAGGTTTATAGAGGTCTCAGCAGCCCCCATATCCTCAACCCTGGTTTAAAAAGAAACGTTTAGAGTGGTTAATTATCCCATGTTACTTTTTGTTTTTAATGATAGCAATTTCAAGAGAAGGGAGAGACTGGGAGTAAACAAACAGGTAGGACAACCAAGGAGGTTGGGAGAGAGACAAGCTGAGTGACCACTCACTTGTCCTTTTATTCATTCACCCAATAAATATTTACTGGTTGACTATTATAAACTAGGTATTTTAGAACTAGGGCCGGAGACCCAGGAGCGACCAGACAAGAAGGGTTTCTGCCTGCCTACAGCTTCTTCTTAGTGAGAGGAAGCAGAAACATGCAAATAAGTGGAATAAATATAAATATAAAAGATTAACTTATATTGTGGTAAGTACTTTAAAGGAGACAAACAAGGTGATGAGAAAGTAAATAACCAGAGAGGGGCAGGTACTACCTTATATAGGATTGTCAGGAAAGGCTTCTCTAGGAGGGAAAATCTAAGCTGAGACCTGCAGTATGTACTGCCTTCCATCCTACTAAGAACTGAGAGAACATTCCAGATGAAGGAGGCATCAAGTACAAAGGTTCTGATGTGTTAAAGACCGTGGTGTGTTTGAAGAACAGAAAGGAAAGCAGATGTGTCATCCTCAGGTGACAAATGCCCTCCATTTTAACCTTTGGAAAAGACATTTTCTTCAAAATTTATTATTATTAATGTTACTATTAGTTGCCTTTATTAAAAAATTAAATGTTCCAGTGACTATACAGGGTGTCTTATATATATTATCTCTCAGTTTTCACAATAAACATGAAGTCCCACCATATAGCTATTATTATTCCAATTTGATACAGGAGAAAACAGCCTCAGAGAGTTTAACTGATTCAATGTTACATGGCAGCAGCAAAAAGGGAATTCATGCCCAGGTCTATCCACAAACGCTACACTCTTTCATTGCTTTTTATTTGCTTGTGCACACAGAAATGAATGAAGCAGAATGTGATAGGCTGTTTCCAAACATGGCCACGCAATATCTCCCATCCCAGCTTGTTCTTTTGCAATGTCACTTTCCCAATTTTGCATCAGGAGATGTAGTCTATTCTGCCCGTCTGGCCCTGTGATGTATTGTTTTTTTTGTTTTGTTTTGTTTTGTTTTTTGCGGTACGCGGGCCTCTTACCGCTGTGGCCTCTCCCGTTGCGGAGCACAGGCTCCGGACGCGCAGGCTCAGTGGCCATGGCTCACGGGCCCAGCCGCTCTGCGGCATGTGGGATCTTCCCGGACCGGGGCACGTGTCCCCTGCATCGGCAGGCGGACTCTCAACCACTGCGCCACCAGGAAAGCCCCTGTGATGTGTTTTGACCAACAGAATACAGTGGGAGTCACTGTGTAACTTTGAAGGCTTGACCTTAAGAGATCTGCAGTTCCCACCTTCTCTGCTTGGAAAGATGCCACTTGGAACCCAGGCAATAAGCTGAGAGGAAGCCCAAGCATCAAGGGAGAGAAGTGGAAAAATGAGAAGCTCAGTTGAGAGCAGGAAGTGAGGTTTCAGACGTACAGCCTCAATTAAGGAATCCAAGCCAGACGCCAGGTATTGGAGCTGCCTCAGCTAAAGCCTCAGACACGGAACAGAGACGAGCTTCCCGTGCTGTGTCCTGCCTAATCACAAGAGAACAACAGAGAAACACTGAGGTCAGGATAGAGGAAGGGTGAACAAACTTTTTTGGTAAAGAGCTAGGAAGTAAATATTCTAAACTTTGTGGACTGTACTGTCCTTGCCCCAACTATTCAATTCTGCCATTATAGAGAAAAACGAAGATAATATGTAACCATAGGGGTGTGTCTGAGTTCCAATTAAACTTTATTTACAAAAACAGATAGAGGGCAGAATTTGTCTTGGTGGTTATACTTGCCAGTCCCTCATCACGGCTTAGACAATGAGTTTACCTACTAAAGGAGCAACGCCTGAGAGTTGCTTCTTAAAAGATCTATTGGAGGGGCTTCCCTGGTGGCGTAGTGGTTGAGAGTCCACCTGCCGATGCAGGGGACACGGGTTCATGCCCCAGTCCGGGAAGATCCCACATGCCGCAGAGCGGCTGGGCCCGTGAGCCATGGCCGCTGAGCCTGCGCATCCGGAGCCTGTGCTCCGCAACGGGAGAGGCCACAACAGTGAGAGGCCGGCGTACCGCAAAAAAAAAAAAAAAAAAAAAGATCTATTGGAAACTGAAGCTCTGAGATCCTTGGAAGCTCTGAAGCTTTTATACTTTATGTGTAAAGTAAGAGTGACATTGTGAAGTTGCATACACTGGACTCTGAAAAGTCATCCCAACAGAGAGCTGAGTCATCAGAGAAAGCGTGGAGAGGCAACAGGGACTAATGCGGGAGCTGGGAGCCTGAGAGCTTCAGACAGGGACTGAGAATTTTGCACGTGGTTCAACAGAAGCTCCAGCTCTCCTGTCTGCACACCATACTGAGCACTTGGTACCTCTGCTCTGGCAGCTATTTTACTGAATTAATGTACTTGTCACCCTCCCCATAGAGACCATCACGAACAAGAGTTTCTTAAGGACAGGGAGCTTGTCTTTTTATTATTTGGAAGTTGCATTTCTTATCTACTTTTTTTTTTCCTAGAAGAGGCATGCATATTTCTTGTTTCCTGGGCTTTTTGACTTCCCTTCCTGCCTGACGTTTCTTTTTTTTTTTTTTTTAACATCTTTATTGGAGTATAATTGCTTTACAATGGTGTGTGTTAGTTTCTGCCGTATAACAAAGTGAATCAGCTATACATATACGTATATTCCCATTTCTCTTCCCTCTTGCATCTCCCTGTTTCTTTTTTTTTTTACATCTTTATTGGAGTATAATTGCTTTACGTGGTGTGTTAGTTTCTGCTTTATAACAAAGTGAATCAGTTATACCTATACATGCGTTCCCATATCTCTTCCCTCCTGCATCTCCCTCCCTCCCACCCTCCCTATCCCACCCCTCCAGGCGGTCACAAAGCACCAAGCTGATCTCCCTGTGCTATGCAGCTGCTTCCCACCAGCCATCCACCCCACGCTTGGTAGTGTATGTATGTCCATGCCTCTCTCATGCTTTGTCACAGCTTACCCTTCCCCCTCCCCATATTCTCAAGTCCATTCTCTAGTAGGTCTCTGTCTTTATTCCTGTCTTACCCCTAGGTTCTTCATGACATTTTTTTTTCTTAAATTCCATATATATGTGTTAGCATACGGTATTTGTCTTTCTCTTTCTGACTTACTTCACTCTGTATGACAGACTCTAGGTCTATCCACCTCATTGCAAATAGCTCAACTTCATTTCCCTTTATGGCCGAGTAATAGTCCATTGTATATATGTGCCACATCTTCTTTATCCACAATGGAACAGGATAGAAAGCCCAGAGATAAACCCACACACATATGGTCACCTTATCTTTGATAAACGAGTCAGGAATGTACAGTGGAGAAAGGACAGCCTCTTCAGTAAGTGGTGCTGGGAAAACTGGACAGGTACATGTAAAAGTGTGAGATTAGATCACTCCCTAACACCATACACAAAAATAAGCTCAAAGTGGATTAAAGACCTAAATGTAAGGCCAGAAACTATCAAACTCTTAGAGGAAAACATAGGCAGAACACTCTATGACATAAATCACAGCAAGATCCTTTTTGCCCCACCTCCTAGAGTAATGGAAATAAAACCAAAAATAAACAAATGGGACCTAATGAAACTTCAAAGCTTTTGCACAGCAAAGGAAACCATAAACAAGACCAAAAGACAACCCTCAGAATGGGAGAAAGTAATTTCAAATGAAGCAACTGACAAAGGATTAATCTCCAAAATTTATAAGCAGCTCATGCAGCTCAATAACAAAAAAACAAACAACCCAATCCAAAAATGGGCAGAAGACCTTAACAGACATTTCTCCAAAGAAGATATACAGACTAACAACAAACACATGAAAGAATGCTCATCATCATTAATCATTAGAGAAATGCACATCTCCCTGTTTCTTAAGCACAAGCCTGCATCTCTTGATCAAGAGAACAACTCATTGGTTAACCTGAAGACCGTACTTCAGCTGCTTCAGGAAAGCACTGGTGAAATTATTGAGACTTTTGCATTTAAGTGAAAACCAGTAGGACTTATAAAAATGTGACTCTGGATAAAGGAAATTTGAGCTGCTACCATTCCTCCTGATGATAGTTCCAGGATGGAAGAGTAAGAGAAAAATCTTCAGGAACCAAATCATAAGGCAGATAAATTCCCAGGGGGAAAACCATTCAGAGCATGGATCTTGAAGAGCAGAGAGGCCGTGGTTTGGAGGAGACGACTTTGACAGGCTACTCCATTTCTTCCTGTTTCCTAGGTTACTCCACGTGTCACACAGCCACTTACTGTGGTTCCTTCCCTCATCCTTGATGAATCCCACCAAAAATCCTGTAATCGTTACCTCTGAGAAGCTCCACTGCTCACTTTTCTATGTATTTTTTCATGTCTGTTATATGTATGCTTGCATAGACAGATATATCTGTATACACATCGCCAGGAAGAGAGAGCAGTAACTATGATCTGCTTAGATCTTAAGTGAACTAAGGTTTGGAATGTGTATCAGCCCCAGCCATCCTCCCAACTCCATCTCTGGACACTGCCCACATCAAATTGTCAGTATTTCTCCACTGTAGTCTTCTCCCCAAGATCTGGCTCAAACTTTTTCTGAAAAATCCTTCACCATTCTCAAGCGAATTCAAGCCATCGTGTTCTCCAGGTGTTTATGTGTGCATTCTTTTTTTTTCTTTTTTAAAGTGTTATCATATTACTCTGATGTTTAAGCATACATATATTTCATTGGACTATGAGCTTTCCCAAATCAGGGCACATATCACATAGCTTGTAATAAGCATGCGATCAATATTTGTTGAATAAATGACTAATAAAAGAATAGAATGAGTGAAGACTTGTTGAATTTAATGGATTTAAATTTTTAAATAGAAAGACAGGATATAGTTACTCACCAAACTGAAAATCTGTGTTTCTCCAGTTCCTCCAAATAAGATGTATCCTGAGAATAATCTTCAATTTCTCCAGTTTTCCAAGCAGTTGATTTTTCCTTCACAGAATGAAATGAAATTAAATAAATGGGGAGAAAAAGTATTTTAGCAGGGAGCAGATAGAAAGTTTACCTGGCTTCAGTGACAATTTTCCCAGAATGACTTATGGAATCATTGGTCATACAGAAACATAGTTAGCCATGATTTTGCATTGAAATTATGGCTTTATATTCCAGATTCTCTTACTAAATTTTCATGTCTATATTGGCAGACTGTGACATGTTCATTTTCGTATTATCTCACATGGAACAGATTCTATAAATGTTGTTAGAATGAAAACAACAACATCATAACCATGGTTATAGTTTTCGTATTAAATCCAGACTACTGCAAGTAAAGAAGATGCAGCTTGAACTAGCTTTTAGCAGAAAGGAATTTGGAGAAAAGTTTGACCAGCCAGGCTACTGCGAAGGCAAGGAGTCAGCTGGATTTCTGGACTAGGGGAGCAAAGGAATCAAAGGCCACCAGGATTCCTTTCCACCCTACCTCTACTTTGTTTTAGCAGGCCGCTTCATGTTAGCATTGGTTACAAAAACTCCTGAGTTCCACAGTCTCAATAACATCAATTTAAACTCAGGACCATACAATGTCTGTGGAGCTGATTTATGAGAACTTGAGAAAATCATGTGACCCAGGATGATGGTTCCAGAAAACAGATTGCCTCATTGGAGAAACTAAACCCTATAATTCAACCAAGGATTCTGAAGAGCCCGGCTTTGGAGAGGAGTGGGGAGAGAGGGAGCATCTAACCTAGACAGACTCTTCCCTCTTCCACCAAAACAGTTAAACTTTTATCTGTTTATATATTGAAGTCTCCCATACAATTTAATTACAAAATACTGCTGACAAAAAGGCATTTGTAAACCACTAGCTACAGAAGAAGTTAGACATGACTGGCACTTATAAGATAGTTGTGCTAATGTTCTTTCCTTTTCTTTAGACCCTTCTCAAGTGTTTTTGATCATAATTTATAAGAGGCTCGTTACTTGAAATTCCTTGATATCAATTCATACAAGTTTTAGCACAAGTCTGTAGCTGAAATATTTTGCAATTGCAGAATGCTTTTGGGATGCACAGGTCATAGTAACCAGGAAAACCCTGGAGTGAAACTCAGGTGTAATAGATGCGTCATCAAATCTCTACAAGGTTCATTTCTTTTATTATAAAATTGATTGATTTGATCACCTTAAGAACAAAATTCATTTATGAGAGCCATCAACTGAAGGTACCTTTGGTTGTGGTCTTTTTTATCTTTCTCAGACTCTATAGCTCCTGTGCCAATAAAGGTACTTTTAATCAGATTATTTACTGTTGGTATTTTTAATTACTCCATTCCTGAGTAAGTTAAAGTGTGTCAAAATTCTTTAAAATATATGAGAGCTCTGAATTGTCCCAACTAAACAAACGTATTTGATTTGCACACCTTACCTGATTGCTAAAAACATGCTTTTGTAGGTATTTAACCTTTAAATTAGATGGCATTTTTATTTATGAGATGTTTACATACTTTATTCAGTCTTACTAAATAGAAAGTTGAAATGGCTATCAAGAATTATACCAAGGATGTGGTTTACCCACCAAACCTCCTGATTTGTTAAAAAATACGTGTTCTATGATATAGTATATTAAACTGCTTTCTATTTGGTTAATCGGTTAATGTCTATCTTGATTGTTCAACTAAATTCATGGTAAAAATGGTATGTAGTATATATTTCCATGTATCTTTCACAGCTCCTAACACGGTAATAAGCACATAGTAAATACTCAAGAATTAGTTATTAGAAGTCACTTCATTAAGTATTTATATTACAAGGACAATGGACTACCTCAAGTTGCTAAGTCACAAAGAAAAACACCTGTTAACTCTAAAAATAACAAAAGTTTTCTGAACCTTTGGATTTCCTTTAAAGCATGTTTAACTTAACGTGCTAAAAATTCCTTCAAATGGGTGTTTTGGAAGACATAAAGTCACAGACACTTGTTCATCTCCAAAGAAATGAACCCAAAGAGGAACAAAAACCCAAAGAAAATAAGAGTTTTAAACCCAAAAAGATATAAATATGTACAGCAAAATTCCCAGGTGAGTGAGTACCGGAGTGTGTGAGCCTGAATGAATGTTCACATGAATACACTCAACAATCTGATCGACCAAGCACAAATTCTTATCTTGAATCTATGCCCAACAACTAATACATTAAATAGGATATCATCAACATTTAAAGACAGAAAATAAATCCTCTGGTCCATGACAACTTTAAGTCCCTGAAGCCAAAGAACATCGTTATTCAAAAATAATAATAATGAAGTCTTCCAACAGCATTGTCTTTAGAAAGATGAATATCTATACTTTAAAGGAGAAATTGGTGGTGCAAATTTGTTCTGGAATGGCGCATTTCACATATCATCTGTATGGCTACTCAGAGTCTGACCGATCGCAGAAACCACTATTAAATATGTAAATATAAATTGCTAGAATTCAGAATACGATTTTCAAGTTCACGAGCTAAAAATGTGGTCTGTGAGGATGGCCATTCAAATACAGCATCAATGAGGAAGCAATACACATGCACTCTTTCAAACACAACACAAAATGAGAGCCAAGAAGTGTTTTATAGAACTTTCAGAAACTAAAGTGTATTGTGTTGCAGTCAACAGGGCCAACAAGCGACGGTCAGAAGACTCTCATTCGAGTCTTCTCGCTACTTTGGAAACTTAAATTATTTAAAGTCCATGAATTTGAGTTTTTTAATCTGAAAAATGGAGATAATATTTGTCTTGCATAGATCGCAGGATTTTTTATGAAGACAAAGTGATATAATAGCTATAAAATTCTTTCTGGGGATGGAAAGGATAGAACTTAACATGCTTTAGGACATTAAGGATATAAGTAGCATCTGGTACAGTGCAATATATAGCGTGGGTGATCAAGGGAACATTTAACATCCTTTATTGTGCATTTATTACAGCATTTCTAAGAAGCTGCCTAGTAGAAAATACTATAGGAAGACTTAAGATATTAATTTATTAATATTAAGGTATAAGACAAGATATTAAGTCTCAAAGTTGCTCCTGCTCGCCGCAAATAGAGAAAGCCCACATGCAGCAACGAAGACCCAATGCAGCCAAAAATAAATTGCTTAAAAAAAAAAAAAGTTGCCCAGCTCATGAAATGAAAGACCCATTTAATTGTGTTATATGATAGAAAGCAAAGCCCAGGGTTCCTACCTTGTCGTTTAGAGGTTGTTACCCCTTAGCAATAATTCCTTCCATGGACCATTTGCTTAATGAAGAAGGGTGATGATGATGGGACCGATGAGAAGGTAAGTCTTTGTGCAGAGAAAGAGAGTTTGCAGTTCACAGGTCAGTGGCACCAGTGCAGTGGAAAAGCACTGCGGCTCTGGCACAATTAGGCTCCACTTAGCAGCAGCATTTTTTCCCCAAACTCTTTACAGGGTCTTTGTGCAGAGCTCTGGGGAGCACTATTCATCGGCCCATCTGGCCAGATGAAGAGCAAGGGGATTGTTTCATCAAAAGAGAGAGCCTTAGAAAGAGGAAATAGTGAATAAAGAGCTGAATCCTGAGGATTATGAATGCTTTTGAACTGCCCTGGGAAGATCAGAAGTGAACAGCACCATTTTTTAAGAAGGCAGGGGAGGACAGTTTGGGGTGGACGAACGGTGCTAAGAGGCTTGTGTTAATAGGATCACAGAACTGCAAGTCATCGATAACAACAACAAACACCAGGTGCATCTGAAGTAACAAAGCAAATAAATATGACATCATGTTCAGTTCCATCAGTGTTGTTATTATCATCTAAAAAATAAAAACCCATAGCTCCAAATCAAATCCAGCCTAAATCCTGAGACCATCCAGCAAGAACACTATTTCCTCTTTCTTTAATTCATTTCTGATGTGTGTTCCAGAGAATTTTTCAGGACAGGCTTTCTATCAGCAGTATCCAGGGAGAAGCAAGGTGCTCCTTCCTGGCTTGGTAGCTCAGGATTTACCCAGAGAGACCTCTCGGGTAACTAACCCCTTGGGTTTCTGTTTCCGCCCTCTGGATGACAACTAACATCTCTGACCACTTTGGACCACACATTCTGATTGTTTTCTGGCTCCGTGTTATTTGAAAAATGAATGCCTCACGTGTGGAGTTCAATATTAACCTCAGTTTCCCCACAGCCACCCTATCAATTGCCTGGGTTAGAGTCTTTAATAGCAGTTGAAGATTCAAATTAATTCCTATTACTATGAGAAGATGAGGGGAAAAACAGAACACACTTAAATTGGCATAGAGGGTCTCAGATTTAGATTTAGTAGATGGTATAACCTCCCTTGTACTTGCAACTTGGGTGTATTTCTGGCTCTGTCTTCCCACAGCACTGATGTTACAAAGACGTATTACCAGCAGGCACAAAGCTGCTTCCTAAAGCAGTTCAGAGTTAAGACACCTTCTCAAAGTGCCTGACCCTCAGGGAAGAGCTTACTCCTCCAAACAATCGACTAGCAATTTGGGGAGTATAACATTAAAAATAAAATGAAAAAGAGTACTCCTGAATTGAACGGTGAACTCAGAAAACATAGGGAAGAATTTTAGGTTTTCTGAGTGATTGCATTCTTTCTCATCTTACCTAATTCAGTCTTTCTTCTAATCTCAAAATTTATGATCAACAAATGACATGAAAATTTTACAAAAATATTTAAAATGCTAATATTAGGTCCACAATATCCTAGAAATCTCACAGATGTATCCTTCCTTTAGCCTCCAAAAAAATATACATAAAAGTGCCTAATACATAAGATGTATAAAGGATGTAAGTTTTTTTCCTTTGTAGCAAATTGTCCTTGGTTTCCATAGCCTATTCTTTAAATTAAGGTTATAAGACCCAAGAAGTAGAAAACATACACCTGGCTGAAAGGACAAAGAAACAAACAACTTTTTGAAGTATTATTTCATGATGGATACAAATATGGATTCTAGAAACAGACTGGTTCAAAGCCCAGCTATACACTTGTCAACAATGTTTTTTTTTTTGGCTAAGTTGCTCCATCTCTCATGCCTTATTTTTCTCACCTGCTAAATATAGAAAATATGTCAATAGCAGTATCTATTCCATTAGTTTGTTGTGAGAATAAGACAGTCATTTGATGTGAAGGACCTGAGAACATTTTCTGGCCTCTAGTAATTTCCTAGCACTCAGTGAATGTTATCTTTCACTGTTACACATTTCACCAAACTTTTGATTTCTAAACTTTCTTCTTCTGCAATACAAAAACAACTGTAATTGTAAATGCTGTTAAGTAGTCATCTAGACATTAAAAACCCATTTATTTGGGGTGGCGCAGTGGTTGAGAGTCTGCCTGCTAATGCAGGGGACACGGGTTCGAGCCCTGGTCTGGGAGGATCCCACGTGCCGCGGAGCAACTAGGCCCGTGAGCCACAACTACTGAGCCTGTGCATCTGGAGCCTGTGCTCCACAACAAGAGAGGCCGAGATAGTGAGAGGCCCGCGCCCCGTGATGAAGAGTGGCCCCCGCTTGCCACAACTAGAGAAAGCCCTCGCACAGAAACGAAGACCCAACACAGCAAAAATAAATAAAATTAATTAATAAACTCCTAGCCCCAACATCTTCCTAAAAAAAAAAAGTGTACTTTAAAAAAAAAAAAAAAACATTTATTTGATTAGATGGTTGTCCACTATTTAGAGGTGGAAACAAGGTTTACTTTAAAATCAGTCTTTAGAGAATGGCATGAAAGTTGGCTCTATAGACCTGTATTAATTTAGTCAGCATACTGGAGTATAAAGATAATAATTCAGATAATTTGTATGAGAAAGGGCAGGGTTGGAGAGAAATCCTTTTACTTTGATTTTCTAGCCAGGCTAAATTTTCTGAATACTTAAAACTCGGAGTCATTTGGTCTATATAGATAAAGATTTTGGAAATGGTTAAATATCAAAAAACGGGATCCAGTAACACCAGTAAAATTAATTTAACCAACGTTTGGAAACCCAGGCTATGTAATTTATATAAATTCATCAGGATAGTTTCTGGATTGATTTCATGGCAGCCAGGATCATGCCAAATAAATACAGTACAATCAGCACATTTTCTAATCACCCTGCCCAAGATGGAAAGAGTCTTGTAGACTGGTTAATTTAACTAAAGTCTTCAACTGCTTAAAGAAGTCTGATTCGGATGTAATAAAAAATTATTAGCATTACTGATTTCACAAACGTTAGCTGCTTTACTATGCCCTGCACTTCAAAACCTGCTTTGATGACCAAATTACTTTCTACCTGGAAATATATTTTAAGAAATCATAGTTAATAATCAGGACCGTCGTTTTCATGGTCAAAACCAACTTCTATAGCCTTCATCTTACCTTATTGTGTAATTCATGGTCTTCTTTTGAGAGACTGCGATCACGGTCCATAGGGCAGGGACCAATTTTATTAGAAATGCTTCCTAGGGTTAAAAACAAAAGGTGGAAAAAAATATTATAGATTTGTACTTCAGAGGATATGTAAGCTTACACTGCTGAAATCTAAGAGTTTATATAAAGCCTGACAAATGGGGGTAAAAGAAGGAATTCTCTGGAGGCTCTGAGTTGTTCTATGCTCCCAGTTTTAATTCAGTCAATGCATGAACTTCAAGTAGAACTTTACTATTGGCCACACCACGGGGATGTAATTTACAAGCAGCAGCTGTGTCTGATCTGCTTTCCGGGTAGGATTCTTTATCCTCAGCTATGTTTCTGTGATCAAGTTTTCAAAGAAATTTCTCTGTGCCTCACACCAGTATTCCATTATAAAACCTTGAGACTAGACAGTTCTGTTATCTGTGTGTACCCAACACTTCTCACCTGAGCTACCTTTATCATCTTTTGCAAGACTTGTTTTATATCAGGGTTTCTCAACTTCAGCACGAGCGACATTTTAGATTGGTTAACTCTTTGTTTGGGGGCTGTCCAGTGTTTTGTAGGATGTTTAGCAGCAACTCTGGCCTCTACCTACTAGATGCCAAAGGCACCCTTTACCTCCCCAGCCCTCCCCTAGTTGGAGACAATTAAAAATGTCTCCAGACATTGCCAAATGTCCTTTGGGGAGCAAAACATCCCCAGTTGAGAACTACTGCTCTAGATCAAACATCCCTTGCAGATAATGTGTTTTGCTCATCTTTCTCCTATTATGTCCAGCACAGTGCCTGAAATGGAATGCCTCCTCAACAAATGTTTCTTAAATTATAAACAAAGAAAGATAGTACATAAGCAGGTATATCTTTACCTTTACGACTGTCAATCCATTGGCTTGACCTCTCACTTCAATGAGCCCGTGTGCTAAGGCCTATCCCCAGCATCTTGTGACAAATACCCTGGCCCAGAAGCTGCTAGAGATTGGAGTACCTTAACAGAGCCACAGCTCTTACCAAGAGGTTGACCCAAAATCTTTTTTTAAAAAGTACACATGCATCATATACCATGAGCAGTCACAGCCTTGCTGCCTGTCCTCTTCTCTCCCTCTAGGGATTAAAGGCTGCCATCCTCAGCCCTTTGGAATTGCCTTTGTGTATGTTTTTAAATGAGCTTTCCAGCGTGTAAAATGTTGAGGACATGGTCTCCCTGTCTGCATGCTTTGGAAAACTTTTCCTCCCTAAAGATGACCCAGCCAGCCTCATGAACATTCTCTAAGTTTTTTATAGTGCTGGTCGCTGAAGAAAAATTCTTTTACCTTTGCTTCATCTGAAAATGTCTTTATATCAACCTCAATTCATGAAGGATTTTTTGCTGGATACAGATTTCTGAATTGACATTGTTTAGCATTTTACATATGTCATTACATTGACTTCGGGTCTCCATTGTTTCAGATGATAATGTCCATCATTTCTCAGATCACTGTTCCCCTTTTTGTAATATGGTTTTTTTTCCTTCTGTCTACTTTCAAGATTTTTGCTTTAACTTTGTTTAACTGTGTTCAGCAGTTTCATTATGATATTTTTAAATGTAGCTTCCCTTGTATTTATTCTTTTGGGGTTCACTGAGAGTATTCAATCTATGAGTCAATATATTCCATCAAATTTGGGGGATTTCCAATCATCACTTTTTTAATACATATTTTCTTCCATTTTATGACCCTCTTTTCTTACCTAAGATTCCCATTGTATGTATGTAAAACTATGTGATATAGCCCCATGGGGCTCTCTGAGTCTCTCTTCATTTTTCTCCCAGCTTTTTCTTTTCTGTATTTCAAATTCGTTAATTTCTTTTAATTCTTGGATTCTTCAGTTCTGAAACTTCCATTTGGTTACAATTTTATAGTGTCCATATCTCTGCTGAGATGACCTGACTATTCATTCATTAAAACCATACTATCCTTGAATCATTTGAAAGTGCTTTTTAAAAAATTATGAACATGTTTATAATGGATGTTTTAATGGTTTTTCCTGCTAAATTTAATATCTGAATCATCTTACAGTTATTTTTATTCACTATTTTCCCTGTCTAAGGTTTATATTCTCCTGTTTCTTTGCATGTCTAATAATTATAGATTATATAATGGATACTGTAGAACTGTAGGAGACTCTGGATTCTGTTATCTTCCTTGGAAAGATGTTCATATTTTTTTCCTAGTACACAGTTCAATTACTGGCTAATTTTATTAAACTTGCGTAGGCTTAAATTTACATTTTTTCTTTCTTTTTTTTTCTTTTTTTGCTGCGTTGGGTCTTCGTCGTTGTGTGCAGGCTTTCTCCAGTTGCTTTGAGCGGGGGCTGCTCGTCGTTGAGGTGCTCAGGCTTCTCATTGCAGTGGCTTCTCTTGTTGTGGAGCATGGGCTCTAGGCATGTGGGCTTCAGTAGTTGGGGCACGCGGGCTCTAGGGTGTGTGGGCTTCAGTAGTTGTGGCACATAGACGCTAGAGCACAGGTTTGGTAGTTGTGGTTCACAGGCTTCAGCTGTTGTGGCTCATGGGCTCTAGAGTGCAGGCTCAGTAGTTGTGGTGCACAGGCTTAGTTGCTCCGTGGCATGTGGGATCCTCCCGAACCAGGGCTCGAACCTGCGTCCCCTGTATTGGCAGGCAGATTCTTAACCACTGCGCCACCAGGGAAGTCCGTAAATTTACATTTTGTTTTAGCATTTCTGTGAAAAACTAAGAGTTTCCAAGCCACTCTAACTTACCAGAACTCAACTTCAGGTCTCTAACTCTTCTACCATTACTGTCAGAGCTTTGTTTTAGGCTTAAAATAAGCCTCTCTAGAGCATGGTCTTTATTCCTAATATGCAGACTTTTGGCATCTCAGTTTGCTGTCAAATTGAAAATGAGGTATTAACATGACTCTCCTGACTTGAATGCTGCCTCTGTTCCAACTCTAGTTATCGCTGTTCTTCTCTCAGGTCCATAGTCGTCACTTAGCAAACCTCCGTTGTTCTCCCTGTGGCCATGTACAGCATTACCCTCAGCTAAGGACTCACGGCTGGGGCGTGGTCCCTGTCCTGATTTCTGGGCTCCTCTCTGCACAGCTCCCTGCTCTTTCTCACTCTGCAGATTCTAGCTACTTTGTCTCAGCTTAATGGGACTTTCTCTGCTTGAATTTTGCTTCACTGCTTTAGAGTCAGAATTTTTGCCAGGTAGACAGCCAGGGTTTTCCTCAAAAGTTTCTCTTCTCTCTGGGATCAGCAAGTCTTGTGCTTTCTGATGGCCAATGCTCCATGACAATGAAAACATTAACATGCTTCATACGTTCTCTCCAGTTTAATGGCTGATTGTAAAAGAAGAGCTAGTCTGGTACCAGCTACTCTGCCATAGCTAAAACCAGAAGTTGCAGTGTTGTTTATTTTTTAATTAAAAGTAGGAATGGATACATAAATTGGTCACAGGCTAACTAGCACCCACGTTTATGTGTTAGTAATACAAATATAGGTTAATTACTTTGAAAGTCCACTTTATTTTATGGAACCACTACTCAATTTAATTATCAGCTCATCTTATATTGAGAACAAGATGAAATATTTACAAGTAACAGTAACCTGCTGATGCCTTTGGAATGTGTCATCTGGGATCACCCAGAAAAAATAAATGGAACAGTCATATTTTTAATAATACATGAGGTGCACAAGGAAAACACTTGTCAAAACTGTATGATGTTTCAGTACCCTATCTATATATAAATGCACATGTTTATAAAAGTGTGTTTTCCCTGTGTTGGGCTAATCTTTTTTACTTGGCATATTTTTAATGGTTTTTTTCCAAATGACCTTTGTAAAATTAATCAAGGATCTGACACTGTCCTTTGGAGAAATGCAAAGGAAGAATACTGCTTACAGTAACTTTTGCACAAAGAACAGCCAGAAAATGACAAAACAGGGAAAACATTAATACTGAAAAAAACTAAAGCCTGAAAGTGGAACTAACTGAAAAATGTTGCCTTTTTGTTAGTAATATTTTCGTGGGTCTCTGAAATTTTATTTTCCCTTTATTTTCTAAACCACTGTCTTTGTTCTTAGAGATCAGATGGATTTCTCAAAACAATCTAAGTAAAATACAGCGCAGTTTTTCAAGAGCTCTAATAGTGAAGAGCATCTCAAATTAAAGATGAGTAAAATGTACAGAAAATATGTGTAAAAAATACAAATACAGAAAACCTAGAAAAATGTCTGCAATTAGACAGGATGGAAATCTAAAAAGAAATTAAATGCAGTTGTAATACATTTCCTATTCTTTTCTTTGAGAAAATTACTACTGAAGTGAGGAATTTCTTCCTCCTGTAATTTAAATGTTAAACTGCCAGATGTGTGTCTCATGCTTGAAGAGTCGAAGCTTTGCATTATTTAGCATATTAAGAATCACAGAATTTTAAAAAGGGCTCCTTTATTGCCTGGAGGTTCTAATTAAGTAAACCTTAGCCTGGTACATTTAAAACTTGCAATACAAGAGATTTTGCTCTCTTTTTTTTCCCATAGTCAAATCACATCTATATAATAAACATGGAAAATCTGAGATGATATAATTTTTCTTTTGCTTGAAGAATTAAAGCTATCTATTATTTTAAGAAGTTTTTAATAGAGGCCAGCAATCTAGAAGACAACTCAGGATTCAAAATACTTTTTAATCATTGCAAGTTGCTTTCCTTATTTATACCAAATAATGTGTGTTTCATAAAGGCAGTTCTATACTATCAATCTTACTCTCTCTTCCTTATTTTCCCTGTCTCTGCTGTGATCTCAACTATTCTCCTCTTGTTAGACAAAAACAATGCTAAGGAGCAACAAGAAGATCATAGGTTTTAGATTGATATTATGTTTTTGTGCATTTCTGTGTGCTGTTTATCCGTGTTAAATATCTGATCACACAGCACTAATTAGCTGTCCTTTCAGCAATTTGCGGAAAGAGTTTCAGCAGCTAAAGTAAAAACCATAATCAAATGGAAGCCCTGTAGGCACCCAACATTCATAAATCATTCCCTTAAATACAGTTATTTTTGCCATTGTAGAAAATGTCAAAGGTGTCAACTCTGTCCAAATATACCACTTAACAGTAACTATTTTAGTAAATTGACTTGAAATGCATTCAGCTTACTGACAGTTAGAAGCACATGATCTAGTTCACAGTACAAATGAATAGGTTATAGGCCAAAATAAATACCAAAGTACGAATTCTCAACGACACGTTGCCATAACCATGGCTGCAACCACAGACCAAAGTCTCAGCATTGTTTATCTACGGCAGAAACAGATGCTTAAAATTTTTGAAATCTGGTTGTTTATATCTAGTTTCTAGTTAAGAAAGTAAAAATGTTTTAACCACTTTCAAAATAAGGGTCGAATATCTATTTGAGGATATTAACAGTGAATGAACTAGAAATTACATAAATGCAGGTAATGACTTGATAACATTCTCTGCTAGCAGCATAGATTGAACCTATAAACTAACTTCTTGGATGCTGCCAACATAAATAGATAAATGTTGGTCATAATGTCAGGGAACAAATTCTATCTTTTCTTCATGGGAAGAACAAATGAACAAACTGATCTTCAAAAATGAGACTCTTGACAAAGGGCAAGTACCATAGAATTGGAGCTCAGGCTTGGCCAGGATTAGTCCCCCTAAAGCCTCAGATATTTAGTAAAAGGTAAAGTGCTCCTACTATCTTATGAACTGCTTTCTTAGAAGTGTTAAGAAGCTTAATGGTTTCATATTTGGGGATGTCTTAATATTAGTGACATCAGGAATGCAACAAAACTATTCCCAATTTCACTTCTGCCCAAACCTCTAAGGCATAATCTGTCCACACAGACCTCAACCCATGTGGCACTTTGGTACCACTTATGAATATCAACAGTTAGTTGATTGATAATAATACATTATATTTTATGCAGTATTTTTCAGTTTATTAAAACAAATTTACATATGTTACTTATTTAATTCAAGTTATTTTTTTTACCTTTATAGCCAGCACAGAACCATAAATATTTCTGCCATCATATCAACCAGTAGTGATCTCTGAATATTTTGCATTTTCAGGATGAAAAATAGACTCATACATGCATGTCTTGCCTAATAAAATATTATTGTAATGTAAGAGCAGGAATATACGTGGTTATTCTTTCCAAGAATAATTTTTAAACATCACCCATTTCTGCCATCCTTAAAAAGATTGCATCCTTTTATGAAAGTTAGCTTCTTTCTCCCTTATTCTTAAAAATATTAAACTCTCCATCTTAAGTACAATGAAAGAATTCAGAAATTTTAATATGCTGCTCATGAGCTTTCCTTTGTTATCATCACTGACAATTTCATTGAACTTAGAACACCCAAAGCTACTTAGAATAATAAATTATTTTACCCACTAGTAAGTCCTTATTGTTAAGAGAAAATTACGGGTAAGGATAGAGGGAATCATTGCCCAGTACTGAAATTAAGCAGGATATGGACATAGCCAAGTGCATTTTTCTCATTATAGTAACTAATACAATAACACAAAGGTGATTTAGTGAGCACCTACTGCATGTATTGCACTCTACATAAACTACTACTAATCCTCAAGTAAGGCCTGTTATCCGCCCTTTATAGGTAAAGAAGCAAATGTTCACAGATTAAGGAACATGATAAACTACATTAAAGGGTAAGAGTCAGGGTGTGAATGTAAGCCTCCCTGCCTCCTATATCCACATTCCATTTCTTCCATGAAACGTGCACAGGTCTGCATTCTCTTTCAATTTCTTTCTTGCACATTTCCAGTAGGTAGACAGAGATCAGGGCTAGTTGTCACAAAAAGAAATAAAAACAGAACGTTGACTCAACACCCTAACTGTTGACTTTTAGCTATTCATACTAGGGAGAAGAGGAATAGTAATATCTTGAAGAAAATAATGGTAATAGCTAACATTGTTGAGTTCATACTACATACCAGGCTTTATAGATTTCAATGTCCCAAGTTAGTTACTAATTTTAAACTCTTATCCTCAAAACTGTTTTAAAACACTTCAATGAGTAATAGATGTTACCAATTCAAATTTTACCTCCTTCCCTGAGGATATTATGCTAAGTAAAGTTTGCTAGTCACAGAAAGACAAATATTGTATGGTTCCACTTATATGAGGGACCTAGAACAGTCAAATTCAGAGAGACAGAAAGTAGAAATGATGATTGCTAGGGACTGGAAGAAGGGTAAAACGGGAAGTTATTATTTAATGGAGAGTTTAAGTTGGAGAAGATGAAGCAATTCTGGAGATGGATGGAAGTGATGGGTGTACAACATTGTTAATGTACTTAGTGCCACCGAACGGTACAATTAAAAATAGTTAAAATGGTAAATTTCATATTATCTATATTTTGCCACAATTAAAACATGTTTTACCTCCATATTCCTCAAGCCCTAAATGAAATGCCAATAAACTTTTAAAATGCTGTAGTGCCCCCAAAACAAAACAAAAAACTGAGGGGACTTCTGGTTGGGACCAAATGGTATACACTTGTTTCTCCCTTCTTCTCCTCTCTAAGCATAACTAAAAAGCCTGGAAATAATGTAGGATGTAGCCAAAGGAAGTTCTGAAAGTTATAAAGAGGATGGAGAGATGATTATAGACCCCAGGCCTAGAGCAACAATATAGGACAGGGCAGCCCATGCTCCCTCCCACGCCACCCAACAGAAGAAAGTAATCCAGAACGAGCATCTCCAACTCTGTCCTATTAGCAAGTAGTGGTCCAGGTAGGACCCTATCTACCCTTAGAAAGGAAGTCCCACCAACAGCAGGTGAGTCCAGCAGCACTGGAGAGCAGGATAGACCAGAACCTACTGAAATAAGCATCCAGGTGGTGCCCTCTCCTTCCCTGCAGCTTGAAACAGCCTTCCTCCCACCAAGAGACGACAAACAGGTGGCCAAGTGGTACCAGCAGGGGAATCCCACCACAATTAATTCCTAGACCAGAAAGTTTCTTAACATCCTGAGGCTGGAGACTCCCTTCCCCACCTAAAGGCAGCAGGTGGCCAGGCCTGGAGAAGCTCCTTCTGTCTTCCCAGACGTCACCAGCAGGGTCCAGTGGGTGTGCCCCAGATATACAAGCTGAATCACGCAGACCAAAATAGCACATTTTCCAATTGCTGAAAGAAAGATTTGTCAACTACAAATTCTATATCCAGTGATTATCCTTCAGGAATGAAGGCAAAATACATTCTCAAATGAAAGGAAACAAAAAGAATTTGTTGCTAGACCTTCCCTAAAATAATGGCTAAAGAAAGTTCTTCAAACAGAAAGGAAATTATAAAAGAAGAAATCTTAGAGCATCTGAAAGGGAAAAAAAGAAAACATCAGAAAAAGCATCAAAGATGAGTATATATAATACACTCTTTTTACCCTCATGGGTTTTAAAAATCACACTTGATGACTGGAACAAAAACCATAACACTGTGTGGTACCGAAGACAATGATATTTAAAAGTGGGGAAAGTAGGGCTTCCCTGGTGGCGCAGTGGTTGAGAGTCCGCCTGCCGATGCAGGGGACGCGGGTTCGGGTCCCGGTCCGGGAAGATCCCGCATGCCGCAGAGCGGCTGGGCCCGTGAGCCATGGCCGCTGAGCCTGCGCGTCCGGAGCCTGTGCTCCGCAACGGGAGAGGCCACAACAGTGAGAGGCCGGCGTACTGCAAAAAAAAAAAAAAAAAAGTGGGGAAGGTAAAGGGACTGAAATGTAAGTAAAGTACTTACACTTGACCCAAAGTGTAAAATATTGACACCAGGAAACTGAGACAAATCAACATATGTATAATGCCATACCCAGAGCGACTACTATGAAAAGTACACAAGAGATTTGTTCAAAAATTATCATCAAATCAGGATGGAATCCTAAAGAGGGTTCAAGTAATGCACAGGAAGGCAAGTAAAGAGGAACAGAGGAACGAAAAACAGAGGAAATAATGAGAAAACAAATACTAAAATGGCAGACTTAGTCCTAACATACCCAAAGTTACCCTATATGTAAATGGTCTAACTATACCAAGTAAAAGGCAAATATTGGCAGAGTGAATTTTAAAATATGACCTAATTATATGCTATTTACAAAAAAAATGCACTTCTAATCCAATGACAGGATAGATATGTTGTATTTTCATTTTTATTCAGTTCAAACTTTTTTGAGACTTTGTTGTTTTGCTCCACAGATTATTTAAAAGTGTGTTTAATTTCTAAGGTTTTAAAAGTTTCCTTTTGGTTTTATGTTAATTATTTCTGGTTTGATTTTATTATGATTACAGAAAACATTTTGTATGATTTCAATTCTTTTCAATTTTATGAGGTTTCTTTTATTGTCCCAGGATATATTTGTAAATGATTCATGGGCGCTTGAAAAAAATGTATATTGACCAATTTTACATAATCTCCTCTAGAAAACACAGGAGAAACACTTCCTAACTCATTTTATGAGACCATTATAACAATACTGACACCAAAGCCAGACAAAGACAGTACACTAAAAAACAAAACTACAGACCAATATCTCTCAGAAACTTGGAAAATTCTCAAGAAAATATTAGCAAATTGAATCTAACAATGTATGAAAAGAGTTATACAGTTTGAATATATGGCTACAGTAATCAAAGCTGTGTGGTGTCGGGACAGACATGTAAGTCAATGGAAGAGAATAGAGAAGCCAGGAAAAAAGTTTAGAAAAATATGCTAAGTGGCTGATTTTTAAGAAAGGTGCAAAACCATGTCAATGGAGGAAAAACAGCCTTTATGACAAATGGTGTTGGAGCAACTGGCAAAAAATAATAATAGTAAAATAAAATAAATTAACCTAAACTTCATTCCTTATGTTAAAAATAATTCAAAATGGATTTGCTTTTTGAAAAAAAACAAAAACAGGAGAAAATATTCAGGAACTTCAGGCAATGAGTTCTTAGACTTGACACCAAAGCCTGATCCATAAAAGGAGATTGATAAATTGGACTTCATTAAAATTCAAAATCTTTACTCTATGAAATACCCTGTTAAGAAGATGAAAAGGCAAGCTGTAGACTGAGAGAAAATATTTGCCAAGTCCATATCCAACAACTACTGGTTTTATTCAGCATGACATGTATTACGGGCAAAAAATCAAGATGATGAACCCCTGATTTTGCTCCGACAACTAGTTCATCACACTTTATTTCATGACAATTATTCATACACATGACGCCTGATTCCTGCAAGTCTGAAAAAGGAAAAAAAAAAAAGATGTTTTATTACAAGTTTAGGTGAAGGTTTAAGGAGATACTATTAATTGTGGTTCAAGAAGAAAATGCTGCAATGTTTTAAGAAAATGCTTACACCTTTTAAATATTTGATCTTAGAAAGTTTGATATGCATGTGTCTGTGTGCACATGTGTTAATATTTCAATGCTGGAGAAGACACACTTGCTGATAAAAGCAATACACCAGCCTGAATATAGATCAACTAACTAATGAGAATTTGTTTGGAAAGAGAGGGTTAATAGTATGGGAGGAGAAATATTTGTGCTTTAGTGTTCTGTATTGCTTTTCACTGAATTATGTTTTCACAATCTACGTCTGTTAACAACATTACCGCAGCCAATGTCTTTAACACTAGCATTATGCCTTGTATATGCTTATTTCTATGCGTGTTGAAAATACTGCAGGATCTTTTTTACTACAACTTTAAATCTACAAAATTCTAAACACAAGATTCTAGTGAAACAGTTCTGTGTTCATTTAACAAGTTATAGACTACAATCTTAACAAAAAAAAAATAGTTGTGGCTTTGCAAACAAAGGTTGATCACACTCGCTGGCCTCTAGTAATGTAAAATAGTCAATGTGTCATGTATTTGTGCTACAGAGCATCAAGTCCTTCTATCCTTCATTGCCAAGGTGTCAACATTCAAGAGCAGACTGACTTTTCTTATAAAATGAGTTTAATACCAAAAAAGATTGCTTTCCCTCCTATCTCATGCTAAAGGAAATATTTACCTGTTTGACTCGAAAGCCTATTTTTCTAATTTATATTTCCTATTTCTTACTCCATATGGATCATCTAATTAGACTGAATGGATCATTGTGGATAAAAAGACTGTCGCTTTCTGCCAATTTTAATTTCAATGATTTCCACATTGAACAAAGTCAGTCACATGCTCATAAGAAAGAGAAGTAAATCAGTCAGACCACTGAAGTGTTCAAAGCCAGCCTCATGTTTAGAAAGAGCTAATGAACCCATTTATTCACATGAGGTCTCACAATGTCATTTATTTTTTATTCCCATTTGGAGTTTGACGAAGATAATACTGAGCCAAAGGAAATGCTACCTGCTAAAGACTTGCAGAAAGTACCTATAGTGTGTCCTCTTTGGATAAATGCCAATCCATGTTCTACGCATATGAAGCATCTAAAATTGGCAAACTCATGGAATCAGAGAGTAGCATGGTGGATGCCAGGGGCTGGGGGAGGGGGAGGATGGGTATATGCTAATCAACGGGCCTAAAGTCTCAATGATGTAAGATAAGTTCTAGAGATCTACTGTACAACATCACATCCAACTACAGATACTGTATCGTACACTTAAACATTCGTTAAGAGGGCAGATCGCACACAGTGTTATTACTACAATAAAAAAAATTTAAAGAATGGAAGAGCCTGCAGTAAAACACCAATATCAATATCATAAACTGGAGCAATTGGAAAGCTACGTCGGATGGGCTGCTACTTTGTCACGTGTAAGGAGCAAATCCTCCCCAGTTGGTCATGGTTTCTTTCGTCATAATTTGCGTTAGTAAAAACAGAATAAAAGTACATTTTATCCCTACAGTTCTTTATTTCCAACTTATCCAGATTGTGTGTTCAGCTCTGGGGACTTCTGGGAATGTCCAGATTGAATAATGGGGCCAGAGACAAGTGTGTCTTGTCACAGGTCTGTTGTAACCCTTCCTTCCTAAACCACTGCTCCCAAAGCTTTTTAGAAATGCTCCAATTGTCCTAACCTGCTAGGTCCATTTCAGTGTCTCACATTCAGTCAAGAACTATGATATTATTAGTTGTCTCTATCCACTTCTGCAATATCATTTTGCAAGGACGTGTGTCCTAATACTGAGGCACTGAGTATCGGCAGACTAAATGAGAGAGATTGGCCAAGGAAAAATGGAATTATTTTCATAGGCAGTACATTTTTAGGAGTGATTGCTGAAAACACAAGGCACACTTGCGTTTGTTAACATATTTGCCACAAGAGATTAAAGATCACACACAGACACAGACGCACAGATGTGCGCGCGCGCGCGCGCACACACACACACACACACACACACACCATGATGTGTGTGTGGAGGAAAGAGTATTTATTACCCCTGCCCTAAAGACCATGGTCAGCAAAGTGTGTATACTGAAAACGATTTTCAATTGTTTCAAAAAGAAAAGGAAGTTCTTTAGAAAAAATAATGACTTCGTTAGTAGCTCTAAAAATATTGATAATTTGAGGGGTTTTGAAATGGCTTATGCCAATAGACTGGGAGAATGATAAACCTGTTTGAACGATAACACAACCCCATTGCTTTTTTATGTTCCTTACTGCACTGTTTCATAGCACAGGCAGAGAGGAAAAATTGACTGTGATGAATATATGAGACCAAATAAAATGTTAAGGGTGTAAAATGTCCTGAAAACACAAGCTGTAATCTGATGTTGTCGATCTAATCCACACACACTCTGTAATTAGAAACATATCGGAACAGGGCAGCAGCACATTTGTATTTTTCCCTCAGACCCTTTTTTTGATCATTCACATGTGACACATTCATTTTTATTGCCATTTCCACTTAAAAAAATTTTTTTAAGGTAGCATAAAACCACCCATAATGTTTTGAGCCCTTCTAAATTATTTTTCAGTTTTCTCTCCTGAAAGGAAATAACACAGCAAAGATTCTAACCTGATGGAAACGTTTTAAGCCCATCTCATCTCTCTGTGCTCCAGATCCTTTTGACACACCCTTCTCCCTTCTTTCTTAGCATTAAACTGCTTCTCCACTTCCTTTACATCAGTGGGAACACTTCCCTTATGGGTGTCAGGATCTCTCAGAGGGGTCAGGGGCTGCCCCGCAGAGGAAATGACAAGCTGTGAAATGGAAAAGAACAATTTCTTCCACATGTTCCTTTGCTCCTGGAGCAGTGCGAGGTTGTCAGCCAGCATCACTTTGGAAGCAAGCAGGACTCTGCATCGTAGTCCTGTCAAAACTAATTTACAATTAAAGACCTGCACGACTGCTTAAAGCTTTTTCAGTTCCAGCAGTTTTCTGAAATGACTTTGAGATTGAAGTGTTTCAAACCAGAAACCATTGTTGTAATTAACCCCTAATGGTGAAGAAGCTCACAAAATCAAAGTTTAAAACAATTATCATATTTTTTAATGAAATCTGTTAAAAAATACAATCCTTACTCTACGTCCAATTAACATCTGTGTGGAGTTTCCCCACCTGAGCCCCAATTTGGGGAGTTTAATGTTGCAGCTATTGGAAGTCTTAGTCTGTAAATAAAGTTACAAGGTGACAACTTCATTGATCTGTAAGAAGGAAGGGAGGAAGGAAAGAAGGAACAAATGAAGAAACGAAGGAAGGAGGGAAGGAAGGGAGGGAGAAGAAAGGAAGGATTTACCTTGACCGTTTGATGCTTTTTAAAAAAAGATTTAAATTATTTTAAAATATTTTGCAGCATTCCTATGATTTTAAGCTTTTGTTTGTTTGTTTGTTTTGGCCGAGCAGCATTTCGTGTGATCTTAGATCCTGACCAGGGATCGAACCTGTGCCCCCTGCCCCTGCAGTGGAAGCACAGAGTCCTAACCACTGGACCGCCAGGGAATTCCCAGCATTTCTATGATTTTAAATATTTAGATGCGTTTCCATGATACACTAAATAAAGGCATTTTAAAATTGCAGGTAGGGCTTCCCTGGTGGCGCAGTGGTTAAGAATCCACCCGCCAATGCAGGGGACACGGGTTCGAGCCCTGGTCCGGGAAGATTCCACATGCCGCGGAGCAACTAAGCCTGTGCACCACAACTACTGAACCTGTGTTCTACAGCCCGCGAGCCACAACTACTTAGCGCGTGGCACACCTACTGAAGTCCGCGCACCTACAGCCCGTTCTCCACAACAAGAGAAGCGACCGCAATGCGAAGCCCGCGCACCGCAACGAAGAGTAGCCCCCGCTCTCCGCAACTACAGAAAGTCCAAGTGCAGCAATAATAGACCCAATGGAACTAAAAATAAATAAATAAAGTAAATAAACTTACTTTAAAAATTGCAGGTAATTAGTTTTTTATGCAGATTAATCCCTTTGAAACATACTATGGTTCCCTGAGGTTCAATTCTGCACTTAGATAACCAAGTTAGATCACTTACGCTGTTTGAAAATCTAGAAATCCACGAGAACAAACGTCATGTCTAAAAACTGCCTCAACATTTCACCAAATGGTGATTCTGAAGTAGGCATTCCAAATTCTTAAAAGCTTGGACATATTCTGTAGAAGCACTCATTCCTTAAAAGCTATACGAACATCATTAGAGTTACACACAGCAGGAAATGATTCGGGACAGTCTCTCCACAAACTCACCTCTGTCAAAAGCAGAGTTAGGTGTACTAGTTTCAAATAACAGATTCCTAATTTTCCCACAGAAACACGTAACAACAGACTTACAAATTACTAAAGTCTATATCACTATGGTCTGGGGTAATCAATAGTGCCTGAAACTTGCTTTCCTTATCTTACACTTGAGGGCATGGTGGCCTAAAGACTTCTGGGAACACGTTGTGTAGAGCTGTCTAAAACTAGCCACGTGCTCCCACACAGTAAGTCTCTTCGTGAATGAACGCACTAAATAAGCTCTAGTGACCAGCTTGTCCGTGGCTCCCTGTTCTGAGTTCCAGTTTTATGGGTCTGAGCTGCTCTTCATCTGTGCTTCTTCTCTCACTGCTGTTAATTAATTTGCCCTCCATTCTGCCTCTACTTCACGGCGCAGGTGGGGCATAACAGTATATACCTATACCAGGCAGAACCCTCTCCCCAGGCTGCTTAAAAAGTCACTGAAATAGAACCACACACATATAGCCAATTGACTTTTGACAAAGGTGCAAAGGCAAGTCAGTGGTGAAAGAATAGCCTTTTCAACAAATAGTGTTAGAACAACTGAATATTCATATACAAAACAGTTTACCTCCAAGGGATCATTGCTCTAAATGTAAAATGTAAAACTAGAAAACTTTCGGAAGAAAACATGAGAAAATCTTGTGACAGAGGGTTAGATAAAGAGTTCATGGATGAGATATCAAATGTACGATCCATTTAAAAAATTGATAACTTGGCCTTAAACAAAATTCAAAACTTTTACTCTGTGAAAGACACTGTTAAGAAAATTAAAAGTCAAACTGCAGATGGGGAGAAAGCATTTACAAACGACATATCCAACAAAGGATATGTATCCAGAACGTATAAAGAACTGTCAAAACTCAACAGTAAAAAACAACAAAAAAAGTTAAAAACCCAATTTAAAATTGGGCAAAAGACTTGCACCGATCCTTCACCAAAGAGTATATATGGATGTCAGATAAGTGCATATGAAGATGTTCAATGGTATTAGCCATTAAAGAAATACACATTGAAATCACAATTTTGGATTTAGTTTAAATACAAATTAGAATGACATTTAGAAAAACTGACACCACCAAGTGCTGATGAGGTTGCAGAGCAACTGAAATGCAAAGTTGTTACTGCCACTCTGTAAAATGGTTAGGCAGCTTCTTATAGCATTAATTATACATATGCCATACAAGCCAGCAACTTTACTTCAAGGTATATGTTCTAGAGAACATATAAATACTATGCTCACACAATCACTTGCATATGAATATTTACAGCAACTTTATTCATAATCGTCAAAACTAGAAACAATCCATACGTCCTTTAATGAGTGAACAGATAAATAAGCTACGGTACTTCCATGTAATGGAACATTATTCAGCCACAAGGAGGAATGAACTGTTGATACATGCAACAACTCAGTTGAATCTCAAAGGCATTATGTTAACTAAAAGAAGGCAGTGTCAACAAAAGACTACATACTGTATGACAGCTTGAAAAAAACAAAAAATCTCTTTTTTTTTCATAATGATGGAAAGAGATCACTGGGTATCAGGGCTTAGGGCTGCCGGCTGGGAGTGAGTAGGGGTGTGCCTACAACAAACAGATAGCACAAAGGAGGTTGTTTGGGTAATGGAATGGTCCTTTATTCCGACTGTGGTGGTGTTTACATACATCTACGTATGTGCTAAATTACACAGAACTGAACACCCTAAGAAAGTTAATTTCACGTATTTTAGTTTAAAAAATAAAATAAACTGTTTGCTTGACTTATTTCCACAGAAAGGAGCTGTAAGCCCAGACAGCACTCAGATGCATCTCCATTTACTCATTCAGCAAATATTCACTGAGAACCTGCGGTGTGTCAAATGTTTTTGTAAGCACTGGGTACATGAATAAGCAAAGCAAGGATCCCTGCCTCCCTGGAGTCTGTAGTCCAGCCACACCTCTTGATGACAAATTTCTAAGACTCAGCCAAGTAGATGGGGCACTGAGGTAAGGACAGAGCTGGTACCTTCAGAAGCACCCCTTCATCTCTAGGCTCTGTATCTCTAGGCTTCACCTCCAGAGTTAAAGGAAGTGTACAGCTGTTTCAAGGTCCCTAATGAGAGTGTACCATCTACAGCAAGACTACAGCTTACACCATAATTAGGCCACCTCTTGCCTCTTTCTTATCTTCAGACACCAAAACTAGACAGAACTCCAGCATTCCTGCTTTGTGACAGACAGCAGTTTCAGGTAACACAATATAATCAGACCAAATTAAACGATTAATGACATCACTTTAACATTTATTATCTCATTTGATTCTCTCCACAAGCCTGGAAGTAGAAAATACAGCTATTACGATTCTTATTTTACACACATGATGAAAGTCTCTCACAGAGGTTTCAAATATTAAGTAGTAAACTTGTGATTCACGCTGGTGTTCTGTCGTCAAGGCCATACTGCTTTTCCCTCTACCACAGTGCAACGGTCAAATGAAAATAATTCCTTTGTATTTCGTGGCTTGGCTAATCCACAGTTGCCTAAGGAGTGCATTGATTCACACTTATTTATTCAACAAATCTTTACTGAGAAATTGCTCTGTGCCAGTGGTGGCACAAGCAGACTTGGTTCTTACCTCCACGAGGCTTGTAATCCAGATGGGGAGGCATACAAATGAATGCAAAACTGGTATAAAGGGAAAGAACATTGGAGAAAGTCATGGAGTCATTGGATAGGGCCTCCTTGAGAAGGAAGTTTTAAGCTAGATTATGAAGGATGAAAAGTTAGTCGCAGTTAATGCCTCTTTCAGATAGAAGAAACAGCATGAAGGAATATCCTCGGTGGAAATTGCTGTATATCAAGGAATTGAAGAAAATTAGAGCAATCTGCAGCTGCACATCAGTGTTTCTCAACGTTGGCTGCATGTTAGAATCACCAGGAGAAGTTTATTAAGAATAAAGGTGTCGGGCTTCCCTGGTGGGGCAGTGGTGGAGAGTCCGCCTGCCGATGCAGCGGACACGGGTTCGTGCCCCGGTCCGGGAAGATCCCACATGCCGCGGAGCGGCTGGGCCCGTGAGCCGTGGCCGCTGAGCCTGTGCGTCCGGAGCCTGTGCTCCGCAACAGGAGAGGCCACAACAGTGAGAGGCCCGCATACCGCAAAAAAAAAAAAAAAAAAAGAATAAAGGTGTCCTTTGGTTCTGTCGACAAACCCTTATCTTAAAAATACCCCAGACTTTATATTCTTTTGCTATCACCCCAGTTCAAGCACTGTTATCATTCAGTAGGATTCCTGCAGTAGTAGCCCTATTGGTGTCAATTAATAAATCTGTTAACCTGAAGTCAAATAAAGTCCCTTCTCTGTTCAAAACCATCCTAAGGCTTAGCATCTCACTCCAAGTAGAGGTTAGGGAGTAGGGTGGGGAACACAGCTGACACAGTGCTCTGGAGGCCACCCCAAACCCCGAGCCTGTCTGACCCTGTCCTCTACAGCCCCGCCCTGGCTCACTCTGTCACAGGCACATTAGCCTCTTATGTTCCTCAGAACATGCCGGCCACACTTCCTTTAGGGTCAAATAGCACCTGCTATTTTGTTTTCCTGGGATATCTGCTTGGCTGGCTCTCTGACCTTCCCAGTGAGGACTACCTTGACATCTATGCGTGATAAGGATGCTCCGAGCTGCAGTGACAATGAGAGGTAATTCCAGAAAAGCTCAAGAAGTTGGCCAGAGCCTAGCACTGGATTTTCTTAATGGGCTTCTGGTATCTTGTAATATGAAATAATGTGTCCTTGCTGTCTAAGCCATTGTTAGGTATTTTACTTGTAGCCAAATGCCACCCATTCATGTATGCTACATTTCCATATGTGCCCAGATTTGTTGCTAGATTCTCTAGACTAAGGTCACTCTTTAAAAGATTATTGGATTTCAATTTCTGAACATAGACAGCTTTTTATATATACACAACTATATAATTTCATTACATGAATGAATATTTTTATACATATTAGTTTTTTTTAGTTGTTTTTATGGTTGTTGCCAGTGTTTTTCTGTAGTCATTTTTCCCTTTCCTTTAAAAAAATTGGATCACTTTCCCCCTAACATCAAACCATATGTGACCTCAGATAACTTATATTAATAATCCAGCTTACATGATTTCATATAATGTCTGTACACAATACACGATCATTTAGAAAAAATATATTTATAAATTATATGTGATATACTGACTTTATAACCTGTGACATTGTCAATATTACTGTATTAATTATAATGTATTTTTCTATAAGTCTCTTAGGATTTCCTAGTAGTTAATCATGTCGTGTGCAAATAAGAACAGCTTTGCCTCTTCTTTCCAATCCATATACCTTTATTTCTTTTTCTTGTCTTATTGAACTGACTAGAACATCTAGTGCAATGTTCATTAAAAGGATGTTACAGATAAGACATATTGCATTATTTCTGATATTGGAGGAACTATTCAGTCTTTCACCAATAAATATGATATTAGCTGGAGGTTTACACAAATGTGTCTTAGTGTGAGGAAATTCCCTACTATTTATAGTTTCTTGAGAGTTTAAATCAGAAAGCATTGTGAATTTTGTGAAATTCTTTTTCTGCATTTTTTGATATTATCATAGGCTTTTCTTCTTAAATCTTATAAAATACAGTCTATTGCATTGATTGTCAAACCAATCTTGTATTCCTGGGATAATCCCCACCTGATCATGGTGTGTTACAATTTTGATACATTGCTGGGTATAATTTGCTGAAGTTCTGTTAAGATATTTTAATCTATGTTACTGAGGGATATTGCTCTGGTGTTTTTTTTTAAAGTCTTTCTGGTTTTACTCTCAGGGTAATGCTGACATCAAAAATGATTTGTAATGTTCCTCTTCGATTCCTTCCTCTTCAATTTTCTGGAAGAATATAAGTGGAACTGGTATTATTTCTTCTTAGATGTTTGGTAGAATTAACAAAAGAATATATCTGGGCCTAAAGTTTCCTTCCTGTGGGAAGGTTTTTGACTGTGAATTCAATTTATTTAATAGATATAAGACTATTCACTTACTTATTTTTTTCTCAGTTGTTTGAATTTGTTTGTTGGTCCTTTGTATGTCTTCTTTGGGAAAAAAATTCTATTCAGTTCCTATGCTCAATTTTAAATCAGATTGTTTGATTTTTGCTATTGAGTTATATGAGCTCTTTGTATTTTGGATAGTAACCCCTTATTAGATACATGATTTTCAAAAGTTTTCTCCCATTCTATAGGTTGCCTTTTCATTTTCTTGATGGCTTCTCATTTGAAATGTATTGAATTTCCTTTTTAATGTCTTCTTTGGCAAGGATTTTTTTTTTAATTTCCAAATATTTGGGGCTTTTTCAGATAATTTTCTGTTATTGGCTTCTAATGTAATACTATTTTATCTCAGCTTATACTTTGTATGATTTCAATCTTTTTAACTTTATTGAAACATTATTATGGCCCCGAACATAGCCTCTCTTGGTAATGTTTCACGTGTACCTCAGAGGAAACGTGTTTTCTGCTGTTGTGGGTGGAATGTTCTGTAACTGTCAAGTTGCTTTATAGTGTTGTTCAAGTTCTCTATATCTTTGCTGATTTACTGTGTATTTTCTCTATTCAGTTCTGGAATAGCATGTGCATATCTCCAACCATAATGGTCGATTTGCCATTATTTTCTTTTCAGGTCTATCTGTATTCATATATTATGACATTGTTATTGGGTGCCTACATATTTAAGGTTGTTATATTCTCTTGAGAAATTGAACTACATATCATTATATCATGTCTCTCTTTATCCTTAGTAATAGTCCTCATTCTACAATTTGATACTAATATAGCCACTCCAAGTTTGTTTTGCTTATTTGTTGGACACTACAGTTTTTCATCCTTTTACTTTTAACCTATTTGTGTCTCTAAAGTAAATTGCTTCGTTTATCCAATCTTACATCTCTGCCTTTTACTTAGTATTTAGATTATATGCATTTAGTGTAATTGTCAATATAGTTATGTCTAAATCTATCTTGCTATTTGTTTACTATTTGTTCCATCTGATTTTCACCCCTTTCCTGCTGCTGCAGCTGTTGTTGTTGTTAATCGAAAATTTCTAAAACCATATTTTATGTACCCTACTGGATTATTTAACTATACCACTTTCTTTCAACTTTTGATAATTGTTCTAGAATTTACAATATATACCTTTAATATGTCACAGACTACCTTCAAATTATATTATACCATTTTACATATGGTGTAAGAAACTGAAGAGAATAAACTTCTATGCACCCCTTCAAAAAAAAAAGAATAATGATGTCCAGGCTTTCACCCCAGATAATTTGATACGTTTGTTCTGGGGCAGAGCCCGGACATGAGTATTTGTTCAAAACTCTACAGAAGAGTCAATGTACAGGCAAAGTTAAGAAGCATTGTTTTACCAGGTTTGTCGAATCACAGATATAGGCAAAACTATATTTAAGTATGAATAGACTTCTTTTAGAATTTATTAACATTTTGGTTGATTTTGAGTGGGACTTAACTTTTTTTTAAGTCAGTTAGGTTTGGGTGGTCTATTTTTGTACGGAAAAGCTCACATAATATTCATTGGTTTCAACACATGTGACACATGATGCAATAAGCTATAGTGACTCTTCAGAAGCATTGATGGGAAAGCTCTAGTAAAAAGGAGGCCATTGCCTCATCCACTATCTACACTTCCAAAGATGGATGAGTGACCTAAAGACAAAGAAACATGGCTAGTGCAGAGCACCCACACAGGATCACAGCCTGAAGCAGGAGATCATCAGATACCAGAGTTGAAGTATGTTATTTTAAAGGTCCTTTGAATTGGACTTCCTGGATACATGGTACTAGTCTTACAGGAGTCCCAGAGAGCATATACTTGACCTCTATTATCACTGACCCATATGCAAACAATAAAACTTGGTCCCAATTTTTTAAAATAATGTTAGATAAGAAATGAGCGCCGGAATTGTCTTGTGCTTTCTCAGAGTAGGTGCTTGTCTACACTTGGGTGGCTCAGCCTTTCCAGGTCACAGAGCCTTATTTCTGCATCCTTATTTTGTCCTCGAGCCAAAACCTACAGCAACTGTGAAAACAATCCCCATGCGTTTGCTGAAATCCAGTGGTTCCTTACAGTTCTTCAAATATACTTTGTACCATTCTGACCTCTTAATTTTTCTCATGTCTTTTCTTTTACCTCAAAGAAATACGAGGTTAACACATGTTTCCCCGAATTATACCAATACAAGATTTAACTGGGGTTGTATTAAAAAGCAGTTCAGGCAAATTTCAACTGCCCTCAAAAGCTTACCCATTTGTTTCCAGATGCCTATAAGCTCACCTGGGCTCATGATCTCCTCACCTATCTCATCCCACGGTGGCCTCTGTAACACCTTGAATTACAGAACGGTAGTATATAGAACACAGTACATGTACACAGTATGCCTCATTTTCTCATGGGATAGTATGTACCATACTACATATATATACTTCCAAATATATATACTTCCAGTTCTTGCTGAATTTCAGTGAAAAAGTTCTTTTAGCAGGTTGGCAAGTGTTTCCATGCAGTTCCCCTCTCCCTGGGAATCCCACCCTGAGATGACTGAGATGGGGAACAAATCTGATCGACAGAGAGCATACATTTCCCACCATTGCCCCTCTCCCCTAACAACAAAATCTTCATTATTCAGCCAATTGCATCTGTTTCACTTCTCCAAGTGTGAAGTCTCCCAGAAGACTTGCTGGTCCTGCAGGTAAATAGAGTGCTGGCAGGCTCTCCCACCATCTAGTCAACCTGGATACATATACATTATCTTAGTGGTGGAGTAGGCCTGTGCTCCCATGAGCCCCTGGAGGTTGAGGATTGCATGTTTTTTTGGTTTACAATTGCACAGCATTTAGCAGTGTGTTTTGCTGACGGTGGTTACACAATAAAACTCTCCTGAATTGAATTCTGCATCACAAAACACTTATAGACCTTGCCAGAGACCATTGTTCACGCAATGTAGGCACATACAAAACAAAATTGTCAAGCAGAACAAATATTTCCCTAGTCTGCCCCCTAAAAAGTAAAACAGCCTAAAAGATAGTGATAACCCCAAAGTTACATCATGGGTCTTTTTATTCCGGCCTTTCATTTTTCATAAATAATATTTTCTGGCCTCAGGCATTCATCTATTTGCAACCATGGGATTAAAACATCAACCATGGGATTAAATTCAGAATCATCTTAATGTGTGTGTGTGTGTGTGTGTGTGTGTGCGCGCGCATGTGTGCATGCCCATGCATGCATACATGTGCTGGTAAGTGAACATTAAAGTCATTTTGTCATGATTTGGGGACTCTAGTGGATTCATCAGGTTACATATGGAGCCTATTACTGCGGGACAGCTTGTGGATATCATAAATATATTTTTCAGATAGAAACTTTGCAGCCGTGAACACACCACGTGCTCACCCCTTCCCTAAGGTTCACTCCTTTATTTGTAAATAGCCAGAAAGCCAACAAGCCAGAGTTTAACAAACTTTTAATTTGAAATGAATTACCACATGTTGTGTTTGTTTATCCATTATTAAATCTCTGAGCAACATATCAGTGGCAGAAACAGCATACTGTATCACAGCGCTGATATATTAGAAAACAAACCCATGGGGGATATTAACTGCTAATACTATGTCTAGGAAGCCTCCAAGAAAAATAAATAAATATATGCAATGTAGCAGAGACAGGCATTTGCAGAGATTTTTATGTTTTTTTAAACTCATCTGTTCAGAGCAAGGACAGAAGCTCCCTGTGTAGTCTTTGAAATGTGAGGCTCATATTGGTCTCTGAGCTCAGAGCACAGCAAATGATAATCAGCCTTTTCCAAAGCCTTTTCCTAAAGCATAAAAGATTCTTCCTCTCCTGGTATACAGTGTTCCCATATCGAGTGTGTCAGTATTCATGTTTCTTGGAGTACCACCTGTCCTCCTTTTAAGGGAACTGGGGGCAGACTTTTTGCCAAGTCCAGAGCACAGGGCAGTAGATATGGAAAATATAGGCACAGTACCCTGAGGAAATACTGGAAAGCAAAAATGATCTAGTGAAAAATGGTCTAAGAGTAATTGCTTCTGATCTTCTGCTCAGGATCCTAAAACTAGGTTAAAATGTCAGTATCACCGAAATATTATTACTGTTAAACCAGAACCTGCTTTCTCAAAAGTTAAAAATTCTAAAATAAGATTTTTAGCTTCATATTTAATCCTAAAACATTAGGGGGAAGGAAGGAAGGAAGGAAGGAAGGAAGGAAGGAAGGAAGGAAGGAAGGAAGGAAAGAAGGAAGGAAGAAAAGAAGGAAGGAAGGAAGAGATGGAGGGAGGGAGGGAGGAAGGAAGGAAGCAAAGAAAGAAGCCCACATTACATATGCACTTTTTTTAGTGTCCCAAATAGTGGCTTCAGAGTTGACTGGATATTTGAACTTGATATTTAAACAAAAAATTAACTGCAGTTTTCTATCTTTTTTATAATCATTTCTTTTATATGTCTTGACTTATTAATTCTATCTCAGGAAGGTGATCATCAACCACCAGAAAAGATCTGGACTTTTTCTTCTCCTTCTACATCTCAGATTCCCAGGTTACACAGATTATGTGCTATTGTTAAATTAATTTATTTTCATAGAATGAGGGCATCCCAAGCCCTCCTGTTGGAAGGCCTGACTAATCTGATTTGATGTAGACAAGAGGTGGGTAAAAGTCTTTCTTCTGAAGACAGGACTGAGTAAGACTCAATCACAATGTCCACGAATGTCCTCGACAGAGCAGCTTCACTAAGCATTTTGGAATGAGGCCAAATCTGCCCTTCACTTCTCTGTTTCCTTCTCTGCCCTTTTATGGCACTCTCTACTGTTTCTTAGGTTGCCAGTGCCTTAGATCCGCCCCCCCATCTTCCCCATATCCACACGGAGAATATCGACAACGGCATACCCATTGTTAGCCACCTGGGATATTTGCATTTACAATATAAAAGCCAAAGCCTTAAACCTATTAAAACCCAACATAGAATGCTTACAGTCAGCTCAAAGGTGTGCATGTTGAGGACAGCAAACTCTACCCATTATTCTCTAAACCTAGACCATGACTTCGGTCACCTCCTACCTTCTCAGGCTATGAGTAAAGCAAATCGAAGTGCTCAGGTGTGAGAAACAATATACTTTAATCAAGTTGCCTTACAGTGTTGGCAATTATTACCTAGTGCCAATATACATAGCATTTCTAATTCAGTTTCACAAATATTTGTTTAAAGCCAGTGACATAATTCAACATATATGAATTCTGTGTATAAAATTTCAATAGAACATTTCCAGGTATACATGACTCTATAAAATGACACTGAGTTCTCTGGAGGTGGTGGTGTCTCAGTAATCATTGGCTGGTGATAATGGTTTTACTCACAGGGAAACAGGACAGGTGTGAATGCGGAAGCCCAGGGCTTGCGGTGGACTTGCCTGTTATGGAAGGAAGTGGGGTTCTAGAAATTGAACTTAGCAATCAGTGGAGTTTTACTTGGCCCAACAAGGCAAAAATTCTCCAAGGGATTTGGAAAACTCCAGGCACAACTTACGAAACGTTTATCACTGGAAATTGAATATGATGCTCTGTGCTGCCCAGCAGATAGGTAGAACGAGACAAGGAAGATGAATGTCACCTAAGAAGTCAAATAGTACAGGCTTTGGGTCTGATTACAGTAGGGATCCAGCATCCTTCTGAAACATGGCTGTTTCCCTGAGCTATGCCCTCATTCCAACACTTTCATCATTCTACATACTCTCCCAGGTTGAAATCTACCACATACCAGTCTCAGCTAGAGTCTAGGTATTTATGCCTCTCTAATGGACATATTCTCCTTCCCAACTTCCACCTCTCTCCTGAGCTTCACATGCATTTTTCCAAAGATCACCTGAACGTTTCTACTTGGGTATAATATAGGAATCTCAAACTCAGTAGGTCCAAAATCAGGCTCATGGTTTTTCTTCTAATCTTGTCCTTCCCCCTTTATTTCCTGTTATTTGCTGGTTGATATCCATATCAACTCATGGTAAAAAATTAGGAATCATCCCTAATTCTCCTGTGCCATCCATATCCAATTAACAGGAACATTCTTATTCTTAGTCCTATGGTCATTCTATTCCACCTCTTTAATACTTTAAAAATGTGTACTCTCTTCTCCAACTTTACTATCTCTGCCCTAATTCAGACCCTTATCTGTTGCCTGGACTGCTCTAAACTTTTCCTAACTGATCTGTTTCTAGTCATGCCTTTCTCAAATAAACCCTCCTAAAAATTACCAGAGGGACCTGCCTAGAATAGAAAGTGAAATACATCACTCGCCTTCCTAAGATCCATCCGTGGCTATCCATTTAATGCTGATTTCTCATCAGCCACACTAGACCCAAGAAGACAGTGAGGAAAACAGTGAGGGAACATTACTAGCATCCTAGAATTTTATACATGGAAAAATGATCTACCAAAAGTAAGGAAAAATAGACTTTTGCAGACATGCAATGACTAAGAGAGTTTACCACTCACAGATCCAAACTCTAAATGAATTACTAAAGATTTATTTCAACAAGAAGAAAAATGGAACCAGACTGAAGACATGTTACATTAAAATATTATAAAGCACAGATACTGTCAAATGTGTCAGTAAATTAATTTTATATTGAAAGTTAAAAAAAAAACAAAAACCCTAGATTCTCTGTTTAACAAAAAAGTGAAACCGAAGGCATAGGCAACAATAACATAAAAGTACACAGAGGTGTTTAATGAGTAGCTAAAGCACACTAAGAGTCCTTGCCACACTCAGAATAGAAACGAAGTATTGAATAAAGTTAGAGTTTTAAAGATAATTTATACTTAAATATGTAGATAAGAAAATTAAGGATAATAGCTAAAATAACAATAAAATTTATAGATTAAAAACAGTACAGGAGGGACTTTCCAGGTGGCGCAGTGGTTAAGAATCTGCCTGCCAATACAGGGGACATGGGTTCGAGTCCTGGTCTGGGAAGATCCCACATGCCGTGGAGCAACTAAGCCTGTGCACCACAACTACTGAGCCTGCTTTCTAGACTGTGAGCCACAACTACTGAGCCCGTGTGCCACAACTACTGAAGCCCACGCACCTAGAGCCCATGTTCTGCAATAAGAGAAGCCACCACAATGAGAAGCCCATACACTGCAATGAAGAGTAACCCCCGCTTGCCGCAACTAGAGAACGCCCGTGTGCAGCAACGAAGACCCAATGCAGCCGAAAAATAAATAAATGAATGAAAAAAAAAAGTATAGGAAAAATAAAATAATTATTTTGAGTTAAAGAGAAATTCAAAAAAGAAAGTATTCTTTAAAGGCAAAGAAATAGGATGGTAAACATAAAATGCAAAATAAAATGTTAACAAGTACAAATAGAACAGTAATAAGAATAATTACCAAAAAACCTAAACTTACCTATTAAAAGACACATATCTACTTGTCTCGAGTACAAAAATAAAATTCAGATTTATACTGCTAAAACAGATATATCCAAAAGGGCACCACAGGTGAATTTTAAATTTTTAAAATAAAGTGTAAAAATATAATATATGCTGTGAAAATATTTATCAAAAAATCAGATGGTAGAATTAGTATCAGAAGAACTAGATTGTAAATCCAAAAGCATTAATAGACATACAGAGAGACTACATCTATATAAAAGAAATGAGAACATCATAAAAACTGTAACAATCATAAACTTGAATGCACTTAAAACAGATTTAAAATACATAAAGCAATATCTGGCAGAATTACAGGGAGAAATGGACAGATCCAGTCATAATTGGAGATTTCACACATCAGATAAATAAAAACTGAAGATAAATGTGTTAAGCTTTCAAATCAAGAAGATTTTAAAAGTAACCCCAAAGAAAATCTGAAGAAAATGAGTAAACAAATAATAAGGCTAAGAATATAAATGTAGAGTAAACAAAAAATCAATCAAGAGTCTTAATGGAGGCAAATGAGCAATTGTATATTTTAAAAAATGAATAAAAACGTATGTCTTAATCAATATTAGGAATGAAAAGAAGAATATAACTATAGTGTTATATTCTTTATAGATTTAGTGTTATTTTAAAATTATGATAGTATTCTTATATATTTTCTTATAGACACGTAAAATATCTCTCGAATAATACATGAAAAGCACTGATTCCTCCAAGGAGAACAATAGTTTGCTGGGAGGGCAGCAAAGGGAGACAGATTTTATTTCAAACAATTTAAATGTATTGCCTATCCAACAAAACTGTAACAGAAGGGAATGCATTTTAAAAGGTAATACAATAATATGACAATGCTAATCCCATCAGTTTTAGACTAAGTTAATCCAATTAGAATTAAATTAATAATAAAGTGATTGAATAATCATTAAAAATCAAAAATTGAATCAGAAATCAAGACTTTCCTACCATTCACCACACCTAAAAAAAAAAAAGGCACCAGAACTCCTACAGATCAATAAGAAAAATAAGTAAATAACCCAAAGAAAAAGTGGACCAAATATAGGAACAGGTAATTGTCACAGAAGATAAAATCCAAATGTTCAACAGAAATATATGAAAACCTTTCTTGTATTCAAGGAAATTCTAATGAAAACACAGAAATATCATTTCATTCCAACTGAATTGACAAAATTGACAATAACAAGGATTGATAAGATGTGAGTCAGAGACTCTGCTACACAGCTATTGGGTTAGAAATTGATACAGCTGGATGGCAGTGTGTCACTATGCTGTAAACTTTGGATGTGTGTGCCCTGACTCAGTGATTCCTTTCCCTGTAGATATACTGTAGTGAAAGTCACACCTGTGAGCACAGGAGGACATGTCCAAGAATAATCACTATAGCCTCGTTTGCAATAGAGTGAAACTGATAACAACATAAACAATAAGAATTAACAAATTTTGTTACAATCATGTAGAGAAATTCTATACAGAAATAAAATCAATGAACCAGAAATACATATATGTGTGTTTGTGTGTTTGTATGTGTATGTAAATCAAAGATAATATTGAGAAAAAAATAAAGTTCCAAAAGTAGACATAAGGTATGATATATTTATATAAACTTTATAAACATAGAAAATACATTCTATATTGTTTATAATTACATACATACCTAGGAAAGGGAATTATTCCCTTTGGGTAAAGGGAATCATTCTTTACAAAAAATAATAATCTCTAATGTATCTCTTCTGTAAATTGAAACTTTTGTACGTTGAATATTTCAAACAATGTTATTTGCTTATTTAGTGCTTGATTAAACCAGTCTTTGAAAACAAAGTCTTATAAAATAAATTATATTATTTGAGAACTTTATTCTGAAAACAATTATCTTTCATTGAGCAGGCAAGAAAGAATTTTAGAGCAACAAGTAATGTGTTTCAAGGAATTTTCTATTTTACTATGTAATTTATAATTACGCAATATGAAAACTAGTATGCTTGTCTATGATTACATTCTCTTTAAATGGCAAGGTATAGAAAGAAACACACTAATACTACTTCTTTTCCAGTTTTATATAATATAACAAAACTTGAAATATTAGTAATAGAATGCTGATAAAATGAGAACTAACCTTGAGATGAGAGTGATGAGGATTTAGCTTCATCACTCCTTGAGGCACAAATGTTTTTCTCTGTTTCTTTCTCTGAAAGGCCAGCTGTGTTATCGACACCTGATTCTGCTTTCTCTGCTTCAGCCATTAAACAAACTGGAAATTCAGGGGGAAGCTGAATACACCTTTCATGGTTTTCTTGATCATCCAAATGTAGAGGAAGTTTAATTACCTATTAAAAGATAGACCTGTTATTGAAACTGTTGAAAATATTACACACACAGCTAATTATTTCTCTAGAACAAGGATATAATTTGCAAAATCCAAAAGGTCAACGATGAATTCAATTTTTCTAAAACTTCTATTTGTTTTTGTTTGGTTTCATTATAAAAAAATGCATTTTTTGTATTAACAGGTTTACATACAATGTCATTGCTCTATATATTTATTAGTTTCTTTGTTTTATCTTATCATTTCTTTATATTTTTCTTCCAAATAACACTGTGTGTCTAACATTCATGCTGGAATAAAATTAGCAAATATTTATTTACTAGCAAGTATTTACTATCTTCAAGAAACAATATTTTAAGTTCAAAAATAAATGATCAGATGGTAGAATCTAGTGGTGAATATAAGGGTGCTCAATATGCAATTTTTTCAACTTTTCTCTATGCTTAAGATGTTAATAATAAAATGCTTGGTAGAAATAATCAATGACACAGGAAATGAAGTATTCAGGAAAGTGAGGGATTGATAGAAAAGGTTTTCTAGGAAAAAGTTAAAGGCTACCTTCCTTACATAATTTTCCGTCTTACATTCTTTCACACCCACTCTGGGGGTTGAATCAGAAAAACTTCCAGTCTCCTCCTTAAAGTTCAGGGTTATTAGCCTGAGTTCTACCCCTAGTAACACATGAGGTCATGGCTGAGGCACACACCCTAGCTCTGCCAGCCCCTCTGACTGTGGCAGTTTCCTTCCTCCAACAGACACGGAGGGAAATGATCAGGACTTTACTTGTTTCCTCTAATCTCTAAGTCTGCATTGCAAAACCACTTTTCTGTTCCAATATCTACCTTATCTACTTTATCTACTTTATCTTTCTTTTCTCTTCCCAACCTCAAGTTATTCTTCTCCTAAAAGGACTACTCACAATTAACTTGTTCAGAAATGTTTGCATTTGAGAAAACTCACATCAGAAAAATCCACATATTTCACAATTGCACAAGGAGGAAAATAGGGTTTCAAGACAAAAATTTTTCATTTTCATCCTTGTGAAAGAAAAGCATCTACATTCGTACTTATTCTGCCTTACAATCAGAAAATCATACATCTTGAATAATAGTACTATTCTCATTAGTAGGACTCACTACCCCTCCCCAACTCCTTATGAAATGTACACAGGGAGAAAACTTCTGTTATTGTCTATCAAATAAGAAAGCTAGTGTACAATTATGTCCATTTGTAATGGATAAAAGCCAGACAGACTGAAAAAAAATCAAACATACAGGTAAGGAAGAAAATAAATCATAGCATTTTATGATACAAGCACCCCAGAAAAATAACATAAACAGGTAGAACAAATTTGGACATTTAAGACAAAAATAATTTGACTAAAAATGTGTTGGAATGCTTTATATTTCATGTATGCTGTCGTTTTCTTTTTTGGATCCTCCAAGGTGGTGGCCTAAAATGAATTTACACAACAGCATTTCTGCTAAAAGACTTGGTTAGAAAATAGAATGCCAAACCTATACCAATAAATGATGTGTGACCAAGTGGTTTTTTTTTTTTAATTTTTTATGTAAACTAGGCAGCTTACATTGAAGCCATGTGTATGGCAAAGAGAGCTTTCTGATGGCCACTTTCATCCTGTGGAAATGTGGGTCATTGGGTATCTGTTGTTGGTCTCATCAAATAAATGTCAAGCATGCAGAAGGCAGAGACCACATCTATCTCTTCATATCCCTGGAACAAGCAATGCTCAACACACAACAGAAGCTCAATAAGAACTTTCAATAAAGAAATATATCCCCCGTCCCATGTCGGTGAGAGCAGTCTGCTCCAGTAGCAACAGACTGTAAACTGAGAAATCAGGGGACTTGGATGGCTGTCCAGACTTATTTATAACATAGACGTCTGGATTAAATTATCCTTAAGATTTCTAACTCTAGAATTTTACCCCTTGTTTGTAGACATAAATTTAATCTGCATTATGAGAAATCAGTATTAAGATGTAATTACTTTTATAGGTTTTGATACTGGAATTTTCAATATCATGAAAGGAAGCTAAAGGCTAAAAAGAAGCAGCTTTGGAAAATGTTTTAATTCTTTTTCCCATTCACAAAATCATATTGCAAACCTGAAAGTAGAGATTGCACAGCCAGTGGTCCAGGTCCAAGCAAATCAAATCTTCAATTTTCCTGAAGTTGTCGAGTTTCTGGTCATAATGTCCTCGGAGAAGTGGACACTTGAATTTTCCCTCCACTACATCCAAACTGCTATCATACAAAGGGAAAGTTGTCCAGCCCACAACTTGGTGGAGACAAGCAAATTTCCCAAGAAGGAGAATGAGTTCAAACAAGAAAGCGGCACCAGGTTTCACATCCTTCTTAGACGGGAGTACCTAGGACAGACATTAGGACAGGGGAAGATCACGATGCTTGTATTTAGAAACACATCACAGTCAGTGATGCCCACAGATAATTTAGAGTTTAAGAGTTGGTTTGTACTTTTACTGTTTGCTCTTAAAAACTCACCATTGGGTGCACTCACATAAATAAATGTTCCAGCGCAAGGTAATTGAGCAAACATACCACCATGAAAATATGACCCCAAAAAACAAGATAAATTTGACCCTGCCAGTTCAAGACTCTGCCCTTTACGAGCTTTAGGACTCAAACTTGTAATATGTTAACTAAAGTGGTATACTGTATTGTTGCTTGAGCTGGTACCTCTTTGTATAACTATTTCTATCTTTTGTCTTATTGCTTTACTTGCCTGTCATTCATCTTTGTAGCATTCAGGTAACCAGCACAAGTGCTTTGAACAGAAGAAATGCTTTTCTTAACCAAAAAAAAAATGGTTGAACAAACTATCACACTCCAGAGAAACTAATCCTGGCATAATGATAGTCTGAATTAACTATTACAAGGTCTACCTCTTCAAAGAAATATAGTGTCCCATTTAATTTTGTGACTACTCTGTATATTTCAGTTGACACTATAATGCACATCACTGTATAAGCAATTTGTCAGTGCTAAGTAAATAGTGTTAGGCATATAGATGGATAGAATGATCAGATTGACCAAGCCATTGTTCACATCCCCAGACTAGAGATGGAGGCTATTCTCCAGCCTTTAAAAAAATTTTTAGGAAAGTGCAAGACATGAATAATCTTTTTTTAAAATAGAGTATAGCCTTCGTTTTTTTTTTTAATTCTGTGTGAATAATTATAAATGGACAAAGACAGGGACCTGCCTAAGATTATTTTATAACAATACATTTAACCAAAATTATGTAGGCATATTTTATATGATTTATATAAATACTCCAAGACTTAGTTTATGTTTAAAATGAAGCAGAAGCATCTGTTGAAAAATGCCATAACCCTGTGGCAGCCGCTACTAAACCATTAACAGGATCAGGTTTCATTTAAACCAGATTTACCATTTTCTACAACAGCCCATGGGAGAGCTAAAAACATTATGCACAAATTACAGACAAAAGAGATTCTTAATCAAGCCATACTTTTCATTTGGTTAGATGGCTGTGAGTAACCCTCGTGATAAGAGAATAAAAGCTAAATGAGAAGGAGGAGGAAAAATGGGGTCAGAAACCTGTTTCTGACCATCGTTTAAAAATAAAGCTGAACTGCTGCTATTACAGTCATTTCATCAATTTTTGTCTCTGCCTTTAGAAGTGAAAACTAATGTCCCTCTTATACTAACCTGATCTTACTCAGTGATATGTTCAAAATATCAATAGATTAAGAAGTTGACCAGTACTGACCCAATTCTATCATTAAGTTTCCTGTGGTCTTAGGCAAGTCACTTCTCTTTTTGTATCTAAGTTTCCATGCATTCAAATTTCCTCATCCATGAAAAAAAGAATATAAGCATCTTCCTCACAGAGTTGATGCAATTATCAATTTGGATAACAAATATTAAAATGTTCATTAAAATGTACGTAAATATTATTATTATTAATCTTATGACTTTATCCCAACTATTTCTATGCCTTAGATTATAGTTTATTTTAATAAAGAAGAACAGAACATTTTAAGGTTGAAGATCCTCTTTAAATACGTAAAACACTAGTACCATTTTGTGCATGAGAAACAGTTCAAGGCTACCAAACATAACCCAGTAACACCAGGCAGCACTGTGTCACCTGGAACAATGTAAATTAGAAGCCAGTCTTTAGGCACAAAAGGATCTTCACTTCAGCCTATTTCACAAGATAGAGGTGTCACACGCAATTACCCTGACAGCCCCCCCAAAAAATAAGTATTTGAACAAGACAAAACCTAGTCACTGATATTGACTGAAAAGGAGGGTAAGAGCCATATGTTATCAAACAGAGGAATTTATCTGACAACACTTGTCTGATTTATTCTTTTAGTGCCTTTCCCTTGCTGTATGTTGTAGGAGAGATCTTTTGCCCTGTAATGTGTAGGTTGGGACTCATTTTTTTCCTCTCTGGCAAGAAAGGATCACTAAGTTTCATTGTACGTCCCAGAGGAAGCTTTCCGCAAACCTCAGTATTTCCATAGCTGTCCCATGATGTGATGTTTCCATAGTTTTCTGTAGCTTTGTAATTGAATGCTATATAATAAAGGAAATAAATGGATCAGTCTCCTCCCAACTACCAATGCTATCTCATCATCAAAGTCCTGGTAACTGGAGGTCATAATTTCTTCGGAGTAGCTTTATTTTCTGAGTGCCATGAAGGGCATTCTTTTTTGAGGGAAGAGACATTAGAGAGCTGAATTTCATTGCATAACATAAGGGTAATGCGTTTGATCTTCCATATCAAAGAAGGTGAATGTGAAAGGAGAGTGGAGAACAAGCAGAAAAGAAAGAAACAAGAATTTTGAAGGCTGAGGTCTGTACGGAGGATTGGAAGAGAAAGCAAAATTCCTTCCACTTGGACACCAAATACTTTTAAATTGAAGCAACTCAGAAAGGATTAAGGAAGTCTTACAAAATGATGAAAATGCGTATTGACGAAGTATTTTTCAATTGTCTGGATTTTCTGAAATATTTGGAAAGATTATTGTTTTCATACTCAGAAAAAAGTTGACAAAGTAATTTCAAAAACAGAAGGTTTTCAAAGTTCTGCTTCTCGTTATGATGAAGATGGTCATAAATGACCATAATTCTTACTGTAACAAGGAAAAAACTCCAGGTAAATTACAAAATTACATATATTTTAAACACCTTGGGAAGCTGAGACATGAAGCTAAGGGGAAACTAAATCTCAGAGAGCATAACCCCTTCATATATGAGTTAAGACTAGAGGTAGCTTTTTTTTTTTATCTTTATTGGAGTATAATTGCTTTACCATGGTGTGTTAGTTTCTGCTTTACAACAAAGTGAATCAGTTATACATACACATATATTCCCATATCTCTTCCCTCTTGCATCTCCCTCCCTCCCACCATCCCTATCCCACCCCTCCAGGCAGTCACAAAGCACCAAGCTGATCTCCCTGTGCTATGCGGCTGCTTCCCAACAGCCATCCACCCCACGCTTGGTAGTGTATATATGTCCATGCCTCACTCGCGCTTTGTCACAGCTTACCCTTCCCCCTCCCCATATTCTCAAGTCCATTCTCTAGTAGGTCTCTGTCTTTATTCCTGTCTTACCCCTGGGTTCTTCATGACATTTTTTTTCTTAAATTCCATATATATGTGTTAGCATATGGTATTTGTCTTTCTCTTACTTCCCTCTGCATGACAGACTCTAGGTCTATCCACCTCATTACAAATAGCTCAATTTCGTTTCTTTTTATGGCTGAGTAATATTCCATTGTATATATGTGCCACATCTTCTTTATCCATTCATCTGATGATGGACACTTAGATTGTTTCCATCTCCGGGCTATTGTAAATAGAGCTGCAATGAACATTTTGGTACATGCCTCTTTTTGAATTATGGTTTTCTCAGGGTATATGCCCAGTAGTGGGATTGCTGGGTCATATGGTAGTTCCATTTGTAGTTTTTTTAGGAACCTCCATACTATTCTCCACAGTGGCTGTATCAGTTTACATTCCCAACAACAGTGCAAGAAGGTCCTCTTTTCTCCACACCCTCTCCAGCATTTATTGTTTCCAGATTTTTTGATGATGGCCATTCTGACCGGTGTGAGATGATATCTCATTGTAGTTTTGATTTGCATTTCTCTAATGATTAATGATGTTGAGCATTCTTTCATGTGTTTGTTGGCAGTCTGTATATCTTCTTTGGAGAAATGTCTATTTAGGTCTTCTGCCCACTTTTGGATTGGGTTGTTTGCTTTTTGTTACTGAGCTGCATGAGCTGCTTGTATATTTTGGAGATTAATCCCTTGTCAGCTGCTTCATTTGCAAATATTTTCTCCCATTCTGAGGGTTGTCTTTTGGTCTTGTTTATGGTTTCCTTTGCTGTGCAAAAGCTTCGAAGTTTCACTAGGTCCCATTTGTTATTTTTGTTTTTATTTCCGTTTCTTTAGGAGGTGGGTCAAAAAGGATCTTGCTGTGATTTAGATCATAGACTGTTCTGCCTATGTTTTCCTCTAAGAGTTTGATAGTTGCTGGCCTTACACTTAGGTCTTTAATCCATTTTGAGCTTACTTTTGTGTATGGTGTTAGGGAGTGATCTAATCTCATACTTTTATATGTACCTGTCCAGTTTTCCCAGAACCACTTATTGAAGAGGCTGTCCTTTCTCCACTGTACATTCCTGCCTCGTTTATCAAAGATAAGGTGACCATATGTGCATGGGTTTATCTCTGGGCTTTCTATCCTGTTCCATTGATCTATCTTTCTGTTTTTGTGCCATTATCACACTGTCTTGATTACTGTAGCTTTGTAGTATAGTCTGAAGTCAGGGAGCCTGATTCCTCCAGCTCCGTTTTTCATTCTCAAGATTGCTTTGGCTATTCGGGGTCTTTTGTGTTTCCATACAAATTGCAAAATTCTTTGTTCTAGTTCTGTGAAAAATGCCAGTGGTAGTTTGATAGGGATTGCATTGAATCTGTAGATTGCTTTGGGTAGTAGAGTCATTTTCACAATGTTGATTCTGCCAATCCAAGAACATGGTATATCTCTCCATCTATTTGTATCATCTTTAATTTCTTTCATCAGTGTCTTATAATTTTCTGCATACAGGTCTTTTGTCTCCTTAGGTAGGTTTGTTCCTAGATATTTTATTCTTTTTGTTGCAATGGTAAATGGGAGTGTTTTCTTGATTTCATTTTCAGATTTTTCATCATTAGTGTATAGGAATGCCAGAGATTTCTGTGCATTAATTTTGTATCCTGCTACTTTACCAAATTCATTGATTAGCTCCAGTAGTTTTCTGGTAGCATGTTTAGGATTCTCTATGTATAGTATCATGTCATCTGCAAACAGTGACAGCTTTACTTCTTCTTTTCCAATTTGGATTCCTTTTATTTCCTTTTCTTCTCGGATTGCTGTGGCTAAAACTTCCAAAACTATGTTGAATAAGAGTGGTGAGAGTGGGCAACCTTGTCTTCTTCCTGATCTTAGTGGAAATGCTTTCAGTTTTTCACCATTGAGGACAATGTTGGCTGTGGGTTTGTCATATATGGCCTTTATTATGTTTAGGTAAGTTCCGTCTATGCCTACTGTCTGGAGGGTTTTTATCATAAATGGGTGTTGAATTCTGTCGAAAACTTTCTCTGCATCTATTGAGATGATCATATGGTTTTTCTCCTTCAATTTGTTAATATGGTGTATCACATTGATTGATTTGCATATATTGAAGAATCCTTGCATTCCTGGAATAAACCCCACTTGATTATGGTGTATGATCCGTTTAATGTGCTTTTGGGTTCTGTTTGCTAGTATTTTGTTGAGGATTTTTGCATCTATGTTCATCAGTGATATTGGCCTGTAGTTTTCTTTCTTTGTGACATCCTTGTCTGGTTTCGGTATCAGGGTGATGGTGGCCTCGTAGAATGAGTTTGGGAGTGTTCCTCCCTCTGCTATATTTTGGAAGAGTTTGAGAAGGATAGGTGTTAGCTCTTCTCTAAATGTTTGATAGAATTCGCCTGTGAAGCCATCTGGTCCTGGGCTTTTGTTTGTTGGAAGATTTTTAATCACAGTTTCAATTTCAGTGCTTGTGATTGGTCTGTTCATATTTTCTATTTCTTCCTGATTCAGTCTTGGCAGGTTGTGCATTTCTAAGAATTTGTCCATTTCTTCCAGGTTGTCCATTTTATTGGCATAGAGTTGCTTGTAGTAATCTCTCATGATCTTTTGTATTTCTGCTGTGTCAGTTGTTACTTCTCCTTTTTCATTTCTAATTCTATTGATTTGAGTCTTCTCCCTTTTTTTCTTGATGAGTCTGGCTAATGGTTTATCAATTTTGTTTACCTTCTCAAAGAACCAGCTTTTAGTTTTATTGATCTTTGCTATCGTTTCCTTCATTTCTTTTTCATTTATTTCTGATCTGATTTTTATGATTTCTTTCCTTCTGCTAACTTTGGGTTTTTTTTGTTCTTCTTTCTCTAATTGCTTTAGGTGCAAGGTTAGGTTGTTTATTCGAGATGTTTCCTGTTTCATAAGGTAGGATTGTATTTCTATGAACTTCCCTCTTAGAACTGCTTTTCCTGCATCCCATAGATTTGGAGTCATCGTGTCTCCATTGTCATTTGTTTCCAGGTATTTTTTTATTTCCTCTTTGATTTCATCAGTGATCACTTCGTTATTAAGTAGTGTATTGTTTAGCTTCCATGTGTTTGTATTTTTTACAGATTTTTTTCCTGTAATTGATATCTAGTCTCATAGCATTGTGTTCGGAAAAGATACTTGATACGATTTCAATTTTCTTAAATTTACCAAGCCTTGATTTGTGACCCAAGATATGATCTATCCTGGAGAATGTTCCATGAGCACTTGAGAAAAATGTGTATTCTGTTGTTTTTGGATGGAATGTCCTATAAATAACAATTAAATCCATCTTGTTTAATGTATCATTTAAAGCTTGTGTTTCCTTATTTATTTTCATTTTGGATGATCTGTCCATTGGTTTAAGTGGGGTATTAAAGTTCCCTACTATGAATGTGTTACTGTCGACTTCCCCTTTTATGGCTGTTAGTATTTGCCTTATGTATTGAGGTGCTCCTATGCTGGGTGCATAAATATTAACAATTGTTATATTTTCTTCTTGGATTGATCCCTTGACCATTATGTAGTGTCCTTCTTTGTCTCTTCTAATAGTCTTTATTTTAAAGTCTATTTTGTCTGATATGAAAATTGCTACTCCAGCTTTCTTTTGGTTTCCATTTGCATGAAATATCTTTTTCCATCCCCTTACTTTCAGTCTGTATGTGTCTCTAGGTCTAAAGTGGGTCTCTTGTAGACAGCAAATATATGGGTCTTGTTTGTGTATCCATTAAGCCAATCTGTGTCTTTTGGTGGGAGCATTTAGTCCATTTACATTTAAGGTAATTATCGATATGTATGTTCCTATTCCCATTTTCTTAATTGTTTTGGGTTCATTATTGTAGGTCTTTTCCTTCTCTTGTGTTTCTTGCCTAGAGAAGTTCCTTTAGCAGTTGTTGTAGAGCTGGTTTGGTGGTGCTGATCTCTCTCAGTTTTTGCTTGTCTGTAAAGATTTTAATTTCTCCATCAAATCTGAATGAGATCCTTGCTAGGTAGAGTAATCTTGGTGGCAGGTTTTCCTCCTTCATCACTTTAAATATGTCCTGCCAGTCCCTTCTGGCTTGCAGAGTTTCTGCTGAAAGATCAGCTGTTAACCTTATGGGGATTCCCTTGTGTGTTATTTGTTGTTCTTCCCTTGCTGCTTTTAATATGTTTTCTTTGTATTTAATTTTTGACAGTTTGAATAATATGTGTCTTGGCGTATTTCTCCTTGGATTTATCCTGTATGGGACTCTCTGTGCTTCCTAGACTTGATTAACTATTTCCTTTTCCACATAAGGGAAGTTTTCAACTATAATCTCTTCAAATATTTTTCCAGTCCCTTTCTTTTTCTCTTCTTCTTCTGGAAGCCCTATAATTTGAACGTTGGTGCGTTTAATGTTGTCCCAGAGGTCTCTGAGACTGTCCTCAGTTCTTTTCATTCTTTTTTCTTTATTCTGCTCGCAGTAGTTATTTCCACTATTTTATCTTCCAGGTCACTTATCCATTTTTCTGCCTCAGTTATTCTGCTATTGATCTCATTTAGAGTATTTTTAATTTCATTTATTGTGTTGTTCATCATTGTTTGTTTCATCTTTAGTTCTTCTAGGTCCTTGTTAAATGTTTCTTGCATTTTGTCTATTCTATTTCCAAGATTTTGGATCATCTTTACTATCATTATTCTGAATTCTTTTTCAGGTAGACTGCCTATTTCCTCTTCATTTGTTAGGTCTGGTGGGTTTTTATCTTGTTCCTTCATCTACTGTGTGTTTTTCTGTCTTTTCATTTTGCTTATCTTACTGTGTTTGGGGTCTCCTTTTTGCACGCTGCAGTTCGTAGTTCCCGTTGTTTTCGGTGTCTGTCCCCAGTGGCTAGGGTTGGTTCAGTGGGTCGTGTAGGCTTCCTGGTGGAGGGGACTAGTGCCTGTGGTCCGGTGGATGAGGCTGGATCTTGTCTTTCTGGTGGGCAGCTCCACGTGGTGTATTTTGGGGTGTCTGTGGACTTATTATGATTTTAGGCAGCCTCTCTGCTAATGGTTGGGGTTGTGTTCCTGTCTTGCTAGTTGTTTGGCATAGGATGTCCAGCACTGTAGCTTGCTGGTCGTTGAGTGAAGCTGGATGCTGGTGTTGAGATGGAGATCTCTGGGAGATTTTCGCCATTTGATATTATGTGGAGCTGGGAGGTCTCTTGTGAACCAGTGTCGTGAAGTTGGCTCTCCCACCTCAGAGGCACAGCACTGACTCCTGGCTGTAGCAACAAGAGCCTTTCGTCCACACGGCTAAAAAGAGGAAAAGGGGAAAAAATCATAAATCTTGTTCTCAAAGTCCACCTCCTCAGTTTGGGATGATTCATTGTCTATTGATGTATTCCACAGATGCAGGTGCATCAAGTTGATTGTGGAGCTTTAATCTGCTGCTTCTGAGGCTGCTGGGAGAGATTTCCCCTTCTCCTCTTTGTTCTCACAGCTCCCGGGTCTCAGCTTTGGATCTAGCCACGCCTCTGCGTGTAGGTCACCGGAGGGCGTCTGTTCTTTGCTCAGACAGGACGGGGTTAAAGGAGCCAATGATTCGGGGGCTCTGGCTCACTCAGGCTGGGGGAAGGGAGTGGCACGGAATGTGGGGTGGGCCTGCGGTGGCAGAGGCCAGCATAACATTGCACCAGTCTGAGGCGCGCCGTGCGTTCTCCTGAGGGAGTTGTCCCTGGATCCTGGGACCCTGGCAGTGGTGGGCTGCACAGGCTCTCCGGAAGTGGGGTGTGGAGAGTGACCTGTGCTCACACACAGGCTTCTTGGCGGCGGCGGCAGCAGCCTTAGCGTCTCCTGCCCGTCTCTGGGGTCCGCGCTTTTAGCCGCGGCTCGCGTCCGTCTCTGGAGCTCCTTTAAGCAGCGCTCTGAATCCCCTCTCCTCGCACAACAGGAAACAGAGGGAAGAAAAAGTCTCTTGCCTCTTCAGCAGCTCTAGACTTTTCCCCGGACTCCCTCCCGGCCAGCCGTGGCACACTAACCCCCTTCAGGCTGTGTTCACGCCGTCAGTCCTCTCCCTGCGCTCCGACCGAAGCCCGAGCCTCAGCTTGCAGCCCCGCCCGCCCCGGCAGGTGAGCAGACAAGCCTCTCGGGCTGGTGAGTGCCGGTCGGCCCCGATCCTCTGTGCAGGAATCTCTCCGCTTTGCCCTCCGCACCCCTGTTGCTACGCTCTCCTCCGCGGCTCCGAAGCTTCCCCCCCTCCGCCACCCGCAGTCTCCACCCAAGAAGGGGCTTCCTAGTGTGTGGACACCTTTACCTCCTTCACAGCTCCCTCCCACTGGTGCAGGTCCCGTCCCTATCCTTTTGTCTCTGTTTATTCTTTTTTCTTTTGCCCTACCCAAGTACGTGGGGGGTTTCTTGCCTTTTGGGAGGTCTGATGTCTTCTGCCAGCGTTCAGTAGGTGTTCTGTAGGAGTTGTTCCACATGTAGATGTATTTCTGGTGTATCTGTGGGGAGGAAGGTGATCTCCGTGTCTTACTCTTCCGCCATCTTCCCGGAAGCCTCTAGAGGTAGCTTTACTCTCAGGGAACGGGTGAAGGAGTAGATCTGTCATTGGGTGAGAGACTTTGTAGGTAAAAGGAGAAACTGGCTAAAATTTTAACAGTCTTGGACTAATGTGGAAGGTCGAATACACATGAGCCCCAGACACCGAATGAGTCCTTACTATTTACAAATTCTCAATTTTAGGACTCTTATTCAGCAGCATGTGAGCAATTGGGTTCAGGCTGAAAGTCAAAAAGAGACCTTCCATGGCACAGAAATCTCAAGGCAGGGCTAGGGAGCAGAGTGGTTATGTGTTGCTTGGATACCAAGCCCAGCTGGAAGGAGGGATCTTTCACACCTGAAAACTTTTAAAACCAGTGGTGAATTAAAACTAATCAAAGCCACAACCTATCCCCAACTTAGCTTAACTCTAATCAGAAAGATCACTCTAGCTGCCTGACAGAGGCTGCTTTTTTTGTGCGGGGTAAATATTTTCTACTTCAGTCTTTACAAATTCATTTATACACAATATCTGGCATACAATACACAACTATGAGACATCCATAGAAGAAGGGAAATGTGATGCACAGATAAAAGAGAGCAGTCAATGGAAACTGACCCACGGATGACTCAGATGTTAGACTTAACAAACAAATACTTTAAACAATCATTATAATTAGAATAAAGAAATAAGGAGAAAGATGGAAATAACCGGGGGAGGGAAGAAAATTTCAAGAGTGAACTTTAAAAATGTTTAGGGTACTTGAAATGAAAAATTCATTGAATGGGCTTAACAGTAGAAATGGACATGGCAGAAAAGGATAGATGACCTCTAGCAGAGGCCAGTAGGAAAGTTCCAACTGAAGCACAAAGGCAAAAATAATGAAAAAAGGGGGGAAAAAAACCCCCCAACTGATCAGAGCATGTAAGATGTGTGGGACAGTAATAAACAATCTAAACACATGTAATTGGAGTCCTAAAAGGAAAAGAGAAAGACAATGGTGCAGAAAAACATGTGAAGAGATAGCAGCTGAGAATTTTCCACAACTGATGAAAGACATCAACCCACGAAACCAGGGAATTCAGAAAATCCCAAAAAGAAAAAGGAAAAAGGAAACCTGGGCATATCATAGTCAAACCAATAAAATCAAAGATAAAACCTTAAAAATAAAGGGCTACCTATGATATTTAACAGAAAAGTTCATTATTGAATGTCAAAGGGTCATACTTTCCTTATCATGAAATCCAGAATTAATATAAAAATATTATCTATCATATGGAAAATTCTACTTCCTTTTTTTGTCCAGCTTTTTTGCCCTGCAACTCTGATCATAAAAAGTTACTTTTATCTCTGGCAGTGAACAAAATGTTACCAGAAACTTTGGTTCAGTATAAGCTCTACTTTTCCTCCTTGGTAGGCTGTTTCTTGCCTGACATCATATCGTCACTTTATATTTATCATAAAACTTAAAATTCTTCAGCATTGCATTAAAGACCCTAATGCTACCTCACTACAATCTAACTTTCTAGTTTTATTTTCTGTTAAACCTATAGTTAAATATATGTTAAAATATGTAATACATAAACATGCAAATTAAATATGGTCAAATTTATTGACAATATATCTGTCTGCCTCTCTCTCTCTCTCTCTCTCTCTCTCTCTCTCTCTCACACACACACACACACAACACACACACACACACACACACACAGAGTCTACCATTTTCTCATGACAGCCTCTTCATCAGGACATACCTCTTCCTCCCCCAAGTTTTGCTCATTATAACCAAAGAATCTCGTGTCTTCAGTCTGGACAATATCTTTTAGGGCATAATTTCTAATCTCCAGGCTTTCAAACAGAAGTACAGGCAGAGATACTGGTGAGGCCCAGACATGAATTTGGAGACTTAAATGTTTTCATAACAATTACTAAGATATTCTAAGCTTTTTGAAGTTCTTAAAACTTAAAATTATAACAGTATTAACAAAAGACCTCAGTGACCTCAGAAAAGGGCACTTTAAAAATTTTGTTGAGGAGTACAGACTATCTAATTAAAATACTGATTGTACATAGGCCACATAATTTAAGAAGCACTGTTATATTCAGTCCCTTGCTCACTTAGAAATCTTTTCTGTACTACAGGGGATAGTTCAGTCTCTATCTGAACCCTACACTGATAGGAATGTTTGCCAATTCATAAGGTAAACCAATTCCTTGTGAACAGCTATTTATTAGAAAGCTTCACTCCCTCCTCAGCAGTTATGGTGTCATAAGTGCTGTTCATCAAATATTTCCAGCTCTTCACCTTCTAAGCGTATAGTAGGATTGCATGTCCAAGCCCCGTTGTGGTTGGGTGGGCCCTTTGACTAGTTCTGGACAAGGACCTCTGAGTGGACAGAATATGTGTCACTTCTAGGCCAGGGCACTTATTATTGGTTCTAGATTCTCCAGAGTTTTCTTTCATTTTTCTCCTTTGCTACCTTGACCAGTGACCAGTCTTTGACTTAGAATTAGAATGGGTAAAGCAGAGCCCCTAGCTGTCCTGAAGTAGACACATAGCTTGGGTGAAAAATAAGCTTCTGTTGAATTAAGCCACTGAAATACTGGGGGGTTTTGTTACCATAAAATAACCAAGATAATATTGACTGACTGCTCCTGCTTTGTATTGGCTCACATCCAGTCTTAGCTGTTCTATAAACATGATTATTATACCACAGTAGCTTCAGAGCCATATTCTAAGTCATTGGATATAACGTCGAAAACCTAGCGGTTCTTTGCCAGCGTCATGATAAAACCAACTGTAGAGGAAAACGCAAATACTCACGTAATCTGCACTACAGTGGATAAACAGAATACCCAACAGTGCTTCAGTTGTTTGTGGTAAGACTACAGTGACGCTGCTTGGATATTCTTTGGTTGGAATTCCTATAAATGCATCTTAAATGCTTTTGACTTCATATATAGTTTACCTCAGTCCTAATTGTTCAATCCTGCCGTGTTTAATTGCTTCTCTGATTTAAAAGGGAAGCTGTATGTCCTCATGGGTTAAAAGCATGGGCTTTGGCATCAGACAAATGTTAAGATCAAATCCCAATGTAACACTCCAGTAAGTAACCTATCATTTTGGGACGGATCTTTGTTTCACCATTTATGAAGTGCTGGTGGTGGAGGTGGAAGGTGTGGGAAAGGAAGGACAGTGGTGATGAAGGGAAGGTGGCAATTTGGGAGAATGGGAAATGAACAAAATGGTGTCTTCTGGGACTAATATTCTGTAGGGAATAAGCATAGTTAAGGAATTAAATAAATATACTTAATTTGCATTAGAAAATAGCAAAGTGTTCTTTCTGAGGCAAACAACTCTGGACAGATGACCGGGAATTGAAGCCACAGCACAGTGTAATCCAGGTTATCCAGTGAGAGTTTAATAATACCATTATTTTCCTTTCCATTCCCTTAGCCAAGATAAATAAACAGACATATTAGCTCTAATTCCCAGTCTTTCTGCTGCGGGATGAAAGAAAGTAATTATTCTTGGAAACTTATCTTGGTCTAGGGATCAAGGACAGAGGGTGGTAACAGCTATAACTATCATAGCTTCTGAATAGAAGAGGAGAGAAAACCTTACACCTACACCGTTGGAAAACCAGTGTTCTCATGTGCAAATGTAACAGTTCCAGTTCCCTGTTTTAGAAATTAATTTTTTGAGTTCCTTAAACCTAACAGTAGAGCATCAGCCATTAACATGTATCAAAAGCTTACTAAATGCAAGGTACTTTTTAAATCACTTTATCCTTATGAACACAATCACCACAGTAATCCTATGAAGTTGATTCTATTATAGCTCCATTTGACCAATGACACAACTGAGGCAAAGAGAGCTGGCCCAAGGTCACACAGAAAATAGGTGTAGAGGGTAGAGCTGGGATTTGATTCCTGGCCATGTGCTCCAGAGCCATTCATGCCATGCTTCCGAAATGTTGGAGGTGAACATCAGACAGCCTACCTTGGATTCCTGATGAAGAAGCTTAAGACCATCCCTCTACACCCTATTTCCTGCTTCTCCTTATACAGGCTGAGGAGCTGGGCTCCTTCCCACATTTCTCTGTATTCAGCCTGTTCTCTCCTTAATTGCTCCCACTGAGTTCAGGCACCAAAAGTAGACACAGAACTTACCAAGAGAAAACATCTCCAACAAAACTCCATCATTAGCATCCCGAAAAACTCCATCATCCAGCATCCTTAAAGAATGAACCTCTCTGACTATATACACATATATATGCATAAAACCGAATCACATTGCTGTACACCTAAAACTAACACAACATTGTAAATCAACTGTACTTTAATAAAAAGTAAAATAAATTTTTAAAAAATGAGTCTTTCTGAGGGCTAGATTCATCAGATAGCTTACAAATTAGTAAATCTGAATAAAAATCTTCCTAAAATGAGGGCACAAGTCTATGATCTCTCAAACTTACAGTCCCTGAATTGAATTTTGTGATTTCTCAACAAAGAATTTAATTATTTAAGAAACCTCTACAATCATACGATGATGTCCTCGAGGACGTCATCTAGCAGTCACCCAAATTTGATTTGTGTAAGAATTTTACCCAAAGGAGTTTATTAAAAATGCAGATTTCTAGGCCCATTCTCATCCTTTAGTCAGTAAGCCTGGGGTGAAGCTCAGGAATTTGAATTTCTACAGGCATGTCTAGGTAATGGTGATTCACGTGGTCCTTCAGACCACACTTTGAGAATCATCGTCCAATATGGATGCCAAGACAAGACAGGTTTGTGTGTCCTTGATCATATGTCTAATTGACTTCATAGCTTAGGGCAGCCACATTTCTGTCTAAAATCAAACTGATTCATACCTGAATAATTACTGGCTAAAAAATATGGCCTTTCCACCATTTTCCATCAAACATGACTGAAATCAAGAGGAAATATATGGCATGTCACCTCGTTACATCGCAATTCCATTACCTGACCTCAACCTCAATGTGTCATAACTCATCTCTTCACATGCTACTCAAATGTTCAACTAAGAATATTTCACTCTAGGGAGATGGCAAAATCTAATTGAATATTTTAATTTAGAAAATTCAGTTCTGGGATTTCTCCCCCTACCCCCCCCCTTTTTTTTCTTTTTCTGAAGTGAAAACAAAAGTTGAATTTTCAGTTTTTCCTTGTTAGGCAAAAGATAGATTTTTCCCTTCTTTGTCCCTGAGAGTTGAAGACACTGGGGAAAAATTGGGCACAGCCCATTACTTTTACAAACCCCAGTGACTGAGCCTCAATGCACAAAAAGATGGCATTTCTGAACATCTGCAGCATGATTAGATCAAAGACCAACAAATTAACCACAAATGGTTTTACAAGGAACAGGCAAATACATCATTTGGAAAGGATAAAACTTTTGGCAATAATTGCTAATCAGCACTTTCCCTTTGGGAAACCCACATTGTACCAAAGATATCTGGCAATGTATTAACGCCTGTGCAGCGTTTTACATTTTACAAAGCTCTTACATGCACAATATAACATTTGATCTGCGTGTCAATGTAGTTAATATTAGCCCATTTTACAGGTGATTGAAAACAAGCTTTTAAAAAGTAATGATTTGTTCATGTTTTCCCAGCTACTAAATTATCGATTTGACTATGTCAAAAGCCATATCCAACTTCAGGACTTCCCTCTGTTCATTCATTCATTCAGTCAGTCATTCATTCACACACCTTTATTAAATGCCCATTTGTACTTAAGCACCATTTTTGGCACTAAGGATAAAAAAAAATTAAATCAGCTCTTCTTCTTGAGCTACAATCTGGTAGTGGAGGGGATAAGCAATAAACAAATAAGACAATATCAATAGTGATAAATGCTCTAATTTATCACTAGTGATATCGAAACAATAAAAATAAATTAGAGACGTACTAGAAAATGACCAGAGGAGGAGCTATTCTGTTAAGAAAATGTTGTCTCGGGAAGGGACACTTAACCTGGGACCAGCAGTGTCAAGGTTTGAGGAGGAACCCCACTAGGCAGGAAGCCACAACTAACGCAGCCTTGTAATAAGAATGAGCTTGGTCTGTTCAAAGAACAGAAAGTGAGTCTCAAATGAAATACAAAAGCAGAAAAGTCACATGAAATAAATTAGAAAGGGGGATAGAGGCCCGATCACGTAGGGCTTGGAGGCCCAGGTAAGGAATTTGGATTTTATTCTAAATGTAATGGAGAGCTACTAGGAGAGCTTAAGCAGAGGCTTGACATGCTCTGATTGGCAGTTTACTAGATTGACCTTTATTGGTCCTTGAGTTTAGTGATTTTTTGTTTGTTTGAACCCGAATTCTTTTCCTGCCACCACTATAAGCTTTGAGAGCCCCGTCAGTTCAAAGTCATTGAGTACTGCTTGGTACACCTATGAGGCAGATGGATAGGAAAAGATAGCCAGCCCTGTTCTTTGCAATTACCAGGCCATGTGACCTTGGAGAAATTCTTTACCCTAGTCAGCCCTTTGCGACTTCACTCGACGTTCATGGGAGAATTAGTGCCTTAAAAGTCATTGTAAAGCATTTTGTATAGATGTTGAAATATTAAAACCTATTCCCTCTGAATGTGAGTGAGTTCAAATATAGAAGCAAGTTCCTCCTCTTTAGAGAATTCAAAATGATTTGATTGTTGAATTGCATGCAAAGTGAACAAGAACGACTATTTTGTAACTAGGGCATTCTTAACCCTGAATAAATCAGATGTGAACAGATGTAGAGAACAGACACAAAGGACAAAGTTGGATTTATGGCATTTTGAAAGCAGTTCCAATAAAATAAAGAATGTTAATCTGCATAAAACACCAAAAGTTTTAAAAAGTTAAAACATTTTTCAACTATAAAGTAGAAATCAGTTGTCTATTTGAAGTCTGAAATGTGAGTCTTCTGAATTTTTAGATCTATTCATTCATTTAAAAATATTTATTAAGACAGCCACAGTTCTAGGTGCCAGAGATTCAGCAGTGAACAAAATAGACCCCAGTTCTTGCGCTCAAGAAGCTTACATTTTAGTGCTGGCAAATACGTTTGAGGGACCACCTGTCAATATTATGTAATACGGCAGCCTCATTCCCGAATGAGACTGGTAAAAATGACTTGATTATTGAATTGAATGCAGAGTGAACGACAACTACTAATTGGTAACTAGGGCACTCAACTCTGAGTAAATCAGATGTGAACAGATGTAGAAAACCGACACAAAGGACAGAAGAAGAGACAGAAAGAGCGAGGGATTTGGCTTTAGAAATGGAAATAAACCTGGTAAAAATACAAAGAAAAATTACAGGAATCGATGAGTAGTTTACAGATTTGAAAAACCAACATATCAGTTCTTGCCATTTTCTGTAGGGTAGTTTGTGAACCTCGGTGTTTGGACTGTGGGCTCCAATCTCAGCTTCAAACTTCTGGTCCAGTTCTCATCTCTAAAACCTCAGTTTCTCTAATCTGCAAAATGGGATTAACAATAGATTGCTCTGTGTGAAATCTGTACTGATCGTGTGTATTAAACACATAGTGATGAAACTGGCACAGTTCAGGCACTCAATACACATTATTCTTCCTCTCTGCCAGAGACTATGAGACAATGAGAGCATGACTTTTTGCACTGATGGCCCTGAAACCCCTCACATCACTCAGTAACAAGAAGTAGAGGCAAAAAAGCATCCAATAAATTTAATGGAAACTGAGTTTTCTTAGAGGGAGAAATCAAGAATGGATTAACTGATACTTCTTGAAGGCATGTTTTGGAGGGCTGGAGAAATCTAACAGAGAGAGGGAAAAGAAGAGAACATGCTACATGGAGAATTATTATTATAATGAAAAACTAATTATAGCCACCAGTTACTTCCTACATGCAACCCACTATGCTAAGCAATCTATACATCACATTATTTAATGCTCAGAAAGTCTCTATGAATAAGGTAACAGATTCCCATTTTACAAATGAAGGAACTGAGGCGAGGGAGATTACGTAATTTTCCTAAAGCGATGAATACAAAGTAAGTAGCAGAAGCAGACCACTGTTAAAAACAGCATATGCCCAGGGACCACTCACACCACTCAGGAGAAGCCATTTACAATCAGGACTCTCACAAGTCTGGGGGAATCCTTGACCAGCGGAAGTGACCATTTCAAATACTGACCCAAAGGGCTTCCTCCACTGACATAATGGCAAACTTTTTAAAGCCACATGATATAATATACTCCAGGGCTATTCACTATGAATGGTAATAATCAATAAAAGCAATCAAGCTCTAGTTTTCCTAAGACCACTCCTTCCAAGGAGTTATTAAAATCATTTCAATTCTTTGATATTAAATGTCACACAGAAAATAACCTCTTGCAAAATGTTGGGTTCATCATATTTTAAGAATTAATACTTTAGGTCATTTTAATCAGTTTCTGATATATGCAGTTTTCAGAAAGCACTTCAGGGAAGAACACTGGGGCCGTGACTAATAATGACAAGAATATGAACTATATTCTTCATATACATATTGGAATCAGAACATTACTGAAGTACTTTACCATCTTAAGTATTTAGGAAGCTTTAAATAAAAAATAAATTTGCCTATTTCACTGAAATTGAGCATCCTTTTTTCAGGCATAAAACTTCAAACTTATTAATTTCATGGCTATATTTTAAAATGGGTGCCAGTACCAGCTAGATGACTGCATGATAAGTGTCTTAAAAGTTCAAGAAAAGGCACTAAATTTTTCACAGTATTTGTGTTTCATTCTCAGTGTAATAAAAATATGCCACCCTTTTAATAATGAATAATAGATTCTCAGTTTGATTTACCTGCATGGATTAAATGTCATGTTTGAAAAGTTGCTATTTTATTCATATTGGATTTCCCTCCAGTAAAACAAAAATGGTGCCCATCTACTACTATAATAATGATACCTTGCCACGCTGATGTATAAATAGTAACTGGTTGATATACTTCTTAAAATTCTATAGAACCATGAAAGAGTCCGATAACACAGTGAGTTTAAGTCAGGTTTTCTCTGGAGCTTCTGAGGTGCCTATATGTGCCATTCAATTAGCCAAAACCCACTACAGTAGGGGAGCCTTATTTCTTTTTTTCTTTTTGGCTGTGCTGTACAGCATGTGGGATCTTGGTTCCCCAACCAGGGATCGAACCCGCGTCCCCTGCATTGGAAGCGCGGAGTCTTAACCACTGGATTGCCAGGGAAGTCCCTAGTCCTTATTTCAATGATGCCAAATTTACGTATTGAATTCTAAAAGGTTGAAGCAAATTGTTGCTTCTTCTTTCCCACTGAATAAAAGGACAATTCATTGTCACCAGTCCTTCATGAGCCCCTCTATTACTTTTTCAGGACCACCATAGCAAAGTACTACTGACTGGATGACTTTAACAATAAGAATTTATTTTCTCACAGTTCTGGAACTGGACATCCAAGATCAAGGTGTCGGCAGGATTGGTTTCTTCTGAGGCCTCTCTCCTTGGTTTGTCTCCCTGTGTCCCCACATGGTCTTCCCTCTGTGTGTGTCTGTGTCAATCTCCTCTTCTTTAAGGACACAAGTCAGATTAGATTAGGGCCCACCCCAATGTCCTCATTTTAACCTTACCTCTTTAAAGACCCTGTCTCCAAACTTAGTCACATTCTGAGGTACTGGGATTTAGGGCCTCAGCCTATGAATTTGGGGGGAACACAGTTCAGTCCATAACAGCCCCCCTATTTATCCACTTCCATCTCCCACATCTCCTTTTTCACATACACGCAGCATAACTAAAGGACAAGACATTGCACACAGGACTCAAATGCCTTTTGGGTGAACCAACTCTGAATTTAGACACATAACGATTCTTTTTCCTTAAGCACACGAGGTTATATTTGCAGAAGCTACCCAAGCAATTTAAAAAGACAGCCCTGACTTTATTTCTTCAACTCTCGATATAGTTCTTGGTCACAGAAGGGACTAAATAAGTTCTTCAGTTATCTATTGCTGCATAACAAACTACTCCAAAATTCAGTGACTTGAAACGACATTTTTCTATATCTCCCCATCACGTAGATCAGAAAATCAGAGATGAGTCAGCAGAGTAGCTCATCTGCTCCATGGGGCATTGGCTGGGGCCACTTGGTGCCACTCTTCTATTACCTGTATTTTTTCCCTAAGTTTGAAGTGATTATGTATTTATTAATCAACTCCACTTCTCCTTTGCATAGTTAGACAGCTATGACTAATAAAGTGAAGGTAAGTGTGAACTCAGTTAATGTGGTCCCAGAACAGGAGCACGTGCTTGTTGAGAAACTATACTTTTACTTGTAGTTTTTTTAATTCTCTGATTTTCTTAACAAAGAGCTTAAGTTGTCTTCTGTAATCAGAAAGGCCAATACAGCTATTTTTCACTTGAAAGTATCAAAAATCATCTGGAGAAATATAAAAAATCATCATATTTGAACATCTCCATCTTACAATACAGGAAAATGGATGTTAAAGTGTGGAAATGTTTGGGACAAAGTCCAAATGATAGTATCAGAAGTAGGACCGTGGGTGTTTGGAGGGCTATTACCTTGGGCTTACCAATCGATATATCTGCTGCCTCACTTGGAGGTTTATCAAACCCTATAAGCAAACTTTTCACCTTAACCTTCAATTGTTTGCCTCCTGGTCCAGCTTGATACCAAAGAGAAGCCACCTTTGATGCTATAACATTGTACCCTCATTCCAAGCTCCATTAAGAATGTAACCTTACAGACGTCTAATGCAGACATTTCCTCAGCAGACTCAGTGTTTCTCCTGTAACGAAGACTTGCCCTTTCATTTGGGCAATACCTTCTCTGTCCTTCCTGTCTGTGTAGGAATAGCTGACATCTCTCCTCGGTTAACATTGGTAAGATGTCCTGCACTCTCAAACAACCATATGAAGCCAGCTTCTCCTGTTCATGGAGAAATGACCCTGTCTTAGGCTTGTACGTGAAAAGAAATGATGTAAATATCTTAGATGCCCCTATATCAGTTACATACAAAAGCACATCTGTGTTTTTGTGTGTGTATTCCTATTCCTATTGGAAAATGACATTTCTTTAAACCTTGCTGCTGTACCTGTCAGTCTCCCACAGACTGCTAGCAGAGTGGCTGGCAGGCAGAATTGTGTGGTTAGTGGAAAAAGTTGCCAGAACCCAGTGGAATGAACAGAACTTTGAGCAACAGCATTTTCATTCTGAAATCAAACAGCGTCAGATGACTTCTCTTTCCTGTCAAGTTCTAGAGTGCTTTTCTTGTTTTTGTTTTTGTCCTGAATTTTTTGTACTTTTCTTACATGCACTGAATGTGGAACACCCTAGTAGATTTCTCTGGGGATCCAGGATTTTGCTAGGTGATACCAAGGGATGGATATAATTCAGTGGCATTTTCTCAGGCTCTTAAAGAATACATTTTCCTTGGCTGTGGCGGGAAGTAATTATTTTGGTTTGTTTGCTTCTGACACAGGGAAAGAAAATTTGGGGTTGTTATTTCACCTATTCCAAGATACTTTTTGTTCTGTTTGGCAGGAAGGGGAAAATGCCTTTCAGTGTTTGAGGAACAACTGGCCTCTGCTTTCTCCTACGGACTTGATGCGCTTTTCAACACTGTGAACAGTTTTGGGCAACATCCGTCTCTTAGTGGTTTTGCTCCCTGTCCCTGAAGACATTCTTTTTACTTTTATTTTTAATTTATTAAGTTTTTTTGCGGTACATGGGCCTCTCACTGCTGTGGCCTCTCCCATTGCGGAGCACAGGCTCCGGACCCGCAGGCTCAGCGGCCATGGCTCACGGGCCCAGCCGCTCCGCTGCAGGTGGGATCCTCCCGGACCAGGGCACAAACCCGTGTCCCCTGCATCGGCAGGCGGACTCTCAACCACTGCGCCGCCAGGGAAGCCCCTGAAGACATTCTTGATGCAGCTCTTCATCCTCTAATCCCTCCTGGCATTCAACCTGTAGCACTCTCTGTTAAGATTATTCATCAACATGCATGGAATATGCTCAAAGCTAACATAGCAATATACGTGGCTTCTGCACTCAGAGTTCACGCCTCTATGGGGGGAGCTGGGAATGGGCATCTAAACCAATAATAACAATAAAAAGAACATTATATAGTGCTTTTCAATGTAAAAGAGCTATTTATGCAGATGGCTCTAGATAGCAAGCTCTTCGAATGCTATATTTGGTAGCCTAGCTCCAAGATTTAAAATGGTAGGTGCTTAATTAAAATGTACCAAAAGAATGTAGTTGCCCATTAAATACAGATTAGACCTTTTTTAAAATTATTAACTAAAATCTTAGCTAGCACCACATTCCTGAAATTTCTCTGATATAAGTAGTGAAAACCAAGATATCATGTCAGGGGCTGAATTACATCTGCTGCCCTCGTGTCACTTGTCCTCAAAGTCTAGTTCTATGGGGACAGTGGGCTCCCCCAGGGGGTAAGTCCTCTCCATACCCACCCCTGACTAACGCCTCTCACATGTATCTCACACATCTTAACAAGGTGTTTGGGATCATTTGTTAGAGAAGAAATTGTTAACCACCATTGTTCTCAAGCAAAGGTTAATTCAAAAGTTGTTCAAGATATAAGCATTCATCATATATATTAAAATGAAAGTCCCCTGGTAAGCATTTATGGGCTTCTCCATCAAAGAGACAGAATAATTATAACAATAATAACTACAGAAGCTTCTGAATTCTTACTATGTATTGACAGTGTGTATTTCCACAATCATCTCAGTCATTTTTTGTAATGCTTCTGATAGGCAGATATTTTTATTCCCATTTCACAGATGAGCCAACTGAGGCTCGGTTCCTCAGTGAGTCTTGTCAGCTCGGGAGCCTTGTGCTACCTACACTGATGCTTACAATGTTTGTCTTATTCCTTCAAATTAATAGTGTAAAAAGCAATTCTATATTTTCAAACAGTCCATCCTCATGTCTGGCATCTAATGCACCAGCACACAGTAAGGGTTCTGGGACTAACCCAGCCCCTTCCTTTCTTCTCCTTGGGCTGGAGTTCCCTGTCTTTATCAGTCTGGTGCTGATGCCCCAGAGAAAGCCAAGCTTATCCTCTCTCCTTCCAAAGGTGACTTGAAGATCTTGGACCCCCTCTTCTCATCCCTGCATCCAGGAACACTCTCTAATCTTACCTCCCCCTTCCTCTCTCGCCCAGCACTGTCTCCTCCAGATTCTCTTTGCTTGGTAAACACATACCCCTATATCCATAATCTATTCTCTTAACAACCTCCAACATTTCTTCTTACCTAAATCTGGGTTCTCACCTAAAATCAGTGTCCCTGGCTGCCTACAAATGTATATGCATACCGCACATAAAATACACACGTTAGTGACCTCTTGTCATGTAAGTCCTGAAAAGGTGAAGAATTATACCAAGGATCCACAGTAATGATCTGATAAAGAAGGATGGCATTCCATTTTACCCAGGACTAAGGGTGTCCATGTACCGACCACAACACAGTGCTTGGCTCATACTGAGTGCTTATTGGGTATTTGCTTAATGAATGAATGAAATCCTTTCTGTTTACTACACAAAACTGAGTACCTAAAACCATCTCTAGAGGTGAAAAGCTGGACAGATAGGAGGAGATAGTGGTACGTGTGCAAAAAGACCAGCTTACCACATAAAGGCTTTCGTGGAAATACAGCCCCACATCATAAAAATTTCCATCATGCCTCACTGGGTGTGTTCTGGTCTTCAGCTGCTCCGTCAGGCACCACGGCAAGACACGGCCACCTGGTCGACCAAGCAGGGACACTTTGAGGAAGTAGGAGCCTTGGGGAGCCTTGGGGAGCCTTATGCATTTCATCTGTATTTGAAGAGGCTGAGGTGACCGACTCTGCTCAACCCAAAGAAAAGACAGGTTTCTTGAATTTCTTGAATGATGCAGGAACTGGGGAAAACCACACAATTAGCCACAGTGTGCTTCTCAGGGAGGGAAAAATAGACAATTATTTTTACTCAACCTGTAATTGTCAGGTATTAGCCGTGATAACAGAGGAGGACACACGACATGTAATTATGGGGTCAAAAGGCAAGCCTACCGATTATGCGAGGGAAAGTTGAGCCAGTTTTTAAGTGTGGTATGTTAATGATCTGTGACATCAGAAACCATTCATCTATTATAATAAGATAGAATGAACAGGAACCAACACTTCTAAAAACCACACAGTGGGCCTCTTAAGATACCTGGGATGGGTGAACATGGGCAGTAAGCTTGAAAAGTGACATCCCTTACCTCTCATACTAATCACAGACCATGGACCCCATTGATTAGTGATGTGCAAAACAGGTCAGACTAACACCTCACCTGATCAAATACTTGTATTTAATTTGAACATGAGGTCACCTTGCCCCACAGGCTTCAAGTGAGATTCAAAAAATAAAGAAAGAAGAGCATTTCTATGTGCTTTAACCTAAAACTTGGCATAAATTGCATGTAACTGAAGTATATGATTGAAGAATATTTTACAGGACATTTGAATTTCTTTGCTTACCTTCAGCTGGGACAAATAGGCCATTCATTTTTGTTAAATGTTGAAAAGTAGGTACAAGTTGATAAGGTTTTTAGTAGACTATTGTTTCAGAATACACAAAAATTAAACTGGGATTATTAATAACTCAAATGTCAGAAAGTCATGTTTTCTACCCTAATAGTCTTCAGAATAATTTGACCTTGAAAAATTCTCTATTACATCATGCTTTAAACAAAATTAATGTCATTTTTGGAATCAGGTTACTCTCCTAACTACCTGTGTTGGTAGCACCACCCATTAATCTGCAGTTAACAGTAAGCCCTTTTTAATCCTGCCTAGACTTTACTTTGTGAGAGATAATATATATTTCCATATAGACAGTATGCTTCTGGGATCAAATCACAGTTAAACCAACAGTGAAAGTTGCTAAACTTCTTTTGTTTCTTCATACAACTCAGACTTAAACACTAATCAGAATAACAATTATTTTTTGGTTTAATTAGAAAATCTTAATTAACAATAGAGACTTAACCTTAGTATTTTGATTTCCAAAAATATTTTAAAACTTAACACCATGTGAATAAACAAGACAATCTCTTTAAACCTCAAGGCAGGATTACTGATGCAGGCAGACTGAGTTATTAAACACATTCAAAATTAAATGCCTCTATGAATTTTATACTGAGATATACTGTGATAGTTTTGCATGCCAAATGTGACATTTTGTATTTTAGATTCATCTTCTGCAGTAATTTTGGAAATGTCATACAAACAAAGGTTTTGTCATTTACCAATGGAATTACTATGCATGGCCCCTCAGCCATCTCTTTGCGGGCTCTTGTCGTTGTTTCCAGTCAGCAAGCCATAAAAAATCTTTATCTCTCTGAAACACAGCAATTTGGAAGATAATCGAATGGTGACTAGGGGGCAGAAAGGCCAGTCTGAGGAATTATACCACAATCTCTCCTGCATTTACAACCTTCCTCAGAGCAAGTGTCAGCCAAGTAGGGAAAGGAGATAGAAGATTCATCAAATCTCAAGCCTTGTCTCATTTGCATGGTGTCAAGTCTGCCCCATTGTCTAGTGAGAACCCAGCCTGGTTCCATGGACACCATTTTGAGGAATTCCAGTGGCTTCGCACTGGAGCGTTTTAGCTGTTCAATTTTAGCCTAGAATTCTCAAAATTAGTTACTAAGACCTGATAGAACTCTGTTTCTCTAAAGGGTCCTATGGGAAGAAAAGCACAACAGGAAAGTGAGCCGATGAAATTGATCTTAGACTTAACTTATTACATCAGAGGAAAAAAGTCTCAAGAGCCTCACCTTCCAGCACAGCCAAGGCCATGCTGCTCCCTTTGATTGGTGGGTTACTTCTGTGAGGATATCAAGCTTGGCTACGCTGCCTTCTTTACAAACATTTAGGTCTGCAATTACTGGTTGACTTGGAGCTCTGCAGCAGGTATAGGAAGAGGGGAGATATAAGGAAGAGAAATTGACAATGCAGGATAATAAAAAGGTTTGCCTTTGGTACCACTGCACAATCTGATGTTTCCCTTAAATGTTTTCTCAGAATAACTGGGAGTTAGAGAAACACATCACAGATGCTGCAGTGGATTCAAGTCAGGAGGTGAGTAGTTTTTGAAATGAGACCCTATAAAGTGTGACTCACTATATGAGCTACTGATGTCCCAACAATTAAAATATGGCTTGTTTCAGAAATCAGAAATTTGATAAAATATGTTACCACTTCATTTTCTACCACCGCCCTTTCAATCTTATAACTTGTTGGAGAAACTATGGGGAAAATTATTTAAATAGATGAATAGCTGATATGACATAATCGTTTTCTTTTTTTTTTTTTAATGCAATGTCCAGAGATCAAGATCTATTTCTACCCTCAGAAAGTTCCCCAGGCTTTTTCCTCCTAATAACATTTACTAACTTGATCTGAGGTTCTTCTTTATCGACTCTTTTTTCTTTCTTCTCTCTTTTTTTTTTTTCCCCTTAGCTTCACAAGTCTTAACAGCCAGCATTCCCCTGCTTTTCCAAATTCATTCGAATTAAGAAGGATCTTGTATTTCACTTCTCCTGACTTAAGTCTAGTTCCAGCAGCAGGGACATCTGTGACAATGACAGTCCCCCCATCAGAGGAATGGCCTTTTTGGATCTCACAGCTGATTTAGTTTCCTGGGATAGAAATGATTCTCCTTAATTTAGTTAGAGCTACACTGACACAAGAGTTCATTAGGACACACATTTGCTGGTAATTCAATCTCAACTTAAATACACTTTGTTGTAAATTTTATTACTTTTAAACTACTGTATCTATTGTCTGTAATGGCCCTATTATACCGTTATGAAGGTAAACCGATTTCATTAGTAAACCTCAAACACGTTATGTAAACCACAGTGAGATGTTTTCCTCAGTTTCTTTCTTTGTTCCCTTGGCAAAAAATGTAAGGCACTCATGAAATATCCTAAAGACTTAATCTAAATAATTAGATGCTGAATTCATGATAATCATCCTACGAGGGGGAAAAAAAAAACAGCCTTCTCATTTGTAATTCCAGTTCTTTGTAATTAGAGGTTTTCTAAAAATACCTTCCCTAGTTAAAAAGGAATGCAATGCACATCAAAAGGTTAATACACAGCTTCAACATGATACTACGTACCTAGAGATAAGTCTAGTGATTTGCGTCCCTTTGGAGCCATCATGCTCTAGACCAGGAGCCAAACTAGACATCAGCTCACTTTTGAATTAGGACTTGTGGCATAGTATGCTTTTTTCTCCTTGTATACGGCACTTATTAATTTTGTAATTATATTAATATATGTGTATGTTTGTGCACTATATAAAACCTAATTTTATAAAAATCCCCCCACCAAAGTCATCCATTAGTCCACATCCCAGAGATAAACGGTGGTAAAATACTGAGGTCTATTCTTCACAGCTGGGTAGCTAGACATATTTTTTTTTCCCTTACAAAATGAGACTGATGCTGTAAGTATTTTGTAACCTGTATTTTCCACTTTGTGTATTATACATATTTTCCATGAGATTACTCTTTTTCTAAGTACAAATTTTTAGCAATGTCTTAGTATTTAATTTTAAGTGTCTACCATAACTTATTGAAATAATCCCTTGTTGTTGGATATTTAGGTTAGTTCCAATTTTCACGACTGTAAGTTAGCCTATAATTAACTCTCTCTCACGTATAATGCGACATCAACCACCCTGGTCATTATGGGATAAAGTCCTATCACTAGAAATGTTGGACAATAGCCAGGACATGGAAGCAACCTAAGTGTCCATCGACAGATGAATGGATAAAGAAGATGTGGCACATATATACAATGGAATATTACTCAGCCATAAAAAGAAACGAAATTGAGTGATTTGTAGTGCGGTGGATGGACTTAGAGACTGTCATACAGAGTGAAGTAAGTCAGAAAGAGAAAAACAAATACCGTATGCTAATACATATATATGGAATCCAAAAAAAAAAAAAAAGTTCTGAAGAACCTAGGGGCAGGACAGGAATAAAGATGCAGACGTAGAGAATGGACTTGAGGACACAGGGAGGGGGAAGGGTAAACTGGGACGAAGTGAGAGAGTGGCATGGACATATATACACTACCAAATGTAAAATAGATAGCTAGTGGGAAGCAGCCACAGAGCACAGGGAGATCAGCTCGGTGCTTTGTGACCACCTAGAGGGGTGCGATAGGGAGGGTGGGAGGGAGATGCAAGAGGGAGGGGATATGGGGATATATGTATATGTATAGCTGATTCACTTTGTTATAAAGCAGAAACTAACACACCATTGTAAAGCAATTATGCTCCAATAAAGATGTAAAAAAAGAAAAAAAAGAAATGCTGGGTGTGGGAGACATGTTAGTCTATACCTTATCGAGCATTGAAAGGACACCTCAGCAACATATAATCCTGACCACACAGCGTATTTTCCCAGGTACTGAACAGTGTTCACAGACAGGTCTCACTCCAGATGATACTTTATTTTCACTGCTAGTAGAATTAGCAGTTAAGTAGAATGGCGATGAATAAGCAGCACTGATGTATAACGAGGTTTCTCAACCTCTGCACTGTTGACATTTTGAACCATGTAATTCTTTGTTCTGGGGGCTGCCCGGTGCAGAATAGAATGTTTAGCAAGATCCCTGGCCTCTGCCCACTAGATGCCGTTAACAGCCTCCTCCCTAGGTCCAGTCACGACAATCAAAACTGTCTCCAGTCATTGCTAAATGTCCCCTGGGGGCAAAATTGATCCCTGCTGTGAACCACTGATGTACAGTATTAACTCATATTTATTTAGTGCTTAGCATGCTCAAAGCACTCTTTGAAATACATTATATTTATCATCTCATTTAACCCTTAAAATAATCCACCAAGGTATTATTATTCCTGCTTCACTGATGAAAAGTTGATGCTGAGTGAAGTTGAACATCTTGTTCTAGGTCACATAGTCAAACAGGGCGAAGCCCAAGATTCAAAGTGAGACCATCCAGCTTGAGAATCTCCTCTGAACCTACACCCACCACTCCCGCATCTCCTGTACTGCGATGGAGGGGCAGAAACTGCCACATCCCAGTCGTAGAAGTTCCTACACCGGATCAAGGATTTGGATATTCTCTGAGAGATATAAAGCCCCATCTGCAAACTATCCTATATAAATGAAAAGGCACAGATAAATCCCAGGAGGAAATGGGGTCATGGGTCTCACAAACCTGAACCTTCCGGGTGAATCAAACTAAGGGGTGCCTGTCACCTATAATTAGCCCATATTTAATCCATCACAAAACAAACAAAAAAATTAAATGCATTAAATGTACCACTAAGGGAACGTACTTCTCAAATGTTTTGTCAGTCTTCAAACATGACATAGGAAGGTATTCACTGAGTCCTTCCCCTTCAAATTTTGAATCCTGCATAAAAGAAAACAGAGATGAAAAAAAATTATTCAAAATACATTTGAAACATCTATGTAAAAGTTGGCTTTTCTAAGACCGGGGTATGCTGACTCTTAAAAGGTAAAGGTTCTTAAAAAAAAAAAAAAAAAAAAGGTTAAGGTTCCAAATAAGAACATGGGAATTACACCATTAGTAGCCACCTTATCATGGAATCTGAATTTTATCACCGCACTTACTTACTTTTTGGCCAAGAAGGTAGAGGGAATAGTAAACGATACGAACAAAAGGAGAAATGCCTTGTGGATACCAACACAGCTTTCTTCGTCTTAGCAAGAATATTTCTTGCAAAGAATATTTCTCTATTCTTGCTCTCTCTCTCTCTCTCTCTCTCACACACACACACACACACACACCCTATAACAGTACAGTTTAACAAAATGGAAATGGATATATGGCTGGATGTGTAGGATGATAGTGATGTTAATAATAATTGTGATCATATAATTTATCATCCAATCTGGGACATGTGGGGAGTTAAGGGGAAATTTTAATTATTCTAGGACAACAGGCATAATCCAGCACTATCCCTTGCAAACTATATATATAGTAATCCTATTAAAGCATTCCTCCAGATGTTCTGAAAGGGTATCATATAGGCAAATGTCAACATCTTTAGTGAAAGCGAATGATAAGAGAATGAGAGAGAGAGAGAGAGAGAGACAGAGACAGAGAGCTGATAATGGAAGCTGCAGCCCTTTATAACCTAATCTTGGAAATGACATACCATCACTTCTACTGTATGCTACTGGTCATACAGATCAATTCTGGTACAATTGTGGGAGGGAATTACAAAAAGATATGAATAAGAAGAGGCTGGAATCATGAGTCCATAGTAATTATGAAATCCAGACAAATGCTGGAAGTTCCTTGATTTAGTCTCAAGATCTGGGAGTAATTCTCTGTGGCTCTCAGCTGTGTCCTCTGGATTCTTGGTTCCATCTTCTGGATCTTCCTTTTTTCATGAAAGGTAGCACAAGTTTGCAGCGAAGTAGTTTTCTCACCCTTCTTCCTGCCAGTAGAATTTTAGAGTCCAGAGGCCTCTTTTTATTTTGTCCTCTCTCTGGTCTTTTCAATCAAAGCAGGCAATTTCTCTGCTTATGTAATTCCATTTAAGACTTTGTAAGTCTTTCATGACTCTTAGTGGATTCTACTGCATTAGACAAAAGCCAAACCCACAGACTTCTTCAGGAGAAGACCTTCTCTATCACAGGCTTCCACTGACAGGATGAGGGGCCATAATCTTAAATCCCCCAGAAATCCCGTTGCTTCATTCAGAGGAACTATAAGGCACACCCTTGATCCCTTTAGAATGCCTTTTGTCTGAGTGAATACTATTCTGAGGCATCACCTCTGACATTTCTGAAGTCTTAACAAAAGTTTTGACTGTCACATTCTTAGTTTCATCCTTGAGCCATATTTTCCTGGTACTTGATCTTTGCATGGAAGCCATTTCTTCATTTTATCACCACCTACCATCTTGCAAGGCTGAGAATTTCTAAAAAACAATCACGTCATGACTCATTTGGTTTAACAATCCTTCCTTTAGTTGATCTCTCTCTCCTCACATTTTAAAATAAGCAGCAAGGAGAAACCAGGTGTCACTGACAATCCTCTGGTTGGAAAGCTCCTGAGCTGGACCACCCATTTCATTAGGTACTTCTTCTACTTTCCACACAACTACAGGCAACAGTGTTGCTAAAGTCTCTGACACTCTGTAATAAAAATTTCCCTTCCTCCAGTTTCCAATAAGCCTTCACCTCACATCCTGCTCAAAGATCATGAGGCTTGTAGTAGCATCTTCTTCAAGGTCCTTTAGCCTTCTCTAACACCCAACTCCAAGTCCACTACACAGTTTCAGTGCACTCTCACACTTTAAGTTTTGTTACAGCAACATTCCACTTCCAGGTGCCAAAGTATGTATTAGTTATTTATGGCTCCATAACAAAATATCTAAAACTTAGCAGCTAAAAACAACAAATATTTACTATTTCACACAATTTCTGAGGCTCAGAAGCCCAGAAGCCATTTAGCAGGGTTTTCCTGGTGCAGGGTCTCTCATGATACTGCAATCAAGCTTTCAGCTGGGTCTGCCATTGTCTCAGGGGTCAGCTGAGGCTGGAGAATCTGTCCCTAAGCTCAGTCATATGTGTGTTGGCAGGTCTCAGTTTCTTGCTAACTGTTGGTCAGAGGCTCCACACATATCCATGAAAAGGTACAGGAAATTCAAAAGATTGCAACATATTGGTATAGAGGAGAAAAATTTGCCAGGGTCATATGCCAGCAATAGCTGTCGTGTTGGCTTGTTGATATTGTGTTTGGCTTGGATAAAATAATTTCTTAATGCAACTCTGCCAAGAGGGTTTCTAAAAGAGGTATATGAGATCCATTAAAATAACAGATATTTTCAAGTTTATTACATCCTAATTCAAGTGAGAGTTCATAAAAGCAATGCTAATCTACACTTACTGAGCACTTATACCATTCTAAGCAACGTACTTTATTCAGTCTCTCATTCTACAAGCATTTGTTGTGGGTTTGCTTTATGCCAGACACTGTGCTAGAAGCCAGGAATACAGTGGTAAACACACACACACACACACACACACACACACACACACACACACACAGGAATACTATATCTGACATTATAAAACCTTGTATCTGATAGATATAATAAATAGAAAACAAATGAGAAATGAATAAAACAATGGCAAGTATGGTAAGCACAATGGAGGAAACACTCCAAGGGATACCATAAAGAACAATTTTAGGGGACACAGTCGTAGGAAGGTGGTCATGGAGACAGTGATTTTTAAAATGAGATCTGAGAGGGAGGGAAATAATTTAGTCATGCAGAGATTAGGAGAAATTGATCATTGCAGGCAGAGAGAGCAGCATGTGCAATGGTCCTGAGGTAGGACATGGTTTTGGTATTTTAAAAATACTGAAAGCAAACCCCAAGTCTACAGTTGCTCCTAGAAATGAACCTACCTAAGGAGACAGAAGACCTGTATGCAGAAAACTATAAGACACCGATGAAAGAAATTAAAGAAGATACAAACAGATGGAGAGATATACCATATTCTTGGATTGGAAGAATCAGCATTGTGAAAATGACTCTACTACCCAAAGCAATCTACAGATTCAATGCAATCTCTATCAAACTACCACTGGCATTTTTCACAGAACTAGAACAAAAAAATTCACAATTTGTATGGAAACACAAAAGATCCCGAATAGCCAAAGCAATCTTGAGAAAGAAAAATGGAGCTGGAGGAATCAGGCTCCTGGACTTCAGACTATACTACAAAGCTACAGTTATCAAGACAGTATGGTACTGGCACAAAAACAGAAATATAGATCAATGGAACCGGATAGAAAGCTCAGAGATAAAGCCATGCACATATGGTTACCTTATTTTTGATAAAGGAAGCAGGAATATACAATGGAGAAAAGACAGCCTCTTCAATAAGTGCTTCTGGGAAAACTGGACAGCTACATGTAAAAGAATGAAATTAGAACACTCCTAACACCATACACAAAAATAAACTCAAAATGGATTAAAGACCTAAATGTAAGGCCAGACACTATCAAACTCTTAGAGGAAAACATAGGCAGAACACTCTATGACATAAATCACAGCAAGATTCTTCTTGACCCACCTCCTAGAGAAATGGAAGTGAAAACGAAAATAAACAAATGGGACCTAATGAAATTTACAAGCTTTTACACAGCAAAGGAAAACATAAACCAGACGAAAAGACAACCCTCAGAATGGGAGAAAATATTTGCAAATGTAGCAACTGACAAAGGATTAATCTCCAAAATTTACAAGCAGCTCATGCAGCTCAATATCAAAAAAACAAACAACCCAATCCAAAAATGGGCAGAAGACCTAAACAGACATTTCTCCGAAGAAGATATACAGATTGTCAACAAACACATGAAAGAATGTTCAACATCACTAATCATTAGAGGAATGCAAATCAAAACTACAATGAGGTTTCACCTCACACCAGTCAGAATGGCCATCATCAAAAAAATCTACAAACAATAAATGCTGGAGAGGGTGTGGAGAAAAGGGAACCCTCTTGCACTCTTGGTGGGAATGTAAATTGATACAATCACTACGGAGAACAGTATGGAGGTTCCTTAAAATACTAAAAATAGAACTACCATACGACCCAACAATCTCACTACTGGGCATATACCCTGAGAAAACCATAATTCAAAAAGAGTCACATACCACAATGTTTATTGCAGCACTATTTACAATAGCCAGGACGTGGAAGCAACCTAAGTGTCCATTGACAGATGAATGGATAAAGAAGATGTGGCACATATATACAATGGAATATTACTCAGCCATAAAAAGAAATGAAATTGAGTTATTTGTAGGGAGGTGGATGGACCTAGAGACTGTCATACAGAGTGAAGTCAGTCAGAAAGAGAAAAACAAATACCGTATGCTAACATATATATATGGAATCTAAAAAAAAAAAGATGGTTCTGAAGAACCTAAGTGCAGGACAGGAATAAAGATGCAGACGTAGAGAATGGACTTGAGGACATGGGAAGGGGAAAGGGTAAGCTGGGACGAAGTGAGATAGTGGCATGGACTAATATATACTACCAAATGTAAAATAAATAGCTAGTGGGAAGCAGCTGCATAGCACAGGGAGATCAGCTCGGTGCTTTGCGTCCACCTAGAGCAGTAGGATAGGGAGGGTGGGAGGGAGACGTGAGAGGGAGGGGATATGGGGATATATGTATGCATATAGCTGATTCACTTTGTTATACAGCAGAAACTAACACACCATTGTAAAGCAATTATACTCCAATAAAGCTGTTTAAAAAAAAATAAGTGAATGGACAAAATACTGTGATATAGCCATACAATGGAATATTTTTCTACAATAAAAAGGAATAAACTATCAAAAAAAAAAATACTGAAAGAAGATCCCCGTGACTTAAGTACAACTACCAGAAGAGGATATTGAGAAACTGGATTAGAAACATAAGCAGGAACTAAATTCTGCTAAACCTAAAGGTAATGCTAACAAATCTACATGTTATATGCAATTGGGAAGCCAGTAAAGGGTTTAAGCAAATGAATGATATTCTCTGATTTAAATACAACACGATGAAATTTTGAAAATATTAAATGCATGTTTATGCATTCCTCTATCCTATAACTCATGTTTCTCAGCAAAATTCATCTGTTGTGGCTTCGAAAATTGGGGAGGGAAAATGCCTCCTCAGTGTGGAAGGCATTAGAAAGAAGTCATAATTAAAAAGCAAGAGGAAGCAGGGAATCTCCCCCCCCCCTTTTCCCTCCCAGTGGACTGTGAATTGGAAAGGAGGTAAAAGTGAGAGAAGCAGGCAGTCGAGTGTACGTGTCATGGCTTTCTCTCTCCTTAACACTTCCTCTCCAAGGCAGAAATTCTGCAGGAGATGAAGGAGTGTGAGATAGTTTGAGGAGGAATTCAGGAACAGATTGGTTATGCCGGGTTGCCAATTAAAACTGAGAAGAGACCACGTTCCATAATATCCCATGTACCATCATGGCGGGTGTGATGTTACTGCGTCAGAGTAAAAGAGGTGCTTTGTTGTCTTTAAGCACAGAGAAAGCCCAAGTTTAGGGTCTGTATCAGTGAGACTCCTGGTAGAAACAAATATACTCTCAAAATTAGATGATTTGAAGGGGAAAGATGTATTTACAAGGGCATTATTACAATGCTGTGGATTCAGAGACAGGCTGTTAGCACCACTAGGCTTGATGGGATGAGAAGACAGAGAAGTCACCAGACCCTCCAAAGAGGGAGTCATGTAGAGTCACCTATTTTGTGTATAACAGTGACCCTGGGTGGAGGGAGAGATAGAGCCAGCTCAATGCAGCCTCAACTTCACAGGGAGAGAGGAACTAGTCCCAGGACTTCCATCTTCCCTTCCTCCTATCCCTTAGCAAGACTTCCCATTGACGGAAAGCAACCGGAAGCCAGAGGGCACAGGAGCCCTCACATTTCAGCCTCGTGTGGCAGTGAACACCATGGATTTAGGCTAGTAAGCTTACCATGGAGCAAAGGGTACATGGAGAACAAGCAGTAGGGTGAACCATTCAACGAAGCTATAAAGTTTCACTGATGAATTGGACGAGGAAGACATCAGAGCCTCTGGCCACCACCAAGAGGATGGAACTTAGGTGACGAGAATTAACAAAGCCACTGAAAGACACTTTTAAGCCCTTTTGTATGCATCATGTCGTTTAATCCTTACAATAGTTTTATGATGCATACACTGATAGTGTCATACTTATTTTACAGATGGGCAAATTGAGGCTTAGAGATCTCAGTGCACTTGCCCAAGCTTACAGTATGTGGTGGAGCCTGGAGCAGGCTCTCTGTGGTTCCAAAGCTCAATTCTTGACCTCTGTAACTGGTCCTTTGTACCATCAGATTGCCTTCCTGGAGGGTACATGCACAGAGTGACCTTTTTTTCAATCACTTGACCCTATATATTTTATTTTCTGTTACTAGCTCATGAAAACAATTAAGGTTTAGATCAATGGATCTATATGGTCCTTTGGAAACTAACAGAAAGGGCCAAAGAGCAAAACTTTATTAAATCTTACAAAATTTCCCTCTGCACCAACCACTTTTCAAAAAAGATCAAACAGAGCGAATGCGGTTTGCAAAGAGAATGTACTCGCTCATAAAGCCAGCTATTTTCAAATCTTCTCAGGTACTTGAGAAGCATCAATTATTTATTAACAGTGAACTAATTAAAATTTATCTCTTCATTAAAGGAGATTTTATCACAAATTTTATTATGTAACAATTATTTCATGCAGCTTTAGTCATATTTCATCAGTTATATAAAAATAATTCTTCTTTTGTATAAAAATTTACTTTGGAATATTTCACAACCCAGACTTTCCACCATATCCTATTAGTCTGAATAAGTGATGGTTTGCTATAACTGCGGATTACATGGGGAACACTTTGACAAAAATTATCAGTTTGATAAATGAAAAATTGAGATAGCAATGTTTTACTTATTTGCATAACAATCCAAACAAAATTCAAAAAATCTCTAACTAGCTATCACTAAATAATTTAAGTATTGATTTTCCAGAATTATCTCTTTAGATATCCCTACCCCAGACAAACTTTTCTAACAGAAGTATGCAAAAAAAAAAAAGATTCAAGACGGGCAAGATTTTTCTAGATCTTTGTTTCTTCAAAACAACAAAACAGGATAGTCACTCCATATGCTGCTGGATTTTCCATAAATATGTATACATCCTTGAAAACTATTTCTGGTTCCTTAATTCTTTTTTTTTTTGACGAGTAATAAAAGTCACCAAAGAACCAGTTTGATTCTGCAAACTGGGTAGATGCCTATTTTTCATTTTATCTACTACTGAATTCTGTACTTGGGTGTTAATATTCAAACTCATGGTCTTGCCTGTGATAGTGGCTAGTGTAAGGAAGAGGGGAGAAATGAAAGACATAATTAAATTTTAGCCAATATTTATTGAGTGTGTATAACATGCTTGACACTAATCTAAGACTTTATAAGTAAGAATCCACTGAATCCTCACACTAACTATTTCAAGTAGATACTACTATTATCCCCACTTTACAAGTGAGAAAATTGAGTAACAGCAAGGTTAGATCAAGCCTAGAGAATTGGCCTCTAGAACATATGTTCCCAATTCCTACACTAATGTATTCTGAGATTTATAGTGTGTGATTATATTTTAGATGATTTGAATTAACTCTATTTATTCAAAAACAGTGGTTAGTAGGCAAACATACCATATGGGAAATCATTCCACACTGCAATTACATATTTAGAAATAACAACAATCTAAGTCTATACGGAAAATCATCTCTACACTGGAATTCTATATATCAAATTTAGAAAACCTCAGTCAATATCAAACAATAATATTAACATTACCTTTAAATTAAATGTCAAGTCTTCAAATTTCTTCTAAAAACTTTCCTGAGCCACACCAACAAGCATTATAAGCAAATATATATAAGTAAAATCTTGCATGAAAATGTATGACATTCTACATTTCTATGTAGAAATGCTTTATCTAGTGATTTGACTATTTTAATTTTCAGTTTAAGTACACAAGTACCAGCAACTTTGACACTTGTCAATCTTAAACATATACAACAAGAATATGCATCCATGATATAACTAATAATTCTACTAGGATGATTGAAAATGTAAATATGTCACTGAAAAAAAAGAAACCCAAGGTTTAAAATTATTGGTAAAACGAGAATTATTCTTAGAATGGCAAAACCTTATTAAAACAATTCACTTTAAATATATCATCTATATTACATGATTAACAGCATTCATAAAGTGACTTAGATTGAAGAATTACCCTGATAGGCATCAAGGTGAATAATATGCAATAATGTCTTGAAAACACTTAGTTTTATCTCACCACATGAAATCTGTAAGAATGTTCAGGTATTTTAAACTCTATATTATGTTTCTCAAATACCAGAGTGAGAAGTGAAGACACACTATGGTCAATGAAGAATCCCCCCAAATTCCTTCCCCATATATAGATCATCCCTGAGGGGCTTAACACACTGTGATGTCAAATTCCTTCAACATATTAGCTACACAGTTATTTTGGGTTTTTGACCTTCTCTGCTATTTTAAGACAGAAAACATCAAAAACTCTAAAATGAAATAAAATGTAAAAAATCTGTAGTCCCCAATGCTAGAAATGAAGATCATGTTCAAGTTTTCACCATGAACAATGAAAGTTACCTTTAATTTGCTGTTTCATTCTCTACTCCCTTTTACTCAGAGTGCTTGGGAATCACATCAGGACCTTATAAGAATGGGTTTTCTATTAATATGTAGTGGAAGGTAGAAAAAAAGACACGGGTTGAGGAAGTATACAATATGATTCTAAGAAACATAAAATGAATATAAAACAAGTGTTTGGGATGAGCCGGAGCAGAGAAGGTATGAGACCTAAGGAATCATGAGTACACCACCATAAATTCATGAAAGATTCCATAAGTGACAAATTCCTTGAATTCATTTAATTTTAAACAATTTTTAATGACTGCTTTTTTGAGATACACCTAAGAGCTGAGAGGAAAAAATATGTTTCTGATGTTAAATACAAAATCGTGCTTTGTGCCTCTCAACTAGAGGAAAGTAGCTACCATTGACCTAATACCATTAAAATTGTTTCTACAGGTTTCTTGCCTTTTTTTTGTAGACACTGTATTTTAGAGTAACAAAACACCACAGTTGGTCAAGAGAAGCTGTATCTTATGGAAGAATGACACCTAATAGATTTAGATTAAATGGTATAATAAAGCCATAATTTTGCAATCCTTAATAAAATTATTGCTACAGGCAAGGATTACCAATTGACATAATAACCTTAAAAAGTGAATGGCTGGGAGTTCCCTAGTGGCCTAGTAGTTAGGATTCTGGGCTTTCATTGCCATGGCCTGCGTTCAGTCCCTGGTCGGCGAACTGAGATCTCGCAAGCTGCACGGCACGGCAAAAAAAAAAAAAAAAATAGTGAATGGTTGATGAGGAAGTGGATATTGTTTGATAACAAAAGTAATATGACACGGATTATTTTTTTTTGTCTCAAGGGGGAAGCAACAGATGAATCAAGCTACCATCACCCTAATCCAATGATCAATTTTAGCATCGTAAATGGCAGCAGATGTTATTCATATCTTGATGTAACAAAGTATGGAACACACAGTATTGTCTCCAATGTATTCCAACCAAAGATATTTATCTTGAATCTAATCATCCTTTTTAGGTCAATTTTCAAATTATTGGAGGTACAGGGAATAAGAGAACAGGTTAACGTCACCAGGAGGAGACAATGGGAAAAATTTGTCTACAGAATGTCTATGGTGCACCTGACCCAGTCAATGTCAGGTTTTGACTTACAGAAGACCAGATGCAATGTGTGGTCCTGATTGGGTCCTGGTTTAGACAAACACGTAGTAAAGGACATTTTGGGAACAGCAGGTGAAATTTAAGTATAGACTGAACATTAGATAAAATTAAGGAACTTCTATAAACTTTATTAGCTATGTTGTTGATTTTGGCTATGTTCTTATTTTTAACAGCATAATGAAGGTTAAATTTTTCTAACCAACTCTGCATGCCTCTTACAAAAATAACACAGTCATTCATGAACTCCCCCTCTTCTGAGGTGTGTCCACTGAGATGTCCAGTCATTTCTTATAATGAAGCTGCCAACAGAAAATGGCCTTTGGTAAGGGACTGGTACCCATAGTGCCCTGCTTCACCGGGTACTGCTAGAACTAGTCAGGGGAATTGGAACCATGAGAAGAAGTTTACATATTTTACTTCTGACTTAATCTTTTAAAATATTAAAAAATGAGTTTGAGGTTGTCAGAGTGGAATGTTGGGTCAAGGAGTCCCAAACAATATAACGTCAGCATCTTTAAGCATAATTCCTTAAAGGCATAATTCCTGTTTTTTCTATTTCTCTAAAATAGTCCTGCTTCATTAGTTCTCTTTATTGAGCTGATCCAAGAGAGGACAAATATAGCTGGAAAACCTGTTAGTCCACTTAAGAACATGTTTTTAAAATACAAATTTCAAGAGGGAGGGATTAGACACCAGAGTCTCCTATGCATGCTCTCTGTTTGAACCTTCTTCATAGATATTCTCTACCTGTGAAAGAAAAAGTTAAACTGAAGTAAACTAATTATCATAGTGGTCACAGTAATTCTCTAAAAGCTCTTCATCATCTTAGCAAATTTGTTATATCTGTGAAGCCTTATTGAACAGTAAAATAGGATGGAGTCATAGCTAATAATTTTTTTTTATCCTAAACTAAAAAATACATATATATCAGATTCAGTGCTTCAGGTTCTTTTCAGAAAACCTGAAAGCCTGTAATACATCTTTTACATTATATATATACATATATATTAAAGTTGGAAAGGATTTTAAATATGAATTATTCACTTCATTGTATAAATTTTCTTCTTTCATATTCACAAAATCTCAAAGTTGATGATGTGAATTTTAGCCCACACAAATTACCTTAGGGATATTGGAGCTAAGAAGATGTAGCAGCAAGAGGAAACAAAATACATTTTAGATATCAAAAAGCCATTTACTAGGTGGTTTTTTCACTACCAAAAAATATATTTTCTGACATGAAGCTACTCAATGAAAAGGAGGAACGAGTGTTTTGGGAAGCTTGTTTTAATATTTATAAATTTATAATTTTCTCTGCTAGAATTATATTTGTGGGGATTTTCAAACATATGGGTTCTTTTTTTAAAAATTTATTTTATTTTATTTTTGGCTGTGTTGGCTTTCTCTGCTTGCAGAGAGCGGGGCTGCTCTTCCTTGTGGTGCACGGGCTTCTCACTGCAGTGGCTTCTCTTGTTGCGGAGCACGGGCTCTAGGCGCATGGGCTTCAGTAGTTGTGGCATGCGGGGTCAGTAGTTGTGGCTCACGAGCTCTAGAGCGCAGGCTCAGTAGTTGTGGCTCACGGGCTTAGTTGCTCCGCGGCATATGGGATCTTCCCAGACCAGGGATCGAACCCGTGTCCCCTGCATTGGCAGGCAGATTCCCAACCACTGAACCACGAGCGAAGCCCCAAACATATGGGTTCTTTTTTTTGACACCATATCTGTCTCTCCCTTTGCGTTGAGGTCATTCATCTTAAGGCTTCCTTAATATTGTATACTATTTTCATTAACAATTCTTTCAGGAAGGAGTTGCTATTCACTGAGGATGAGCAGGCTGATAGTTCAACTTGGATGGCATGTTTATTGAGGGCTTTGTCATAGAAAAGGAGAATCATTGGGAAGCTTCAAGTATGGAGAGATTTTAAGTGAAATAATAGAACTAAAACATGGAGCAAGATGAACAGAGGAGTGAAAACAGATTATTTGAAATCATAGATGGAGATGATTTCTAAATTATATTATAGAACCAGGTAAAATCTTAAAAGGACCCTGTGGCATCTACACCAAATAAATGAGAATCACTTTTAACAATGGTGACATATTTTATACATACATACACACAAACACACATATATGTTCTGGTCTTTCAGTGTCTTCATTTCACACAAAAATGACATTTACATTTTAGGTACTTGGTAAATGTTTCTTCTGTATTGTTAACATATATTTCTGAGTCCCTACTACATAGACAATACAAGAAAAAACCCTTGTCCATAAGAAAATTGTGAGTAAGTTTGAAACAAAATACATTTAATCTGCAGCACAGGATTAAGTGATGAATGAGTAAAAAGAAGTCAACAGATAAAATGGGGAATTCCTGACTGGACTTGTTTTTATATGGATAATAAGAGTACTGGATTGTTATTATATGATTTAATAGCTAATATTTTTATTATTTTAATACCATTTATTGGATCGGGCTCTTTAATTACACACAATAGTTGTGGCAACATTATTTGATAAGAATTATTATCCCCATTTTACTGAAAATTGGTAACCTGAGAGCTTAATTGAGTTGTCTGAGACCACGTCATAAGATTTAGAGTCTATTTGAATCCATTATTCTCTGACTGTGAAACACAAGTTCATCACTACGCCATGATATTTCCCTCAAAAAATAATTACCTGAGCAGGAAACACCTACAAAAAGCTATTTAAGGTTTTTGACTGAGGAAATGAAATGCTCATCGTTACACCTTAAACACTAATTCTGGAATGGATTGGCACAAAGACAGAACAGAGGCAGGGAGAGCTGCTAAGATTTTGTTAAAGTAGTTTATGCTTGATACCTGGTAGGCATTCAACTCCCTCAGAAAGAGACATTTTGTTAACATTTGCACTGTTAATATTTACACTGTTCAGCAATAAAACATTTTTACATTTATTTAAAAGCACTGTAGTTATGCTGCAATTTGCTTTCCTTTAATCACCTGTGGGGGAAAAAACTGAAAAGACCAGATATTTACATATCTCTCTTTCGGTTAAGATTTTTAGAAAAACAGTATCTTCTGAGGTGATTTCAGGGGGATTCCAAACTGCCTATGCACGTGTTTCAGATCAGAATCCACACCCTTCCTCCGCCACCCGCCCCACCCTTTCTCATTCTTAAAATTCTTCCTCCTGCATTTCTAATTCCCAGCAGCCACCACCCAGTCCTTCAACAATTATATATTAACGACAAAAATGACACTAATCCAAATCACTCAAAATGTTTATAGGTAGCGATGATCATTACACACGCTAAGAGAAGTCAAATGGCATTTTCAGGGAGAAAGAAGAAAGTGAAGGCCAGGAATAGGAACGTGACCCAGAGGAAAGCTGAAAAGCTACTTTAATGACAAAGTGGAGATACATATCTTCAGTCCTTAGAGAAAACCGGAAGATGAGTACGATCGTTCCTGGACGGTGAGTGTACAGAGCCCTTGTGCCAGGGAAAAGTCATCCCCACCACCAGGCTGGACACGTGATCCCGGATGGAGCCCCATTAGCATGATCTCAGGTTGTAACCCAGTGAGGAGCTCATGGATTGAACACGTGACCTATGAAATCCAATCAGACTGCAGTACGGGACATTTGAAACTTAAGAAAAAGCATCACATGGATTTTAGCAACCTAAAATCATTCATTTATGTCATCATTCGTTTACAATTTCAGTGCCTGTCCACTGTTTGACAATGTACTAAGTGCTAAATAACATTGGAATATGACCCGGAAGAAAACAGATTAAAACTGACGTTGAGAAGACTTACCAAAGGTCCCAGATGGCTCTAATATTGTGATTTCTCTTGACTTAACTGCACTGGGGCAATAATTAGAGGATGCATTCTTCTACAAGAAAATAAATCCATGCTCTACACAGTCACATGCCCCAGGTTCTACAGCTCTGGCCTTATTTTATTTCGCCTTTTTTTTTTTTTTTTAACCTTCACAGCAGATTCCATATGCCTAATTTTAAGTTTCCACCATTTATTTCATTTTTTAAAAATCTTCCAAAATTTGCTACATATTTTGGAAACCAAAGAATATTTGACAAACTACCTTTAGTTTATCTTTAATATAAAGTATATAGATACATATTAATTGATTGATAATTAATTAATTAATAATGTATATAAATAATACAAACTCCTTAATATATCCCTCCAGACCACTAGATGAAGTTTTGTCCCAATGGGTGCACTTGTGAATGACTACTCATTAACTTTCAGCATGATGTTCTGTTTTCCCATAAAGCTTCACATTTCCTTAAACTTTGCATACCTGGTTGTGTGTATTTGAATAATTTAAACCAAAGGCATTAAAACAAAATTAACATGCAAAATGCATTGCAATGCATTCTTTTGGTTCCAATCCATTATGTAATCATCTCAGATCTAGGACCATAGAATCACAGAAAATGGAATGTCCACATTTGTATTTTTACAAAAATAATTAATTCAACTTCACTGATCATCCTCTTGGGACACTGAGTGCATTAACATTTTAAACAATAATTCAAATCTCCCACCTCATTCATCTTTGTTTGTTGAACTGTCAGAAGTTTCACTTGGTAGAAACTGGAGTTTGTCAGATGTTCTACTATTCTGCTTTATCTCAATATGACTTTGTCTCTTCTCTTAAATTTCTCTAGCAACTAGCTGAGATTAGTTCTATTGCTTCATAGTATGGGCATGGCTAGGTCAATTCGGTTCAAATTCCAGTCTGCTCTTATTAGTTGTGTGACCTTAGGCAATTACTTAAGATCTCTGAGTCTTAGTTTCCTCATCTGTAAAGTGCAAGTGATAATATTTATCTATTTTATAATGTGAGCAATAAATCAGTTAAGATATATAAAGTACTTGGAATACGTCATGACAGTTAGTAAATAATAAAATATCCATGTCTAATTTAATTATTCATCATCACAATTATTATGTTACACCACAGTGATACTGGACTCTGTAAATATATATTTGCATATAACTATATATACATATATAAATATATATATGTATCAGCCTTTTTTGTTACTCTATCATTTGTTTTCCTTGTTTTCGTCTGGTAAGATGAGTCCAGGGATATGAATGCATGAATGAATGAATGAAGCCTTTCCTACCCACCACAATGCTGGCTGAACATCTTTCATGCTTGTCCACTTGTCCCTTCCGGGCTACTCCTGGCTAAGGAAGTAGTCAGGAGCTGTTCAGCATTTGGCAGGGTCATCTACATGAAAAATGACAAACTGCTGAGGAAACAGATCTAAATGGGGACATCCTAGGAATCTAGCAGCCTTAGATAAAGAGAAAGGAGAAATTGTCTGGTTCTACAAAATTCATATTCACCAAAATACCAGCTCTTTTCAGAAATCTCTGTCAAGGTCACAACCATTCATCCAGAATCCTTAAGGCATTTTACTTCCCAGAACTAATCATATGCTTATGATGACCAGGGCACTCTATGAAGGGTTTACCTGAATTATCCCTCTTATTTTCTGTTTTCATATAAACCTCACATCAGTCTTGGATATGGGGACTATTATTATTCCCGTTTCACAGACTGAAACGGAAAACTGAGTCATAGAGACGTCAACTTGCTCAAGGTCACACAGTAGGAAATGGTATCTCTGAGATTCAAACTCCAGTCTCTCTGTCCCCAGAGCCTGTGCTCTCACCTACATGGCACACCCCGACTTACTGTTCTATGTCATACAACCAAACGTCATTTCTAAGAACTCCACCTAACGGACAGTTAGGTGAATCCAGAGGTTAAACTTTAAAAATGAAAC